>NW_024962275.1:5586892-6146785 GCF_019238085.1 Lagopus leucura | reverse complement strand
GCTGGAGTCTTTGGCCAGGTACTTTGTTTGGGACCATAACCATCAGAATTCTCTTTAGATTTTAATGGGGGCAGGCATGGCATGTTCAGAAAGTGATTCAGATTTCCACTACACTGATTTAGCCATGAGATGACCAACTCCCCATTTTATACGTAGATCATGACTCGATGGCATAGGACAACCACATACTCTGCCCAGAGGCATTGTGGATGCCCCATCCCTGGAGGTGTTCAAGGCCAGGTTGGATGGGCCCTGATCTGATGCTCTATTTAGTGGTTGGCAATGCTGCCTGCAGCAGGTGTTGGAAATGATCTTTGAGGCCCCTTTCCAACCTCATGCCCTGCTGCTCCAGGATCTGGCTGAGGGTTTGTAATGTCTAGCCCAAATTCAGTTAAAAGTATATATATATATCCAATGGATATCTAGCTCCAGAGGGATCATTAAAATAGATATACTTAGCATGAAATTAGGTAGAAACCTGCTTGTTTCAAACATGCTTTGACTCAAGCTCAGAAATCTAAAGTCCAAAGAGATGCTCACATGTTTGATGTGAAGCTGCTATTGATCACTGTGCTGTAGGGACAGCAGACTCATGCTTGACCACTGTAATTTCCTCATGATGTATTTGCTTCATCTCTCCTTGACTTCTGCAGGCAGGGGCAATGTCTTTGGAAGCACCATTGGGAAATTCATATTAATTAGTCATAAGCTTACATAAAACTCTCAGGTGGAGGCAACCAAACCAGATCAAATATATTTTTCACTCAGAGTAAGAACAAAAACAGCTAAGAGCACTAAATATTAAAGGGATTAAAACAGAAATTTTCTGGTCTTTTAAGGATTCCCAAAAAGCCTGGTATGGAGTTGAAATCTTGCATCCAGATTTGGATCCATATCCACTCCTAAACTGAGCCTAAAAGATGACGTTTACAATTTTTTTTCTTTTGAAATTTAGAATTCCAAGAAAATGTTGGCAAAACCTCCACAGATTTCTGAAGCCTGCATCTTTGCTTTACATTTTTGCTTGTCTCAATTCTTTTTTTTTTTTAATGCTTTTTTCTTTAGCTGAGCTGAAGCGACTCAGATTAACAACACACACTCTATTTAATTGGCTTCATATGGTTCTATTTTAACGTTTGGATTAGAATAATATTTCAGAAAATGACTGCTATTATTTTTTTTAACAGATGGTGAAAGATCCACCAACTTAGGAAGTGACTCACAAGTTGTACTGTAAATAATAAATAATAATAATAATAGTTCTGCTGACAGTGTAACAAGGGCTCCGATTTGCTATCGCACAGGAAAGCTAATAAACCAAAGTGGAAAGAGCTTCTGAAATCTTTTGTTTTAATTAGCTATGAACAAATTCGTTCTGCCAAATGCTGAACCCACTGGAAAACTGGTGGCTTCGCATTTTGCTTAGAAGACAATTTGAAACAGAAAGCAGGAGCAGGAGGGGACAGCCAAACCCTAATGAGAAAATACAGAACGTGGATCTCCAGCTGAGCTTCTTTCAGGGCCATTTCACAAGTGAGGAAATTACAAATTTGCTGAAAAAGTAATAGTGATTCTGATACAAATTCATGCATTTCTCTAGAGCATTGGCCTTTGCTTAGTGTCAGCCTCCCAGAGCAGTCTGTTGCCCTTTAAATCGTGTGAAAGTGTCTTTTCTTAATGTATTTGCAGCTGTTCATGCCCTGCCTTGAAACTTTGCATGCTCCCAAATGGCTGAGAAAACTCAGTATAGCAATCAGAGGATAGCCCTCAATTGAAAAATCAGCCTGTTCCCCAATAGACCCTTTTCTAAGGCTCTTTTTGATGTAGATGGGAAGATCAGGTTTCTGCCACCTGGTAGATGATTTTTAACGGATGCAGTCTGATGTGGCCTTCACGTCTATCTTCGGGTGAAGAGGTGAAGAAGAGCAGGTTTGGGACTAAAGAAGTTGCTATAGTGCCCCTACTGCAAGGGCAAAAGTCTGTCATGCAGTAAGCTGTGCTCTGTCTCAGTTATGCCCACACATCATAGCTGGCTCCAGAGAGGTTCAGCCATATCACTGAAAGTACCTCCTATGTCACTGAAATCTACTGCACTATCTAATAACTATAGCACCACAGTAATTGATTGATTCTTTAGACAGTGGTGAAAGAATAAATGTACATACACAAGACCTTGGCATTGAAGGAAGGTTGGCAAACTAACAACTGTGAGTCTATGCCATGCCACCATTTCTTCCACGTCCATATGATTGCCATTGGAGTGAATAAAATGAATACAACCAATGCATGTTTGGGTTGTGTGTCTCAAGCAGAGAAGGGACTGAGTCCACGATGCTCCCTCCTTTTATTGGTTCCCAGTAATGCTGTGGTCTTCTGACCTGGAAGGAAGTGGAAACAGAGCAGACACGTCCACTGCCCAGCAGAAGGTGCACAGCTGGATTATTGCTGAGGCAGCTGTGCCACAAAAGTCTGGAGGTTCCCATTCCACTCTACAGATCAAGGAGGAGCTCTGGCAGGGATCATTTCCTTTATTAGAAATGACAGACATCCCCCACGCTGCCAGCCCAGCCAAAGACCTTTCTCTGAGCCTGATGTGCAGCAGCTGCCTTCTGACAATCTGCTTCGGACATGGAAACACGAATGATTTCTTTTACTTTGCCATGCACAGAAGCATCCGGATCTATTCTGCTGCTTGCCTGTCTAGGCAGCTATCTTACATCTGTATAAAACCACCTACTGCCATAGAACCTGAGGGACTCCTGTGTAAAACTGACAGAACAGAAGTCCTGGTAGACTTGAGAGATGAAGGAACGGAGGAGCAGAGGTGGGCTGGGTGCAATACAGGCTACAATACAGCATCAAGCAGAAGCCCTACTATTGTCCAGGTATGCTGAGCTTGCTTTGCTTCATCTGTGGGGCATAACTCCACAGCTGAACTCCAACAGATAATCTACACTGTACTCTGCAAATTCGAGTGTGATGGAACAATAAGGGCTGAAGCCCACACTGCATTTGTTATCTCCTTCAGTGGCTGCATGCTTTAGATTTCTTCAGTAGTGACTCATTCTTTCTAGATGTAGGTGTCATTCTCTACCTCTGAGATAATCATCTGGACTCCCTTTGTCTTCAATGGAGAGAAGTGACACGTCTCAAGTATGTCTCATATGACTTTTTAGATGCATCTCTTATGCAGATGCAGGGTGCAAGTCATCACTGTCCAGTATGGGTGCCAAAATGAAGGGGAAGATACACTTGGAAAAATTCACAGCAGGTTGAGCCTGTGCCAGATTTTGACACTTACCCTATCCTTACCCCAGAGCCTATCTCAGAAGGCATCTGAATTTCTGAATTCCTCTCATAATTAATTCATGGTTAATCTTGAATAGGTATGATTTTAATAATCATTCAGTAGATCTAATACTGCAGAATTGCCGCACCATTGAACTTGAAATTACACAAAATGAGACAGCTATTTAAATAATGGCCTCTTCCGAGCTTGGGTGTTTGGGCTTTTTTGTTACAGAGAAACCCAGAAGCACTGAGTTGCTGTCATGATTTTACACCATCTCTGCAGCTTTGTAGGCAAGCCATTAATAGATTTCAGTGAGTTACAGTCTACCTGGAAAGCTGCTTGCCTATTTATCTGCAGTTTCACAAATGATAATAAGGAAGTGTTCATTCATTGCTCAGAGCTTTCCACTGTAGAACTGAATCTATGACCAGTTTTCGTATCTATTAATCAGCTGTAATGCAGTAAAATATTGAGCTTTATACACCTTTGTACATCAGCTAGTGAATGGTCATCTCAATTAGCTGCGCTTCCCTCAACAAATCTTCCTAATGAAATTATGTTCTTCTGGCCCATAGTTGGGGACAACAAGCGTATGATTTGCACTGACTCACAGAAGCAATGCCATTTAAGCTACATTTGGTGTGGCTTCTCCCATTTCACTGAAGCCAACTTTGAAACAAGCCTTCTGCTGTCCTCAAGTTTTCTGAATTTCTCAATGTCAAAATGACTGATGGATCGCAATGAGCAAATAAGCAGAAATTTAATACCAATTATGATTGAGGACAGATATTTCAAGTGACTTAACTGAGAAAATGACTGATTCTGACCAATGTTCAAGTGGTGATGCATTTGGGAGCACAGATATATCCAGGATCCTTTAAAGCATCTTACATTATGGCCATCCCCGAGTTCCCCTGGAAATAAGAAATCTGACGTTTGTTTTTTTCCAGGTTTATTTTTGCCCCCATAATTCATATAAATGTCCATCTAAGCAGGAGGATGAGCAGAGGTACAAAATTTAGAGTGTCCTTAGGATGATTTTGCCCAAGTTGCCTGTATGGATTTCACTACCATTTGTCAATGGAGATAGATAGACTAATCAATTTTAATTTAAAAGTCTCCTATATTGCAGTGATGTGGTTCACATAAGTTTATAGCATGTTCCAGACATCTTATTTGTTGCAGTGCCAGACAGTAGAACCACTTTTTTTCTTATGGCATAGGTGATATATTCCAACACACTATCCCATGGGATTCATATATCAATAGTTTCATCCATCTCATTAGATTCACCCTCTTGCCTCTTTGTTTTATGATTCAGGTTGCTCCTCTACCATTGAGTCCATTCACTGGCCTGTGCCTTGCCATGGACCTTGAGTGCCTCTGATAAAATCTTGGTGGGAAAAAGATGAAAAGCAGCAGTGAACACCAGCTCTGCGACCAGAAACGCAGTGTGTGTGAGCAGAAGGATTAACAGGATTACCCAGATGGACCAAGCAATTTCGAGCCCAGACATATGTAGAAGCCACAGTATGTGTCTGGAAGTGAAATGATATTCCAGCTGAGTCAGACAAGGCTATATATCATTGTGAAAAGATTATAATTAAGGATGGAATGCATAGTCCTACATAATTACAGAAAGTCATGTGCTTGTTTGCAAGTGACCATGAGAAGAGTCAGTCCAGAGCACCCTGAAGAGGAATCAGTGAGAGATACCGGATGGGGAAAATCCTGGGTCTGGGCTAGGAATAGTAACTACAGAGGAAGGAGCTTCTGCCCATAGCCTGGAATCAGGTGGCTGAGGGATTTAGCAATGCAAATATGTGATAGATCTGTGTTTGAGTCTCTTTGGTGTCATCTGGAGCACTGATTCTCATGAGCATCCATTCCTTTGGCAGCTAATTGCTAGATCACTTGAAACATGCTTTCTGGGGAGAACTGCTGCTCATAACACCCTTAAAAGTGTCCATTCAGGGGGCAGAAATTATGTTCTTCAGAAAAGCAGCAAAGCCCAATCACTGGGATTTGTACAACTTACAGTCAACAAATTGGTCTATTTAGAAATAATTTTGTTAGTAATTAATTTTTAATAATTTCATGTTTGGAATCATGAGCATCTCCTTGGCAGGATCATATACTAATATATGGAAGAGTTTCCCCCTTCACTCCCTGTGCATCCTGCACCCAGCAGCAGGAACAGCCCAGTCCCCAAAGGCCAAGGCAAAGAATAATCACAACGCAGAGGTTCTGCAGACTTCAGAGGAAGCAAAAGGATCAATTCTTCACTTCAGCACTTGTGTTGTTCCCCAGCTGGCCCATGCCCAGTACCATGTCCAGATCGCTTTCCTTCCCAGATCTGTTTTACCCTTCAGGGGAAAAATAAAGATGGCACTTTTTAGAGCTCCATCTGGGGCTCCAATGGATAGACTTGAACCATCCTTTTTCTGTTTTTTCTCTGGGCCTCTGGTACCCATCTGTGCTCAGGCCCCCTGCGTGGCATTCAGCAGAGTGATGCTTCCCTGTGGGAGAGACTGCTATCGAGTATGGGAATACAGCAGCAGAAGGAGAGAAGGTGCTGGAGAGAGCCTTGGCTCACCAAGATTTTCATCACCATGTGCCACTATCCGTGACCCCTTGTACGACGAGCCAAGGGGCTTTTCTGATTCCAATTCTGATTTGATAAGTGGAAGGAAGCATTGGTTTTTATAGCCCTGTTGAACATAAACATTGATTTTTAGGGCCTCATCGTCTGCTGCAGCTGAATGCCATCCAAGGATTTTTTTTATTATTATTATTTTAGCTGGAATTGATCAGCTGGAGATGAGAGGAATACAAAGGAAGCAGAGAAATGGCTGAAACTGAGGGCTTTTTTTTTTTTTTTTTGTGCTGCCCAGGCAAGGATGCTGCTGCTCTGTCACTCATACAGCCCCCACTGCCAGGATGCTGCCGGCAGCCAAGGATGTGCTGCTGAATGAGCCCTTGTCAGCTGCCATCCTCACTGGCTGGCTCGCTCGCAGCTCCTATTTAGCTTCCTCGCTGGCTCCCTCATAAATATTCACAGTGCACAGCCAGCAGAAGACATTGTTTTTTCCTTAATTTCCATATTCAGCGTGACATCAAAAAATGATTCAGAGACGAGTTCAGCAGGGGCTGTGCACCCAGGGAAGAGTACATGAGGGAGCAGGGCATGTGTGTTGGGTGGAGGTGGGGGAAAGGAGACAAAAGCAGCAGTGAGGGACGCGGGAATGCAGTGAGGAGCGCGATGGAGGCAGAGAAAGAGCTGGGGATTAACACGGTCTAGCAATCACAGCAAAATGAAGCTGTTCCCATTCATAACCTAGGCGATCCATGTCCTCATCAGGAGGTTTTCATAAGTGATTAATGGTTAATTTGTTAAAATTCAATGAAATCTTGTTTCCTCGTTTTAAATTAGAATTCAGGGAGAGAGGGAGAAAGAGACGGTCCCAGCCATCCCCTCCTGCTTCTCGACAGAATATAATTCATCTGCCAGCACTGGCTATTGCTTTCAAAGGATTGCAAATAAAATAGAAACATAGCTGGGGGCAACAGCCGTGGGGCTCTGGAAGGCCCAACTGAGTAAAAAGGGCAAAGAGGAGACCTCGAACCCCTGAACACACTGGAAGGCTGTCTTTGGAATGAAACCATGGGCAGCTCAGTCCTACACTGAATCCTGATCTCCCAACATGGGACACAATTTCTGCCTCTCACATTATGATAAGGAAGGCCCAGGATTTTCAGCAGCACTGAAAATGCTTGGGGTATACCAAAGTGATTCTTGCACATCGCATCCTTACATGTTTGGGAGGCGTGGGCAGGAGTTTCTGAAGCTGAACAGAAGGAGCATTTCAAGAGGAACATGCACACACGGAAAATAGGACTTCTTTTTGTTCCCTCTAGCTTTATTTCATTTGGGAAACGTTTTACTGATGGTATGTAACCACTGCTTACATAGAGAAAAATACATATAATTGGTTGTGAGCCATTTCAGAGACAACCCTATTTCAGATGTCAAACTAATTTGCTTCCATATAAAATCATTATCCTCCTGAGATATTTCAGTGTATCTAAAGCCACTGAATCTGACATGAGATGTTATGTTCCAAACCACAGACCTTGCCCTTATTTGCCTGAGACATCGAAGATTCATAACTTCCATTGATAGAAAGGGATTTGAGTCATTTTATCAGTGCTGGGATAGTAGATATTGCAACACATAATTCACTACCTTAGGATTGCCTCAGAAATAGATATCTGGGTGGGAGATAAAACCAGAGAGAAATAGCAAATTATCTGCATCACATGGATGATGCTCTAGTAATTAATAGTTAAAAACAAACAAATACATAAATCATTTTCCATTCAACTCATGTCTATGTCAGTTGTCAACTACGTGACATTGCTACTGTGTCTGCTAGACAAAAGAAGACATGCTGATGCTTCTGAGCAATGAAAGGCCATTCACCATATGAGACTTTAAAATACTTTGAAAATATCTTCATTATCATATGAAATTAAATCATAGTGTTCTTTCAGAATTTTTTCATATCTTTTCTTCCCCAGGATTTTATTCAGAAACTTGAATCGTTTCTATTGGATTATTTCAAGCTGAATAGCTTTAGTGCAGACTTTTGCTGACCTTTCAGGGTACCCCTAATTTCAAGAGACTGTGTTTCAGCTGAAGTTCAGCTCCTAATTTATGTTAAATTTTGTTTCTGAACTGAAATCCATTTATCTGAACATTTCCATCCATTTGAAACTCTGTCTCATATACATCTCCTTGAGCGAGAAATTGTACAATAAAGTTTAATTATCATGGGCATGGTGGTGATAGGCTGACAGCTGGACCAGATGATATTTGTGATCTTTTCCAACCTTAATGATTCCATGGTTCTGTGATTTCATCTTCAGATGGCAGCTCTGGTTTTATATTCGTGGAGGAACAAAGAGTGTTAATAATAATAAATGGTTACTGGTCAGTTTAAAGTTATCCGTGTACGAAATAAAAAACTGAATTTATTCAGAAAAAAAATTTTGATGCCTTGTGCAGTTCTCTGTCTGTGACTGAGAGTAGCCACTGATTTTCCTACACTTGCCATAGACACAATTGTCTGGTTTTATTTGCTGCTATCACTGTATGAAGGACCGACTTCGACTCAGCAAAATTTTTGGGTAATGGTGCAATGCCACTGCTCTGAAAGGTGAAAAAATTAGCTCACTGGCTTTGCTGCAGAAGTATACCTTGAAAAGTGTTACTCCTCTGACATACAGATGCTACGTTGCCTTGCATTGCAACCTCCTGTACTATTATATCCTGTAACTGAATTACTCCTATTTTTCCCGCCTGTATTATTGCTGTTTCAATTATCTGTGTCATGGGCTCCCATCAAGACTGAGACCTTACTCAGGCAAGACCCAACCTTTTTCTCAAGAGCCTGAATGCTGCAGAGGCAAAGCAGACAATGAGTGGGAAGGCAATGAAGAGGTGCAGCAGCACTGCGTGGCTCACTTACAGCTTTCAGCTGTCTATGGGAAATCCATTAAACTCTGTAACTTGGCTACCTCACCTCTCCCAGGTGCTACATTTCACCGCATTGCCTGTGTGAGAGAAATGGTGCAAAACAGCAAAATGAGAAAGGGGGCTGGGGGTGCTCAATGTAGGTATTGTGTTATTAAAGCCATCATGTATTTAGTTTCTAAACTGGGATTTTAGAGACCTGAAACTTCCAGGCTTGAAAACGTTGACCCTTCATCTTGTGAAATATTCCAGCTTCTGTCTGCTTGTAGCATCCATCTAAACTCTGCATTTAAATAAATGTTTGTATTTAATGACTGCTCCTTATCTCTTCTATACAGTGTTAATAAGAAATTGAAAATACTTCTGCTGTACTGCGTGATCTATTGCACCTGGGCATCAACTTTCAAGAAATGACATTTCCTGAATACTGCTCATTAAGATCCACAAATGCCTTGTGATACATATAAATCTTATGAGCCCTAGATTAGGGATGGGTACTGGAATAAGAGGGATGCAGATTGATTCTCCAAAAAGGAACACAGCAAGAAAATATTTGAGCTAAGCATGGCATGCAAACATTTTCTTTTTGACCCCTTTTAGACAATATTCCCATTGAATCCAGTGAGAAGTACTACTTTATATCCAATACTCAGCTCATTTGCACTGATACAGACATAGTGAATTCATTGGAGTTATGCTGATTTGCCAACACAACACCGTCCATCATGCTTACTTGCATTGAAATATTTTTCCCCTTCTTTGACTTAATCAGAGCTGTTTTCCCCCTGGAGCATCAATAATGAAATATTTGAAGTATTTATTTATTATAACTTCTCACTTTAATCAAGTGGTTCTTCAGTGGACCTCATTTAGCCCAGAAGTAATTGTTTTACCGATGCTTCAGCACAAAGAGATTGGACAATTCCTGATTAATGCATTTCAGAATGTATTGTCTAGAACACAAAAACAGAGCATCAGTCTTTTAAAAACAGAGTCACCTGGATAGCACAGAGTACCTGGGCTGTGGGGCAGATATACATATGCCAGGGCAGCAAATATTAAAAGCTTGAACATTTTTTTTCCTGTATTTGTATCGGGATCCACCTGGCATTACTGCAGAGGTAAATTGTCAGAGAGAATTCTCCCGCTTCACCTTAATGAGTTTTCCACTCATTAATATTTGCATTATTCGAATCAATGACAACAAGGTTAGAGGCTTCCCACAGGTTGTTGAAACAATTTTGATTGATTGACGAGTTCTCAGAGTGGAGTGAAGGGTGAGAGAAAGAGAGAATAAAAACCAGTGTGCAGTCTGTAAAAACAGTGGGCAATAGAAGGATGAAGGCAGAGATCCCTCTCAGTGCGGGAGATGAGAGCCCCAGTGAGGGTGAACGAGGTGGAAGGAAGGAGATGAAAGGCCATGCAAAAACTGTGATTCCCCCTTGCCAAGGTTAGGGAATTTCAGGATGTCAAGAGACATTAAAGCTGCTGAGCATTTAGGCTTGTGCTGAACGCTGTATTTTCTGCTTACTCCTGCAGGGGTGCACATACACTGCAAAGATATCTCAGCCCTAAGAGGTGGGAGCGATGAAGAGATGGGTGCTGCCATTCATCCCTTTGAGAGCCTTAGGACTCCTCAAAATACCCTTGTAGAGGATAACATCAGAGCAAAGGCAGGTTTTGTCTTTCCAGTTGATTTCCCATAGGTTTCCTTTGATAACGTAATGATCTCCAAGAAAACTTTCCACTTTCCATAGAAAAAAAGTTTCCACTTCAATCTCTTTCTGATTTGGCCCTTTCTGGTTTGTTATAAATTTAGCTTTTGGACAGGATCTGTAAAGCAACGGTGAGTCATGGTCAAATGATGGGTATCACCAATGCTACATAACATTTGAGAGAAGAAGGTGTAATGCCTACGATTTCAGCAATTTTGGTAATGTCCCTGGACAGAATAAAGATCACTTGGTTCTGTTTGATAGCTGCTGTGGGTAAGAGCATAAGGAAAGTGAATGTCTCATCTTTTCTCAGTTGAATCACTATTTTATCACAGCTCTTACGAGTCTGATAAGGCAAAACTGATGTGTCATACGGCCAAAGTTTGCACTGAAGCCGGTGCTGCCCCCTTCCGTGTTCCCATCTCTTCTCCCATTCAAGCAGAACAGAGTCCATGCATCATTAATTTATGTCGTTTGTCATTCTTATCTGTCCCTAGGCATTTAAGACAGCAGTGGAAACAAACACTGAAACTGAAATCCCACATAGGCATTGAGCCACAGAGAGACTACCTGTAGAAAGGGAAGCAAGTTTACTACCTTGTTAAGATTGACTGTTTTCCTAATGGGAGTTTCCTCCCTCTTCACTCACTTTTCCACTCATCACAGTGTGGTTGTGGCTCCTGTCAGCCTGATTTTGAAGGCACTCTTACAAGCAGCATCACCACTTCTTGCCCATTAAAGAAATACTGAAATAATGAAACAAGAACTAACGAAATATGGCTAAAAAACCTCAGGTTGGCTGATCTCATCTCCACCATCCTATTTTTCTGCCTTCCTGGGAGGGAAGGGTTTGAAAATGTTGAAAATGTTAGGAGGTAGGGAGCTGAGAAACATATGCATGTTGCTGTTAGTGTTATTATCTGAGAGAGCATGCACGGATAGCTGCTAGACAGCTCAGCTGATAGACACTCTGTGGCCAGCCCTCAGATCTCTAAGAGAAAAGCAGAGAGTCCATCACTTCCCGCCAGTCTGTTAAGCAGCAGGGGAATAGAAAGGACAGGAAGAGGTCAATCTCTGCTCAACTCAAGAAATAATATATAGAGGGATGAAGGAGATAGTTTCCAGCTTCAAACTGCAAGGACGTGAGTGACGCCACCTGAAAAGAGAATAGCAAAGGCTCAGTGATGCCGAGATAACACTCGGGCTGAGGCAGAAGAAGAGCCTTTAAGCACATTTCTTCTGCAAGTCTGGCCAGAGCTCAGGGAATGCAGATAAGAGCCAGACCGACTCGGAGGGGGCCAGTTTGCAGCTGCAGAGTATGTAGTCCACAATAGCAGCTCATTGAGGCAAAAGAAAAGTAGCTAAAGGCCATAGAGATCTCAGATCATTCTTTCTACTACAAGGTTACTGTTGCTTAACCAGAGTGGGGATCTCTGCCTGGGGAAGAGCTTTTAAAGGCAGGATGGCCCTAACATGAGCTTTGTGTTCGTTTCTTGGCGCTATGATCCCTGAGGGTTGCAAATCACTGGAAAGTTTTGATGGTCAGGAGAGGGGACCTGGGGATGTCCTGAGCCCACAGGATTCACTTCTGGGGGATGTCCCAGATTCTGGGCCGTGGCACTGATACCAGCAGCCATGTGCTTGCTCCGGAGTTACAGATAGACAACACATAGGGGCTTTCACTAAGGATTTTGATTCAGTTTCCCAAAATCTCTTGGTTTGATTTAGTCCCAAAACACTGAATGATGATACATTGGCACAGCTGCCCAGGGAGTGTTGGGGTCACCATAACTGGAGGTGCTCCAGAACCATGGAGGTGTGGCACTGAAGGACATAGTGGGCATGGTGAGGGTGAGTTGAGGTTGGTCTTGGGGATCTTAGTGGTCTTCTGAAAATTATGTGATTCTGTGATTCTATCCTATGATTCTAAACTCTCCCCACATGTGTCACAACCGATGTGGGCTTTGGCACAGCAATGAGAGACCCCTTTCTAAGGCTGTAACACTCACTGTGCACCAGCAGATATAATGGATGAGGAAAGCATGGCGAGGGGCGGGGGAGAAATAAGTGAGAGCATACAAATTAAAGAGCAGCATTTGAAATCTAATCAAATATTCCCTCAATTTACTCACCACCCCTGCAGTGCTGAGCAGCTTTATTAGGTTTTTATTCAGTATTCTCTTTTAAAGTGACATTTACATTAATTTACAGTACTAACATGAAATCCCATCTAAAACCTGGGAGTTTTTTGTAACTTTTTATTTTTCAGTGGCTGTCTGCGACTTTCCTGCTCACTAATAAGGAATCTTTAGCTTTACTTTCTGTCTGCAGGAGTGGATCCAAAGTCTCCTCAAGGTGGGTTCCTGCTGTTTTTGTTAAACGTGGCATGGAGCCCATGGTGGTGGGTTCAGGCAGTAATTGGCTGCAAAGCAGCAATGCTCCATCCCATAGTGCTCCACACTCCAAAGTGCCTTCAGTGCCTGTATTTAATGCTGGAGTCATTTCCAGCTTCAAAACCAGGAGCCAGGTGTATTTTAGGGGGATGCATTGTAATCCAGGTGCCATACAGAGTGGCCTTATATTGCTTTAAAACTGATAGGATTTTACTGCAGGTCAACAGAGAGGAAAAGTGAGGTGAGTATTAATGCCCTGAATAGGCATTTGAAAGTAAATTTCCCTCAGTTTCTTCTATTTCATCCTTTATTTTTCCTCCCCACAGATGTTAGCAAGTTAGTGCCAGGGCCTGGTGCATTATCCAGGGGCAGGAATGGTTCTGGCACCTCCTGGCTAGAAAAGGGAGCAGAGGAGCACGTGCATGGTCAGGACAGACGTGCATTCCAGAGACAGACGTTGTTCCTGGTGATCCAATTTGTCCACTTTTCCTACAATTTCTTTCCTTCTTATTTTTTACTTTTTACTCTTTTTTTATTTTTTTTTAATTCCCTAATTAACACAGGTAATGAATTGCATATGGCCACGGCATTTTCTTCTCTGTGTGAAATCTGTAGCAGCTGCATTGTTTATCAGTTCAATATGTTTGCTACAGATGCCATTTCTGCGTGACAATTAAGTTGTTTAAAACCTCTTTTTCCCACCCGCTATGTCCCTCCCCAGCCTTCCTGTCCTCTCTCCAACAACGCATCATCGTGAGCCGATTCCTTTTCCAGGCTGATGCCACACTCCAGATAAAAGCTCTTATTTGAACATTTTGTGGCCATTTAAACGGATGGAAAGCTCTGAAATGTGACTGTGTTTTCACTGCTACCCAAGGTAGCCTGACCACCCAAGATGCAAAAGATCGAAACTCGGACCTAAAGCCGTTAGCATGAGACTGACACCAATTGATTTACCTCTTTCCATTTAACCATGAGCTGATCCTACGCATCTCTGGAGAAATATTGTGCCCTTCAGACCTTTTCAAGCGGAACACCACCTGAAATGTACCTACTTTACCAGCACTATTGGACCAGACTCTGAAATAATCTTCGAACCTTGTCAATATGGCAAAACACACAGAAAGGGCATGATTTACTGAGCCCATAATTAAACACTGGATTTGCCTCCCCTCCGGGCACAGCTGAATTCCCGTCAGCAGCCTCTACTGCAAATTGTTGCAACCGAATGTCCTATGTGTTTGGGTTCTGTTAATTTATTTCTTGTACCTCATTTTCCTGGAACGACTGTGGTTATTTATGGAATGGCAGCAAACACTTTACATTTATGGGGGGATATGAATCTCAGTAATGGCTTTTGTGGCAATTTAATCTGTCCCAACTATGAGGCATTTTACAATGACAATTAAATTATTATTAAAAAAATAAAATAAAATAAACCTCAAATGACATTCTTATCACTTATCAACATACCGAAAGTTTCCCCATGTTGCATTTTGAGACTGGGGTAAGAATATTCCCCCTCACTTTTTAGAGAATCCCTGCTATAAACTCTGAATGAACTTAATTAACTTCCACAATGCATTTGAAAGGAAAATTCCTTACACATTCCAGTGTCAGTGAATGAAACTTTTTTTTTTTAAAAAAGTTGCTTTATTGTATGCAAAGGCTCATGCCAATGCTTACTATTTAAAGACTTAATTTGATGTATTACATTGACTCCTGAAGAGGAAAGTGCCCCAGGGGGTGGGAGTGGTAAATCTGTGAATTTCCTCATCCTGATCTCTTGGGGGAGAAAGCTTTTATTTCCATCGGTCAGCACTGTATATGAAAAATGATCAAAAAAGTGTCAAGTATGTTAATTTACACTCCATTAAATTAATTTTAATGCTGGCCTGCTGAGTAGCTAATTTTCAAAGCTAAATATCTTGGCTCTTTCAAATCGTTTCTTTTTTTTTTTTTTTTCCCTCTCCTCCTAAACACTTCTTTTGGGGAATTTGGGACTTACATCTTCTTCAGGACTCAACATCGATGTGCAGCTCTGCATGCAAGAGAAAGGAAACGTAAATCCCCCTGCTCCACCTCCTCTCCGGAGAGAGGCAAAAGAAAACTTCCCTTACAAAAACTACTCAAAGTTATTTTCAAATTTCAGTCTGAAAAAAAAATGACCCCTAATGCACTGATTATGGTAATGCCTGGAGGCCCAGCAAGATTGGGAGTATATTTTGCTAAGTGCTACATAAAATATCAGATGGTGCCTATTCTAAAGAGCCTGCTATCTCAGAAGACAAGGCAGACAAAAGGCTGGGTACAAAGAGTGGAATTACGCCTATCCACAGATAAAGCAGGCTGTTCTAATCAGCAGGGTGCTATCAGAAAGCTTGTGATCAATTCCCTCTTCAGCTGCCACCTCCTCTGATCCCCACAACCCACAATTATAGTTGTGGGTTGTTGTCAGGGAGGCTCTCGGCATCTTCATTCCCCAGCTGTGAAAAGGTGAAAATGGCACTCCCCCATCTCCTGGAGATGGATTAAATTCACGAGTGAGAGAAAGAAGACATGCAGGTCACGTACAAAGCCTGCCCTCAACAGGCCACACTGCCTGCCACAAGGAACCCCTGCTCCATAGCTGGTGAGGTGTATACCTGCATTACATGCTCTAAGCAGTCACACTCCTCAGGCAAAAGCACAGCCTCAGCTATGAAGGCATAGCACAATCATGGGATGGGTGAAACGCTCAGGAAAGCAGTCTGCACTGAGTACAACATTCTCTTGTTCTTTAAGTGCCCCACATCATCTAACAGCTGTATTCTCGGATTTTGGAAATGTCTTGAGAGTGCTTGAATCTAAATTTCCCCCCATACAGATCAGAAAAAAAGAGAGCTTGAAGTCCATCATCACCATGGGGCAGTGTAGGCACTGGAAAAGATGAGGCACGTTGTTCCCTTATTTTGATACTTGGGAACTGCAAGCTGCCTCATCAACTCCCTCTCTGTAGGTTCCACCCAGATCTGGCCCAAGATGAGTAACCAGTGCATCAAAGTCATGGAGAGCAGCCACTGAGAAATGAAGCCTTGTATTGCTTTATTTCCAAGTGAGAATTAGTTCAAGGAAAGGTAAGACCTCAGCTACTGGTGGTTAATGATTTCAATGAAACAGGAGAGCCCATGCTCAAAATCAAATTAGCTTTGATATTGCAAAAGAACCCAGCTCAGAGTATTTAACATAACTTTCCCTCCTCAGGGTATATCCTCCATTTGTGGAGGTTTTCAAGGAGAGGACAGATGTCACACTGAGTGACATGCGTTAGTGGGCACGGTGATGAGGGGTTGATGGCTGGACTTGGTGATCTTAGTGATCTTTTCCAACCTTAATGATTATATGGTTTTGTGATTCTATATATCCACGCTTCCTTCACACACTTGAACTTGGCCGAAATGCAACTTGGCATTGATTCAGAGCCTTGCTTCTCAAGCTATGTCTTCTAGTCATGGAGCATCCAATCCCCAGTAGCCTGCAGGAATGTGCAAGCTAGAAACTTAGCTTCCATTCATGGGGAATTAAAATCATAAGTGCTGTCAGCTGCAAAGCTTGATGTTACCTGGGACTTGTACAGAGTTTGTCAGAGGCATGGCTAATGACAGTATTATTTTCAGCTCATCCTGATGTTGCCTCTCTTGTCTGCAACATGTAACAGTCTTTAGCAATCTCTTTTTTAGCAAGAAAACAATACCTGCAAAGACAAAAATCCACCTGTAAGAAAATAAAATTCCCTTGGGTAAGGGAATCATTCACCTTGGTAAATCAAACTGCATTCGTTAGCAGCTAAAAATCAGCCTTGTAACTCATAAATCCATTGGAGACATCCTGCAGGTGTTCAGAAGGAGCCTGAATCCTAGCACCTGCTCAGGTCAAGAGAAGGATTTTTCCGGCTTGATTAAGAAAGCTATTTTTTTCCCCCTCTTTAATTTCGAAATGGTAGGTAATTGGGGAGTCAGCTTACGGAGATGAAAAGCTTTTGATAGCTAGTAAGTCACCACTAGGTTAAATTCAGCCATGGAAATCTTACACTGGTGGTGAGAAGAGAACTGTTTACTTGAAACTGCAACCCCTATGGTTCAAGCTTATGTCTCTTTCCTACTGTGCCTTTGAATTTAGCTGTATTTTTCTGCATTTTTAAAAGTAGTGAAAAATAGTAACGAAGATCTAAGGAAATTAAAGCAAAAGTTTATAAATGTTTTGTTTCCAAATGGAAATGTGGAAGGACCTTTGGAAACTTTGTTCTCTTTTCACCGCGGTTTTTGTTCTACCTTCAGACAAACAAAATTAACAGGAGAAGGCTTTCTCCCTCAGGCTGCTTGGTGAATGGACATTGCTTTCAAGACAGCCCCATGCAGTTCACCAGCAACAACTTCAATGCTCCAAAAATTTCAGTGTCACTGCATGACACTGGAAACTTGGGGCAAAAAGAAAAAACAAAAAAAGAAAAAAAAAAAGAAAAAAGAAAAAGCAGCGAAACGTGGTTTGGAGCAATGTATTTTTTCACTTTCAGGGTATGGAAGGAGGAGAGAATGCTTTGAGTGCAGCCCTTCTGCTTCCAATGAGACTTCATTTTGATTACAGAGAAACCTCATGAAGTTGGGCTCGATAAAAGAAATTTTTACAGAAGCAAATCAAGAGGAGATTAATGTCATGTTTACCATGTATAGTTCCATCTTGAGTCTAATATCACGTATTTCACAGCTCTGCAAGGATTCTCACCTCATATCACCCATTTGTCCTCCGATTCAGACTCACAGACCACTGAATGTGCTTTGCCCACATTGTAAGGAACCTAAAGACATTAACTGCTCCATTAATTCAGTAAAAATTTGAAGAACCTGTGGATCCCAATAGAGGTACTGCAGGTTTCCATGATTAAAGATGGCAGGAGGCAGAAGCCTTGCTACCGGCGTTTGGTGGAGAAGGCTTGCTCTGAAGTCAGCATGAACATTTCCCTGACTACAGCCAAAGTGCCACAGGAGGTTCATGGAATAAAAGCACATTGCAGAATTTGTCCCAGCAGGACAAATCCACGCCACAGGAAGGACTGCTGTAAGGAAAATAAGGGGAAATAACAGAAAAGGGCAAGAACAGAATATTCTGCAGAATTTCAACCTTTCAGTCACGCTGTAATTTTTTTTTTTTTTTTTTGTCTCATCGCTTTAAATAATCTAAATGAACATTTAGTTTCACCTTTTAGAAACACTCATTGGCAAAAAGAATAATGGACATGTAAGGAAATAAGTGAATCGAAAGCAAAGGAGGCCCTCTTAACTGTCAAGATAAATGTTAGTTGGCATCTTTCTCATCAAGTTTTCTCATCTGAAGTCAGTGTTCAAGCTCGCTCTATGAAATACCCCATGAAGGCAACACTCTGGCTCTTAGAGGAAGAAGGCCAAATTCCCACTGTTCCCAGTGAGAACAGGAGTCCTCCACAAACTTCAAACCCTATGAAAAGTCTCTCTTCAAATTATTTTCACTCAGAAGATCGAGTGATCCCAAGACTGGATTCCCCTTGCATTCAAATTTCTCAAACTAGTAACAGGCTTTCAAAGGAGATTGCTTCCAAGTTGGACATGTGAGTAAAATCTACACTGCTTTAAGAGCTCAGCCTCCCACAGAGAATGCTGTGATTCTCATAACCAGATATTTGCAAAGATCCAGGACATACGGTGCCCTCAGTGCTCAGGTTCTTACAGAGGTGTCTAAATAAGAGCTGAGCTCTTTTGAAAACATACCCTGTATTTTATAAAGCAAAGCTTTCACCGCACTTTCATATCCGAAATTTATTAAGACCTGTAAAACCGTTGTAAAATAGGGTCATATTTTTCTCTTCTAATTCTACATATAGATAAAATGAGATACAGAGAGGTGAAGCTGATGTGCTCAGGATCATAAAAGAACTATAAATTAATGCTGAATTTGGAAGGGAAAGGTCAGACATCACAACTCCCACTCCCTTCTTTAAACATGGGACCCCTAAAGTCCTTAAAGGATCCTTCAAAGTGATTGGAAATCTGATTTTATTCATTTTCCTCTCTGTGATTCATCTCACAGGCAGTGTGACCTAAGAGCTTCATTTGGGTTTGGGAAGAGACAGAATGAAACATTTATTAATAAATAAAAAGAGTTTGGAATATTTAATGGGCCCAAAGTTTAAAGATTATAAAGATCTGAGGCTCTGTAATAAATATTAAATATACGTTTTTCGCCTCTATTTTTTTTTTTTTTTTTTTTGCCAGATATGAAGGGTGGTGTAGAACTGCAGGGACAACGTATTCTGAAGCCTGGAGACCTTTGTTATAAGCTCTTCCTAATATGAAATACTTCCATTCCCTCTAGTTCATGCAAATGTTCAGTTATTCTGATTAGCGTGAAGAGCACAAAATGGCAATGGAAATCAAGGAACCTAATTATTTCCAGCAGTCACTTCAAAGATGCTCCACTGAAATGAAAGACATGTCTCTCACCTCTTGGGCCCTATTATGTTCTAAACTTTGCCTAGCCCCGCTGACATGCCACCTCTGCTTCAGACGGATTTGATGAATCATGAAAACAGCATCATTTACAGTTCAAGGTACCAAAGCAATTTTCCATTGGCACCTTTATGCCCTTGCTGCTACAAAACAGAAGGGTATGAAAAAATTCCAGTGACTTTTCGGCAGTCAAGTGATTTCTGCAGAAAAAATATCCGCAGCGAATATTCAGTGAGACGAAACCTGTATGTGTGACAATGGTGTGCATGTTGGTGCCCATGTATGCAGGCAGCTTTTTTTAATGTTTCAGCGGCTTTTTGTTGTGGCAAAGTAGAGGTGAGGGTTTTTCTGTCATGAGGATGCACTCAAAGGCAGGATGATACAATACCAAGTTGGATATTTTTGAAAAGCTTCTTCTCGAAAAGAGCAGTGCTGCACTGGCACAGCTGCTCAGGGAGGTGGTGGGATCATCATCCCTGGAGGTGCTCCAGAACCATGGGGATGTGGCACTGAGGGATGTGGTCAGTGGGCATGGTGGGGTGGGTTGGGGTTGGTCTTGGTGAGATCTTTTCCAGCCTTAACGACTCTATGCTAAATGCACCCTCCCCAGGCACTACTGGTTAAGGGAACCTGCCTCTCCTGGCCACGTTGGCTCAATAGCAGACTTCTAATCGAGCTTTATTATAATTACCACACTCAAAACCACAATCCCATCTCCTGTATCAGTTTGTGGCACTTGCTTGCAGCCTGCAATACTGGTTCAGGGGCTGCGGGTAGATCTACATCTGTTCATTGCTCCTGGGGGAGGCGGGCTGTCACAGAGGTGTGAAGGTCTTTGCCACGGAGGAGGATTGTGTGGAAGCTTCCTCCATTCAGGAGCTTTTCAACTAAATTCCCACTTCTTTTTTTTTTCTCCCGTCTCCAGAATAGAATAGCAGGGCTGCTCTATTAAAATAGCACCAACCCTCATTGTTATTTCAGTCTTTCTGTAGCAGACAGTTGTTCTCATTACAAAGTCTTAGGAGGCTACCATTTTATGTAGAATTAATTTCCTTTCTGGAACGGTGTGAGCAGAGTTGAATACATATTTTCCCCCCAAAATGTCATGAAGGGTTTTTTCTTAATTACACCCCAGGACATTTCACGGCTGCATGAGAACAGCAGCTAAAGCTTTATTGAAAACATAGAGGGTTTTTTGTTGTTGTTTTTTCCTTAGTCAGACCTTCACAACATTCAGTATTCAGTTCAGTATTGACAGGTGTGAAATTAAGGGAGTTTCAAAGTTTGATATGAAAAACGGTCTTCATCAATGCAAATGCTAAATCTCAGGGAAAGTAAAAGTAACTGATTGAGAAAGGGCTGATATCTCCCAGTAAGATGTAAAATTTCATGGAGGTTTAATAGGGCACTCTTACAAAATTTCTGTGAAATGCCTCCTGGCCTGACACCGTCGCTTTCACCCATGAGTATCTGCATCATCAGCTAGCCATCAACCTGAGCTGGAATGAGCCCTTCTATGGAAGGAAAACAGGCAGAAGGAAGATTAGAGCACTCTTCCCTCTACTTCTAAGATTTCACCACTCTTGGGAGGAACTTCTGGCAGAAGTGAGGGGAAATTTCCTGAATTTTAGAGAGTGCATGAAGTTTTTCATCAAAAATCCAATTTTCAGCAACAGACCTGAATTCTGCTCCCGATCCTGTCACTGACTGTGCTGTAGCTTCAAATGAAACCATTAATCTCCCTGTGTTTCAGTTCCCCCAATAAAATGACACAGCAGAGCTTCCGTTCTCCTCTTTCTTTGTCTCTATGATTTATTTGTTTTACTTCTCTGCCATGTTTTCTTGGTGGATTTGAGGCCGTAAATACTTTTCATAGTAACAGTACGTTCAGGCTCAGATTTGAAGATCATATTAATAGATCCTGAACCAACACAATGACAATTCTGGTCAGAGTCGATTGACTTAGGTCCTCTGAAGCCAGTCAAACCATTTAATTTGCTTTCATTATATTAATAATATTAATAAAGAGGCTTTAAAAATACATCTAAAGGGAAATACATACAGGAACTAGATTCAAATCCCAGGATCTCTGTGAAACTCTGTATGATATTTTTGTACACCACCTAGCCCAAAAGGGCTGATTCCTTGATTAGAGCTGCCTAAAGTCTTTCTATTACTGTTGAATTTTAATCCCTATCTCTCCAGACTTCTAATTTTCTTCTCATTCACTGCCCTTAAATCCAATCTAATTCCATCGTATATCAAACCCCAGGTTAGGTTTTTCTGAAACTTTGTTGAATATATTTTCTTATGTTGTAATATTTTCCACTTTTTCCTATTTACTTAAAAATAAATAGTATCTTTTCTTTAATTCCAGACAGAATACATAGTGCCTGCCCTATTACACTGCTGCTGAATTCTAAGTACACAATTATACAGGGAGTGTCTTTAGATAAACCAGCTTGAGGACTTTTGAACATTAAACTCAAATCAGATAACAGCTTTCATCTTGTGCACTGCATTACACATTATGCTGCAGTGAAGTGGAAGGCTCAGGGAAAAAAATACACCTTCCATGGGTACAAAGATGTGCAGGCAATAAAATGAGCAGATGCAAATATTGTCCTAAACCAAGAGAAGTGGGAAAGATGAAACAGAGAGACAACGTTTCCTGTTACCAACAGCTTATTGGAGTGTCAGACTTGGCTTGTCGTTTCATGTGCTGCTGATGGTTAAAAAAGGAAAAGACCAAATACTGTGGGTGAATGTCGAGTCTCAGATCAAAATGCTAGAACTGCTAATAGAGTATTCTGTGTAAAACAAGAGAGGCAATTATTCCATTCAGCTATGCTCTGGTAGGGCCTTAATTGGAAGAGTGTGTTCAGTTGGAGCTGAGTGCTTTATTATACATATCTATATTTCAAAAAAGAAAAAACAGGGTGGGGAAACAGCTCAAGGAACTCATAGGTATAAAGGAGTAGAAGCCTAACACTGATGGAGAGAGCTTAAGGAAACTGGACACTTGCAGTCTGAAAGAAGCAATTATGAAACACGCATTCAGTTATGAAATGCAGAGGTGAGGCAGAGCCCTTGTTCTCATGGGGATGACATTTAGCCTGGGGAAGAGCAAGCAGAATATATCTCTTGCATCAGATAAAGACCACTGAAGTCTTACTCTGACAATGTAAGACATGTGTAGCCTTTTTCCAGCTCTCTTTTATTGGCAGTGGTGTGAAAACCCCATCACTTCACGCCAGGCTGGGACATTTTTACACCAGTTTGCTCACACCGCCCTTAGACATAAGGACTTGCTTTGAGACCCACTGAATGGGTGCTAACACCTGCACCAGACAGAAGTAAGGAATGGTCTCTACAAAAGTGTCTCAAAACACATTTTTCAGTGCTGTCAGTTCCAAGAGGACTGAGTTGGGTGTGAGCTTCCAGCTGGTTCTCTGGAGATAGCATAAATCCACTGCAGTAAAAAACCACATCCTCTAATTCAGCTCAGAAAACGTTTAGGGCAATCATTTCATGAGGATCTGAATAAACCAAAGCTGCCTATTGCATTGGATTACACAATTGCAGGTGAGATATATCTCCCTCTGACCTAACAAACACTCACAAGAAGCATTTCGATTTCACAGCATCCTCTGGATCACAGGTTTTCCTGTGGGCAGATAAGAGCTGAGTGTTCAGCAGCACAGGGAAGGCAGTTCAAAGTAATCTGAATGGCTTGCCCAAAACTCCTCCCAAAGCAAACTTTTTCTCTTAAGTTTCAATTATTTTCAGCTTCTGCTTCTATCTCTGTAATTCCTGACAAAACCTGATACAGAGTCAGTGACACTGCTATCTACAATATCAAATAAAGACTATTCTCTTTAGGACACAGAGCTGCACAACTCACTGATACAAAAATTTCCTTTAAATGTAAAGAGGAATGTAGCTACAGATACTTCTGTTGTTTTACCCGTGAGGGCTATTGGATGAACATCCTTTCCTTCCATGGATGGAACATCCTTGATGGATGTTCACCTCATTTTCAATCTACGGCAGGGGAGATTCAGGCTGGACATTAGAAGTATTACTTTTCAGAAAGGGTGGTCAGGCAGTGGAATGGACTGCCCAGGGAGGTGGTGGAGTCACCGAGCCTGGGGGTGTTCAAGGAAAGGCTGGATGTTATGTTGAGGGACATGGTTTAGTGGGAGCTATTGGGAATAGGTGAACGGTTGGACTGGATGATCTTTTAGGTCTTTTCCAACCTTGGTGATTCTATGATTCTATAAAGCTTAGGAGGAGAACAGTCAGATAAGACATTTGGACCTAAAGGACTTCTCCACATCATATCCTAAAGATTCAGAATCAGCATTACCCAAGCCATCAGTGCCAGCATTTGCACTCAGGCAGGCTGCAAGACTGCAGTCACTCATCTGTCCAACAGCCTGGACAAGATGATGGAGAAGATTAGAAGATGGCTGCAGGACAATCTGGTACTGTGGGGAGAGAGATTTTCCCTGATCTTTGTCATCACTGATGTTTTAGATACAAGTGGAAAGTCTCTTTCCAATGTTTATCTCACATTTACCTCTTCAGGAATTAATAAAAACTTTGTTGAGGGAAAAAAAAGTCACAGAAAAAAAAAAAAAACAACAACAAAAAAACAACAGCAACAACAAAAACAACCAAGAGGTTCCCCCTGGGAATGACAGCATTCAAACCTATATTCAGTTTTCCACTTTTCCAGTCTGGGCCACTGGATTCAGCTGTTTTTCCATCACATTTGTAAATGGTTAATTCAGGTTCCGTAGTCTCTTCAATGTCAAGCATTCCTACTGTTCTTTGTGGATGGCCCTCCCAGTCAATTATGTCAGAAGAACAGCTAGTATGCCATAATAATGTATAATTCTTCATCTAAATTAAAATGTACTTAGGAGACCTTAATTCCCCTCACATTTCATTGCATTCATCAGAAATACAGCAGGAGAAAAAACCTCTGCAAACACAGTGAGTTGTTTACAAATGCTTTGAGTGCAGCCAGATGCAGATTGTCGCTCCACGAGGCCCTCCTCTTCCCATCACACAGGAGATTCTCCAGGCAAGCTCCAGAGAAAGAGATAGTGGGGTAGAGGGGCCAACTCTGATCTTTAGGAAAACAATTTGTAGAAAGAAATGGCATTCTCTTTTAAAGTCTTGTGGTGTGCTGTAAAACAGTAATTGCTATCTATCTAGAGACGTTCTCGTTTCATGTCTCTCTTAGTGAATGAAACTGCAAATTAATTACTATCTTGTGTACGCATCAAAGACCAGTGCTGTGCACAGAAAACATTCAGGGTGAAAATCAGGCCATATTTATTTCAGTCAAGCTGTTTAAATATAGGTGAGAAACATTGCAGCCTCACAAGTGGTGTGGAGAAAACAGGACAGTTCCGCAGCATCGCTAATAAATCAACCAGCTGAGATGTTTCCTTACCAAACTCAATGCAAGGCTGTTCTTATAGAGAGATACAGATACAGGTGTGTGTATATCAATAGTTGTTGGTTTCTGAATTAACGAACATCACAACGTTTCTATTGTCAGCACTACAACCAAGAACCTTCTGCACAGTACCTCACTGCGCTTAAATATATTCTCACCACATAACAGAGGGTTAGCTATTAATCCAACCGCCCAACCAAAAATGTGTAATTTCTCTGCAGTCTGTTATGCATGAGTGAGTACCACAAATGTACTCTGACTCCAGAGTTCATTCCATTTCACATTTCCCGAACCCTGATATCTCAAGTTTTGCTCCTTCTTTCAAACAAGCCTCCATGCTTCCACCCATCCCCGCCTCTGCCTCTGGTTTTGTACATCTTACATTAAAATCTGGGGTTACCAGGGGCACAGATTATCTGAAAATCTGTTTCCAAGCACGATGCTTTTAGGGAAGCTTGAATTATCTGAAGTATAAATGATAGACCTAAAAATATTGCGCTGCAATCCTACAAAGAGAGCTGCCATATATCAAGGTTTTCTAGGAGATGACACATCTTCTACTCTAGAAGGATTTGGCCAGTTGGTTTCTGAGAACTTCCTATACTTTTCCAACCACTGGCTATCCTGAGAGCCCCAGCACCTGCAGCCAGGCTGTTGCTCCCCCAGGAACCCACCATAAAACCAGCATGAAATTATCACTGTTGATTTTCTCCAGCCAACTTCTCTCTCTAAACAACTTAATAGCGTGGGCTTGCAGCAAAACAATATCACTGTAAACATTTTGTCCAAAAGATACTGGGTGAAAAATTGCATTACAGTTAGAAGAATCAATTAGGCTGTGAATGGGCGTGTGGAAATTTCAATTCTCTCTCACACAACTACATAATCGAGGGAATGCTTTGATTCTAAAACCAGTGAAGTGGCTGCATATTTCAATTGTGTAGGACAACACCAAACAAGATATTAACATTTTTTCACCCATACAGAAATAATGCTTTTTCTTTCCCCCACAAAAACGAATAAGAATGGAAGTGAATTTGAGAATCTCCAACTCCCCCTGCTGAGTTGTTAGGTCTAATTGTACAATCCACAACACAGCAGTGTAAGCAAGCAATTGGCCGTGTGGGACTTAAAAACTCTCATTTCTACTACAAAAGCTTCCAGCACTCTCACTGGACATGGATTTCTTTTCAGATGCATCCAAAATGGACAAAACTGGAGAAAAAAAATTAAAGAAATAAAAAAATAAAAAATAAATTTAGAAAAGAGAAGTAGTAGGAGAGAAGAAAGAAAGAGCCAGAGAGCAAATATAACTTGCTTAAGGTCATATTGTCAGAGCAGAAGTAGAAACTATTTCTTCTGAATAAACCCCTCATCACTGGGCAATGATGCCATGCAACAGAACCTGGCTAGGGCCGAAGAGCTGGGAAAAAAATCAGAGGAGTTTCATTCCCCATTTACATTCTGATGTCCCTTTTTTCAGGGCTTTATCAGAATTACCCTGACGTATAAAACAAAGAAAGAAAAAAGCAGGGAAGAGCACACAGCGTATTTGAGAAGAGACATGAGCCATTATGTCTTTGTCTGTTTCACCTGAAATATTTATTTGTACATATTGACAATGAGCATTTACAGCTGTCTGCTGAGGAAATATTACCTGCTTAAAACACTGTGCTAATCAACAGCAGAGTGGATTGCCAGAGATTTCCCCTGGAAACCCTTTGGAAACCTTCTGCAGTGCTTTGTAGAGCTCCCTTCCCACAGAATGCAAATGTCCCTCTCACCCCTCTGCTCCAGCAGAAAGCAAGAGGGAAGAAGACACAGTTTCTGAATCAATTATTATCATTTTGCCAATCTATTCAAAGGTAGTCTGCATGGGTGATACAGGACACCGACAATTTTGGAATAGGTAAAGCTTTTTCTGTTAGCTGGTTTTACGTGGATGGGTCTGTCCAGAGCAGAGAGATGAGGAGGATCACAGGTTGGATATCAGGAAAAAATTATTCTCCAAAAGAGAGGTGATGCAGTGGCACAGCTGCCCTGGGAGGGGGGGGGAATCACCATCCCTAGAGGTGTTCCAGAACTGCAGAGATATGGCACTGAGGGACGTGGTCAGTGGGCACAATGGGGTTGGGCTGGTGGTTGGACTAAATTATCTTAGTGGTCTTTCCAAACTGTAGTGATTCCAGGATTTTCTGACAAGGTTCAGCAGGCACAGAGATCCATTCTGTCTACTGATGACTCTGCTAGGGTAAAGAATTTTCCAATAGCACTTTTTAGATATGTGGAAATTTAGAAGCACAGGTTCCCCTGCCACTCTGGTGGAGCAATGGGTACTGCCCTGATCAACCCAAACTCACTGTCATAATGAGAGCAAAGCTCTGACCACAGCCCTGAGTCTGACCAAATATTACACCGCAGTACATGAGATCCAACATACCACAGCACCTTTACTAGCTCAGATGCTGGCAGCCTGGGTGACACTTCTATAGCTAATCCATAGCTTGCAAGCAGCTTCTGAGACAGACCCAGGAAGAGGAGGCAGAGGGAAGGAGCATGCCATAAAGAACTGCCATTCCTAACAGCCTTCTGTAAGAGCCACCATCTCTTGAGACTAACCCAATCCCCTGCTGAGCATCCTGTTTCCAGTCCCAGCTATAGGAGCACAATGCAAGCATGATCTTCAGGCCACATGAGGAAACAGCCTCCAAAAGAATTAGTAAGTTTTATTTCTGTCTTTGAATAACAGCTGTGGCTCTGAGTCATTTCAGTCACGTGTGCAGACAGCTCAGAATGGTGTTAACAGCTCTGGGTGCACAGGAGAAGATTTTTGAGTGGAGGGAATAGTATGGCAAATCCCTTTATACTATCAGCATAGACCAGGCAATGGCCTTTGCTTATGCAGATCATAATCATAATCATTATATTTTATGGTGAAGTACTTTAGTATTATGGGGCACAGGTACTATTTTGAAGTGGTTACTAACACATTAAATAAAGAATTGAGAGCTGGGAAACATTTGATAAATGGCTGGTTGGGGGAGTACTTAAACTGTAAAATTGGCTTGTGATAACACCATGGTTTCAAGTTTGACAAGGCAGACTCATCTCTGACTTACAAGTAGTGCTGAGGATGGCCAGAAAGACAAGGCTGTTGTCCTTCCACTGCCTCTCTGATCAGTGTTCTCCTGGGCAAATAACCCTCTGGATCCTGATCCAACTTAATACTTCAGCACATTGGTAGCTGTGTATGGCTCCAATCAAATGTTCTGTTGAAGGTATGCATACACGTTGAGTGCAAGGGAGCAAGATGAAGGCAAAGCACAGCCATGTGAAGAGGTAAATGGGAGTCAGTAGGTGTATGCACAGCATGAATTCCGTGTTTTTCTTTCTCTCCATCCATGTGGTGGAAATGATGCTCTGAAACTGAACAGAAACTGTTAGAGGGACCCACTGCAGTGAACCGAGGGAAGGAATTTACATTAGTTGCCAGTATAGGCAACACGTCCCCTTTCATTGCTAGTAAGTGATCACGTCTCCTCAGACAGAAGGGCTGATGAAATCAGAGCGGCTTCTGTTGTTTCTGGCTCCAAGGTTAATTTTATCAAAAGCAAAGCGCCTTTGACTGCTATCAGTAGAAGGGAAAGTAAAGCTCTTTTTATTACAGGGATATCAATAGAAGCATTTGTTTGACCTCCCTGTCACCTCTCCTCCCCCCCAACACCACTGGCTCCAAGTTAGGGATGGGAGAATAGAGCTGATAAAAAAGGGCTAAGATAAAAATCTTAATATTGCAGAACCTTCAACAGAAAAGATATGAAGAACCACAACAGGTGATTTTGACCTTCAAAGATAGCTCAGAATCAAAACCATTGGACTGTATCTGTCTTACCCATCCCAACCTCTGGAGAAGGTTAACTGAAGCAAATCCATGTCCTAGACAACCAGAAGACTTAGTTTTTCAAAGGCAAATTCAACTCTACTCTGGAATATCCTTGCCAGTGATAGAATAATGGATGGTTACAATATGATGCAATGATATGATTCATGACTTCACGATGACTTTTAGCAGCTCCATCTCAGAGTCTAGAAGAAAGCTTGGACCTGCGATTGCCACGTGAGGGGCCAGCAAGCTGATCTCTGCCTGTGCCTCACATCTTTCTGTATTCCATCTCCTTCATGGTGTAGAGAAGTAAGTTAAAGCAAAAAGACAGAGAAGTGTTGCCTCATTTTCCTGGTGGCGTGTGTGTTCCCAGGAAAGCCATTCTTTGAAACAGATTTAATAACACCAAGAGGAACTATAGCACTGTGGATAGCTATGTGTACAATATTAGGGCCCAGGAAAGGGTGAAAGAATGTCAGGTAAATAAGGTACTGAAGTGGCACTAAGGAAATGTGGGTTCAATGACATTGATTTCCTTTGTGATCCGAGAGAAATCATATTTGGTCTGATATTCACTAATGCTGAAGCATTTGAAAATCACAGGGGAAGTGCAAAGTGAGTGTAAATAAAATATATACCCACTTCATGGCCCATTTATGCTGCCAGGGTGGTGCAAAGCAAATTTAGTGCAAATGAGAATCACACATTTTATCTTTCTGTGCCTCAGTTCTGCACCTGTAATATAGAAGTTAATAAAACTGCCTGACTCTGTCTCAGTCTTATTTCCGCTACTTGTCAGCCCTGTTTATTTGCCCTATAAGCTCTTCTGTGCAAGAATCATCTCTTATAATATCTTTGTATGGCTTCTTATACATGGCCAGCTTGATCTGAGCTGGTACCTCTGGATGTGGTTGCCATGAGCATGATAATAACAACATCCCCACAACCAACACAAGGATCCCTTTTAAAGTAGGGACAATGCCTACATAGCAGAAATGTAACTGAGAGTCTTTACTCATTCTTTCTTTCTCAGTTTTCCAGGTGTTTTTTTGACTAGTCTAGGATCTAAGGGAGCATATGAAGCTAAGAAAAGGAAGTGTCACACTTACAGGTTGACACCCTGCCAGCAATCATAACAAACCCTGAAATTGGTATTTTCACCCTCATTTGGATGATCAGGTGTAAATATAAATTTTAATTATTTACATAATTAAGTCAGTAATTTGCTGCCCATCAGAAATGTTTGACGATATTTTGGTGCCATCTGTTTCCTAATTGAACTTAATCTCTAAAAGATGTTACAAAAATGTCCACAAAATAATAACGATAAACACAAAACAACTCCCCCTTTCCCCCATAATTATTGCTATTTTCAGACTTTTCCTATGGAAAAAAAAAAAAAAAGAAGAAGAAAAAGACTGGGGTTCAGTTGTGCCAGGTTCTCGTAGATAGATGAGCAATGAAACAAAAATTTGTTTAGAGGGGGTGTTGAATCATGGAACCATAGAATGGTTTGAGTTAGAAGAGACCTCAGAAATCATCCTGCTCCAATCCCCACCATGGGCTGCCTGCCCCTCATTACCTCAGGCTGCCCCTGGCCCATCTGTGGCCTTGGACACCTCCAGGGATGGGGCACCCACAGCTCTGGGTAGCAGTGCCAGGGCACCACCATCCTCTGTATAAAGAATTTCTAACATCTAACCTAAATTTCCCCCCTTTTATCTTAAAACCACGTTCTATTACTATCAGACCATGTTAAAAGTCAGTTTCCCAAGGAATGGGGAGTAGTTACTCAATCCTTTGTCCTGAAGGAGCATAACCTTCTTGCTGATTGAGTTTTAAAAATTAAGGACCATCTGATGGCTCCTAACAGGCCAATGTAAAATGAGTGTACTCAGATCAATTGGCATTGCTGGAATTGAAAGGACTGATTGTTAACCACATATGGTGCCCATTTGTTCATGTGGACAGACTCCAGACATTGCACCAGTGCTGTTATGCAGAACTCCTTCACGGAGGTGGCACAAGATTTCCATGGGAAAGACTCAGTGCCTCTTCTTCCAACACTTTCATGACAGGCAGATGGGAGATGCAATTTAATGTTGAAACCTGAGGAAAAGCATTACAATCTACTGTGTGTGTACATCTAAGGGCAGTTCTGCAGTGCTTTTGCTGAGGCAAAAAGAACTTGAATTACAAGGAAACGTAGGATCAATATATTTCTCGTGTGTCACAGAAACCATCATGCTCAAAGAATCACTAAAATTTAGTCACTAATGAGTTTGAGAGCACAGGCATATTACCATGTCTGTAGTCACATTAACTTTCCAATTTCTTTCCTTTTAATCTCTCCTTTCAATTGTGCATGAAGAAAACTGTTCAATTTAGTCTCAGCCTAAAGGGCTTTTGTGTGTGTGAGTGTGTGTTTTGTTTGTTATTTAATTTTCAGGAATGCCAGTAGATCCCCATTAATTACTGGAGTCTGGAAATTAATGTATTTTTCGCATCTGTTCTGATCAGATATTTTACACTCTGATTTCTCAAAATTAGATCAGGATGGACCAGAAAAGCTGTCTTATTTTGTAGAGGGGATTGTGACATAGAAGCTCAAACTTGAAAAAAAAAAAGAAAGGATAAGTGGTTGTAAAATTAATAACACCTAAAAAAGGAAATTGTGAGTTTGCAAATTAGATGTTTTCCTTTGGTTTGATTATGTTAATGTATGCTCATAATCAATTTCTTTAACATATACTGGCAAGTATGTAAGTTTATAGTTTGTAAGTTTAAAATTATTAGAACAGCATTTTATCAAACATTTAATTCCCAATTAAATCTATCAAACAAGCGAAGTCTGTTTTTTTTTTTCTAACCTTGAATCCTTCCACACTGTAGATTCTGCCAAAATACTGTAAGTTTTAAATATAATTTAAGAGGCTTAAGATACTGTAAGCCCTTAGAGCAGTTTAAGAGGCTTACTGCAAACTCCCTAAAACTGCAGAGCAATTTGAGCAGTTCCATCACCCCTCAGGTCCCCACCCTCGCCTGGAGTAAAGTGGCACAACCTCCTGATTTCTAAAGAGCTCCAACAGTTTTCCTCTGCCAGGAATCTGTCCCTGAAACTTTAGAAGCCTTAAGCCTCTTTGGGCCTTGTGTGTGCAAGGCACTCCAGCAAACCCTTGTCAAAACAGTTGGAGATGCCGTTGCTAGAGCAGCATCTTGAGCCCAGGCACAGCAGACCTTGTAGATATTTCATCAGTGTTTAAACCTGATCCGTTTCTTAGTGTCCAAAGTACTGAAATGAGCACAACTTGTAGGGTTGCTCCTTGGGAAGAGAGAACGACCACAGTTTGCAGGGTGCTTTGGGGGATCTCATGCATGAGATTTTCTATGGGAACGTGCAACAAATCATCTATCTTAGAAGAAGGTATAAATGACTTTCCACAGCCGGATCCTTCTATTAGGGGCATGGTATAATAGAAAATATCTTGGAAGCAGCTTTTCAGGCATATTTCCAGTCCATCAGTTCCACCCTTCACTACATTGGCACCCAGGCACATCAGGCTGTGGGTTCTCAAGTCTCAGCTCTCTGCTTGGGCATCAGCTTCCTCCTGGATGTTCAAGTTCAGGGTTAGCTTTGCTCAGTGTAATTATTTACACATCCTAACGTGCAGCGCCCAGCAGAGACACTCAGCGTGTTGTTAATGCTATTAATGAATGACTGTAAAGCAGTAAAGGAATTTAGTCAATCCAAAACACACTCATTCTCCTTGAGCTTTGATCTGATGGCTACACCTCGACATAGACCAAATTATTATTCCAGAAGCTGAGATTGAGATTTATTTAAGGATTTAGGCTGAGTGTCATCTCAGTTTCCAGATAGCAATTTAGGTCCTAGAAAGAGCTGCTTCAGCTATCCAAATCGTATCAGTGAGGCAGTAGAGAGCGTCAAGATGTGGTACAGAGGAGGACCTCAGTCCTTGTGAGGTCCCAGGCTCTTCAGCCATTGATTCAAACTGCCTTTATTCCATAAAGAAGATTCTGAGGGCACTACCAGTCAGGCATCCCTGTGTGATGAGGGCTGAGAATGGAAAGCCTTTCATGTTCTCTGAAGAAGATCTTTATGGGAGCTAGCAAGCAGCTCACACTGCGCATGCCCAGAGGCTGGATGCCAATTCAATTTCAGCCAAGACTTGCAGCCATCGGAATGACAAATCTTTCCTTAACACTCTTATTAAATCCTAATCTCAATCTTATTCATCATTATTAAGCCCTGAAATTGGGCTGAATTTTTAAATGAAGTGAAATGAAAAGATAGAAAGGTGTTGAAAGTATGTGAGGTGAGGGGAGCGGGGAGATTTAAAGAGACAACTTGAATTCCTTTCATGAAATGAAGAGTAATCTGTCCAGATTCAGGAATACATAAGGGGAAAAGATTTTCAGACTTTGCATAAAAGGAACAAAGGGGGAAAGAAAAGATTAAAAAAAAAAAAAAAAGAAATTGCTTATTAGAATCCAGACTTGTAATATTAGTTTTTCAAAGACTTTTTTGGTAAAGCAGCAGAGAAATGAGGAGCAGGGCCTGGGGAAGAGAGACCAAGGACATATAAGGAAAAGGTGAACTGAGGAATTAAATTTACAAAGTGATTTTAGGAATACTGAAATATGACTTCAGCTAGGTATCTGTTTGGCCCAGACTAAACATGGTGACAAGGAATGGTTTGTATCAGCAGGGTCTGTGACAGTAAGCTGCCATCAGCTGCCTTTGTATGCTTTTCAGAGAAAACCTGGAATGCTGTTAGAGGCGTCAAAAGAGACAATGAAGTCATCCCTAATTTCCCCATTCTTGTTAAAGAAGATTTAGCATCTCTGATTCTATGATTCTATCCGCACTGAGTACCTCGTTAACTAGGAATTTTTTGTAACAATGAAATTGGAAATGCTAGAATAAGAGATGAGCTTCATTTTGCTGCTTAACCATGGAGCCAGACCTTGAGACTGGCTTTCTCCACAGGGGCCAGGTTATGTTTTCAGCCCTCTGCAACTCTCAGCATCAATCCAATGCCAATCCCATCTTCAGACAGTTTTGCTGATGTAAGGGAGACCACAATCTGCCTCACAAGGAGCGGATATTTTTTTTGCATTTAAGAATAAATATTCAGATTTGGAGCATTTTGTGGAGCAAGGGTGACCCTCACCATCTGCTCTTTCTGACAGTACTTGGGAAGCCTGCAGGTCTGTGCTTCAAATGACATAACAAATATAAAATAGCCATTTTCCCTCGTTATTCCTTTTCCTTTTAGAATTCTTTTTCCTTTTTTCTCCTTTTTTTTTTTTTTTTTTTTGTTTCAGATGGCAGCCAGTCAAATGAATAATTCTTGCTCCCTTCTCACAGTCCCTGCCTACCCAAAATAACTCATTCAGCTCATTGAAGATTTGTTCATACCCACAATCTGTATCCCGAAATGCTAAAACAATCTATTTAACCTTTACGCCAGCTAATGCATACATTAGAACAGGAACCTATATATGAACATAAAATTGTGAGAAATTGAAACTCGCTGACATAAAATCAAAGAGCTCGGCCATAAAAGGTGTCACTTTTATGTGATTATCTTGCCAATATCTCCATGTTGCTAAACTAAATCAAACTGCAATTTTTCCCACAAGTATTGCATTTAATGGAGTCCGTTAATGGCAGCGATTCCTTATAGATCTCCCTGTAATGGAAGAATGGTTCCTTGTGCTATATCAGTATGGAACCTGAGCTCCCCCCACACTGCCATATTTCTTGTGAGCTTGACCTTATACGGCACTCTGTTAGGCAACACCGAGCACTGTTTTTGCTAGGACAATCCTTCAGGAAGACGGAGAGGCATTTTCAAGAACTAGCTACTGCCAGAAGCTGGATCAAACCATGCCCAGAGACAGCCTCAGCAGCATTCTTTACTCTCTGACTGGACATATGTGTGGTTTTTTTTCCAGCCTTCTGTTTACCCACAAGTTGGTTCCCAAATTTTTGCAACAAGGTCTCCCTGCCACCCATTCACCCACTCTAACTCTTTGCTCTCTGCTTCTCTGTCACATAACCACCCTCCATCTTGCTCCTCAGTGTTCCGTTGCTCTTTTCTTTCCTTGTGAGCATAATTTCACTTTGGTACTGGGAATGACCGTGTCACAGCTCCCATCTGGGCTCCTTTCCTCCTTCCTCTGAAGCACTGCTGTGTGAGACCCAGCTGGAACTCCAGCTGCAGGAGTTGGAGAGGTTGATAGAAAAAAGTATACTTTTCTTCTGGAATATTTAAAGCAGAGAACACTGGAATATTTAAAACAGAGTCACTTTCTACTGCCATTGGTCCTAATACTCAACATCCCTCAATTTCTCCTTGAAGCAAGCCCTCCCTCTTGAATCCGCTGAAGTCAATGCAGTGACAGCCCAGATTAATTTGACATCTGCATGCTATTTTTTTAATTATGTTATTAGGAGGAATTTACTCGGTGTTGTTTTAAAGACCCTAGAAACATGGAAATTCCATTTTCCCTGGATCTATTCATCTTCATTATGCAATCACTGATTTATTTTTATTCCTTTCTAGGGTGGAAAATCCAAGCCACTGAGAATCTATTTGGTTGCATTTTGCTGTCAGCCAGAATCTGAAATTTCAGTATTTATTACGTGATGATGTCCATGCCTATAAGTGTGTCTCAGTCAATAGCAGGGTCGTTGCTATTGTTTTAGCAGCATTGCTGGTCAAACTGAGATCTGTCCTTTGTACGTCTTAAAGCATCATTTATTTTTCTTTTAATTTAAACAAGTAAGATCTGCTGATTCTGAGCAGAATAAAACTGCTCAATGATGCTGGTATCAGGGAAAGCAGGTGGGAAGGGAATAAGAAACAAGCAAATCAAAAACACTTTTTTTTAAATAATATTTTCAGAAGCAAGAGAGTTTTCAGGGTAAAAAAAAAATAAGTAAAGGAACTGTGGAAGTAGTGGCTTTAAGCTAGATATTTCTAAAACAACTATTGCATGGAAAATTCTTTTCTTTTTTTTTCATTCCTCCTCAGCATCAAAACCATAATCAGATTTTATCTTGTCATCAAATCCTTTGAATAGCCTCCGTGAACAGAGATTCTTCTTCCAGAGGTCAACAGATTCATTCCCCAGAAGTCGATGTTCAGTAATTATTTTGGTTTAAAACACATCCCAAACCAACAGCAACAACAACAAAAAAGCCAACCAGATTTAGCCTGCATTTTTCACCAAACTGTACCATATTACATCATGTAACCCAGACACACTGACTCAGCAGAAATGTACATCAATAGATGGCTTCGATTCACACAGCTCACACAAGCAGCAGAAATGGACTGGCTGGGTCTCTGGAAACTTCAACTTCTTTCCAGGTTTATTTTCAATATTTAATGAATTGATTAGTCATGCTTAATACAAACTCCACTTTCTACACCATCTGTTCCTATCTCTTAATATTAGAGGGGAAAAAAAAAGCCTATATCTTATTTCTAAAGGCTTCCAGAGTTCAGTGTGCCTATAAGAGCCACTGGCCTAGGAAGTGCCATTTCTGGCACTGTTTGTCTGGCAATAATCAGAGAATCAGAGAATCATTAAGGTTGGAGAAGACCACAAAGATCACCCAGTCCAACCATCATAATATACTCTGTCACAACACCCCTTGTGATGGCAAGAGATCTAACCCATTCCAGCCCCTGTGGGCATTAGGACCTTGGGCTGAATAAAATCTCACAATTTTTGTGGTGTTAATACAAGCCCAGTGCTGATTCCCTATAGCATCCCTCGTATCATCTAGCAACCTCATGTGAAAAAAGAATGCAAAAACTTCATCTGTCCTAGTTTCCCAGAATGAAGCCACATCTTTCCTCCCACCACACCCCACATATTCCTGTAGAACAGATACAGCAGTTATAGCCCAAAGATTCAACCGAGAAAATATCATTTTTTCCAATTTAAGTCTACTGAAACCAGAAAGAACATGTGTTCTTTCTGCAGCCTCTTTGTTGGATCTATGGAGGGGAGATTTAAGGATACAGATGCAGAGGACACCTCTCATAGAAGGTTTAATCGACAGATGAGCTACCAGACTGGTGAGGACAAAGGGCAGGAGGTTACAGATACAGCAATCCTATGCTTTTTATGAGAGAGAGCACAGGGAATGTAGTTTATCTATGTCCAGAAAGGCACCATGTAATTTTATGGTGTCATAAAAAGGATTATTATACTAATAGGAGTTAATAATTCTAAAAGCTTCATGACCTCTTTGGTCATCTTGGCTCAGATTCAGACTGGGCAATTTTGTGTGTGTGTGTGTGCAAATTGAGTTGGCAATGACCATTAAACAAAAGAGGTCAAATTCTCCACTGGTGTAGCATAGCCTGGCTTCACTGAACCCATAGACAACTGAATTTAGCCAATGGATGTTTGTGATATTCTGCAGACTTGGAGAGAAGAAATCTAAAACTCTGATTTGATTTATTCTACCCAGGGATCTCAGACTGCGTCATCCTGCCTTCTGTCCTCTGCAGTGTCTTCTGAGCCACTCTTGGGTGTAAATGGGTTACTGAACTAAGCTGAGCTCTCTCATAGCAATCAACTTGAAGAAATAAATAACTACACATAGTGATTAGTTGGTTGGTTGTGATGAAAATCAGCTAGTGCTATATGCCAGAGCCCTCATGTTCCCTTATGTGCAAATCAGAAGTCTTACTGTAGCAACAGGAATGAGAAGATGACCAGAGCTCCACAATACAGTGATTTTAACTGCCATTCACATGTGGTGACTGAACACGACTCAGGTGAAGGGTTACTTTTAGTTTCTGACTGCACAGGCATATCAACAACTCGTGCCAACAGAGGGGATGGTCAGGCCCTGGCATGGACTGCTCAGAGAGCTGTGGGTGCCCCATCCCCATAAGGCCAGGCTGGATGGGGCCCTGGGCAGCCTGATCTGATGCCTGATACAGTGCTTGGCAACTCTGCTCATAGCAGGAGGGTTGAAACTGGATGATCTTTGAGGTTCTTTCCAATCCAAGCCATTCTATGATTATTGGAGAAACATAAGTTCATGATCAGGGAGACCACCGCTAAACTGACTCCACTGCACTTCTCTCTTGCTCTCAGTTTCTGAGATGAAAACTATGCATTGAGCTTTAGCGTTTTGGCTCTGAACAAAGAGATTTGTATTGAAGTGTTCAAGGATTGAGCTTGAATAGGGGGAGGTTTTGCATTAATAGTTTGACACAACAGCAGATGCAGAGATATCTGCTTCACCATCTTCTCCACAGACGTTCTGATGTTTATGCAAGTGCATGGAAATAAGTACATTTCTGCACATATAGACAGCACATGCATTTTTTTGTGTACTTATACATGTTTTTCTGTGTATAAATGCAAGTGTAAGAGCAACACTGAAGAGGTGTTTGCTCAAAGGTCAGACCTCAGAAGATTAATGTGTTACACGCACATGTCCATGCAGCAGCTTGACCCTCGCGGTGTTGCTCCACACATACATTCATACAAGATCAGAATCTGTCTTCATGCATCTCTGAGAAAGTCCTCTGAAAGACTACCAGTATCAGTGCCTTGTGTTAGCACCACCTCATCAGTGTTATCTCTTAGTGTGAAGAATCAGGGCTCAAAATAGTCCACTCCAGTATCTTTTGATTGCAAAGTGTTTCAAGAGGAACTGTGTGCAAAAGACTAATAAAGCTAAGCTCCATGCTTTATTTGCATTTTCCTCTGCATTTGTCTTGACACGGCATCACTCAAGGTTCTCTGCATTGAGGAGAGCACAAAGGGCAAAGCAAATATTAGTCTGGATCTCATCAGTTACAAGTCACGTTAGAAAAGGAAAGAGGAAAAAAGGAAACGGAATGGGAGTTACTGCTCCTGAATCGAGCAGCACAGAAGCAGCATCTCTATCTTGCTCCCCCTCTGTGGTCTTTACAAACAATACAGTGTATATGTATTTTTGGCACAAATCACAGTGTCCTGCAATTCTTGATTATAATTATAATAATGGGTTTCAGAAAGTCTGCAAGTGGTTCTGGGAATTATAATAAGGGTTTAGGACAGGCGTGTTGTTTATATGGTTAGTGTTTGTTGCATATTAAACCAAGTTTAGCAGAATAGCTGGTGTAGTAAGAAATTGCAAAATACATAATTAAATGCAAACTAGCAGAAAAACACCTCTCTTCTTGGGCGACAGAAATGCTCACATTGCCATCTCCAGCCTGTGAGCAGGGATTAAAGCAGAGGCAGCTGGCTTGTTCTGTCATGATAGCAGTCTACTCCATTTGCTTTGTCTGAGTTACCACCCCTGCATTCTTCCCTTATTTTATCATGAAAAAAAAAAAATATTTTTTTCTTTTCTTTGTGTTCTACTTTTTTCTCTTTATGATTATCTTTGCTTACAGCATTCAGCCACCCAGAAACTCCACTGCATCATTTAGTTCCCATTACAACCAAGGTATCATAGAATCACTAAGGTTGGAAATGATCTATAAGGTCCTCAAGTCCAACCCCAATTCATCCCCACTATTCCCAATGACCACATCCTTCAGTGCCACATTTCCATGGTTCTGGAACACCTCCAGGGATGGTGACCCCACCACTCCCTGTGCAGCTGTGCCACTGCAGCACCACTCTTTCTGAGAATAATTTTTTCCTAATATCCAACCTGAACCTCTCCTAATACAACTTAAAGCCATTATCTCTTGTCCTATTGCTAGTAACCAGGGAAAAAAGGTTGAATTACTAGATAGATTATTAGATAATAGGATTATTCCCCATGATAACATCTTTTTTCCAATGTCTTAATTTCTATACCATCACATGAGAAGATTTCCACTTTCTTCTTTGTGAAATCATTTTATAGTTAAATAGGTTTCTCTAAATTGGGGCTAAACACCTCCTAGGTCCGCACATCTCAGAGCTGTCTCCATGTGGCTGCTGACATGCGTGACCTTGGGAAGGCTCTGGTTGTAAGCATGGAGACCAGCAACCCTGGAAAGAAACAGAGGCCCTCAGAGATGATGCAGAGAAACAAATGATTTTGTGAAAACCTGTATGAATGTTCTTTTCTTTGTTATGGTGGTGACAGATAGTCTGCAGGCCACAAAAGGAGTCTTCAGGATTTTGTGCCTGACTGAACAGGAGGAATTGGGATTGCACTCGGACCTGAAGTGAGATTTCTGCAAGAGGAGATAGGGCTGGGGCTGGAAGCAAGCACTGGCACTGGGCTCAGCAGGGACATCCCACCCTGGCTCCTCAAGGTTCTGCATGCCTCAGAGCTGCAGCTGCTCTCTCTCAGCTGCAGCTTCATTCTAAAGGAGCAGAGAGAAAAAGAAGGCAATAATGAATAAAACTCATGCATCTCCCCTCTGGCTGTGTTTTCCAGGGCTGCATCCTCACACTGCCCCAGTCAGATCCCTCTCTGTGTGCAGCCACAGACACCGGTGTCTGCAGACTGCATGTTGATCGTGTTCCTCTCCTTTGTTAACACGATTGCCTTCACCTTTACATAAATCAGATTTAGAGAATACATTTCGTCTCAGAAGCCTTGGGACACCTCGAGGCCTCTCAGTTCAATGGAGCTCATTATGGAAATCAGCTAAATGCTGAGCAGAGAGATAAGTGCTAACTGTTTACCAAACCCTTCCACCAGAGATATACCACAAGAGCTAATGGGAGTTCATTTGCAGCCTTACTCAGTCATTCAGCCCTCTTTATCTGCTCTTTCGACAAATCTGCAGGGAGAGATGCACAAGTTTGCAGGAAAGAGATTTCTGTGCATCTCTTCTGCTGCTGCCGCAGGTAGGGTAGGAACAAGGGACAGGCAGGAGCTGAGCTTATGCCATGTGTAAGCAAGCCAAAATGCTCAGCTCAGAGCATCCTAGAAGGCTGTCCTTGTGGTCAGTGCTCAGTTTAACAATAACAGGCTTTTTTATTTTCAAAAACATTTTCTATCAGAGCAGTCAAACTTTGCAAGGTGGGAAATCATTTTGACTCACTCCTCATCTCTGTATTTTTTAAGTTGCAGAGCTGTCAAAACATCTTGTTTGGACTTTTTCTCTAAAAAATGCCAGTTTTCCACTTTAGGATAAAATGTCAATTTAAAGTTGGTACAGAGTTATTAATGCCATGATTTTATAATAAGCAAAGGGTTACTTCACCTTTTAACTACTCGGTTGTGGAAGGGAGGGGACTGTTCAAATATCAGACAAAAACGCTTCCAAACTCGCAAAGTAAAATATTTCTTCAGATTTTAGGTTTGCAACGGTTCTAAAGATGTCAACTTCTTGTCTTAATTTAAGAGAAGAGAACAGACCAAGCTCTCCACAATATTTTTGTAAGAGGAAAGCCAGTTTTAGCTCTAATAGACTCCTTTTACAGAACTAGTGCCATTCAGATGTTCTCGTTAACTGTGGTCAATGGGTTTAATTTTCATCTGCCCAACACGAAGAAGTCAGAGGAAATATGATATCTGTTTTGACACACCAGCTTCCACAGAGCTATTGCAGCAAAGGTGCCTGTTTTTCTAAGAATAACCTCTCTCATTAGAATGCAAGCAGACTTTCCAAACCAAGATCATTTTTCTTCCTATTGTCTCAAATTCCAATACTTTGCCCTTTTCAAAGAATTTTCAGGAGAACAGTTCACAACTGGATTTCTTTAATATATTTTTTTTTTCTTTTTCTTCTACATCCTATAGGTTGGACTGCATTTCTCCCTCGGCTCCAAAAACCAAAGCAGAGCTTTTAGCTGCCACTCTTAACCTCAGTATTTTTAAATTGAATGTTATTTAAAATTCAGGACAAATTCTCTCCTCTCTGCCTTAATAATTTCATGCAGGTTGAGAGGGACAAGAGAGTGGAAAGGGAGATGCAGTTCTGTAGCATTTTACATGGTGTCTAGGTAGGTGGGCTGGACATCATTGTGTTTTAATGATGATTTTGCCTTTGCATTCAAAAACAATTTTCTGTTCTCAGAGCTGCAAGAGTGATTTATAGACAACATGCATGAAGAAAGGCACCATAACATCAAGATGCCACTGCCTCTGAGATGGAACATGGCAGTTATTGACAAAAAATACAGCAATGCTGTGCAAGGGTGAACATGGGGATTGCTGAGGAAGCCTAAGTTAAATTCGAAATTGAAAGTGGATTTAAACAAATGAAAACAAAGAAGCTAGTCTAGTAATACTAGCATGCAGATATATTTGTGGGGATTCTTGGTGCTCAGCACACACTTAGCAGCAGGCATGGGATGCTGCTCAGATTGAAAATTAACCCATCATGAAATTCCACTGGAGGTAGAAGCATTTCTCTTTCTCATTCACCAATTGTTCCTTCCAAATGATTCATACACCCAATCACCCCTCTGTCCATTTTCCAGCAATTGGGTCTTTTAAGCAACTGCTTAAAATTTTACATGATTAACAGTCCTGGAAAAAATGTTCCCACCTCAGACAGCTCAAACAGCCATGAATCTCACCAGATCATTTTCTTACCAGGGCCCTACACTTCTCTTCCAGCCTGGATGTTTTACAGCAGTATTATATATGTATATATATATATATACCAGTTATACTGGTAGCTAAAACTTCCAGCCTGGGTCTAAACTTGCAGTGAGTTGAAATAAAAATAATTTCTAGAGGAACTGTTCTTTTGCACTAGATAGAAAGGTCAGTAGCACTGCCTATATGCTTCTTCCGAGACTGATTGTATAATTTCTGCAGGGTCTCATGGCGAACTTTGGTGAACTTCATGATCTGGTCCTTTATAAAGCACTGTGCTACATCTCAGTCACTGTACAAATACCATCTCGGGATGATAGCCTGCTGTTAATAAACGTGGTTAATCATCAATAAGAGAGTTTCAGCTATTATACACTGACGATGTAATTTTATACCTCGCCAATCCAGAGAAATCGGTTCCATTCCTTTTAGATTTGCTGGATAGATTTGGGGCCCTTCAAGGTTAATGCCACTAAATCATCTGCTAATTCCAAAGAATCATTTGAGTACCTTGAGAGAACATGCCCTATTCATATTTCTAAGTTAGATTTTAAATACTGACTTGGTTTTGTACAATAAGTTGAGTTTAGAGGAGAGATTGATACTTTTGTTGCTTCACTAAAGCAAATACACAATGACCTTGGTAAGTAGTCTATTTTACGCATAACTTGTATAGGATTCATTAACATTATTAAAGTCATCAGTCTCAGACAGTTAGATCTTCCTTCATTAAGCTCCATTTCACTACCAAGTCAGTTGAAAAAAATAAAATAAAATTAGAAGCCAATGAATAGTCTTGTTTGTGGGGAGAAGGAATGTCTGCAGAAGCCCAGCTACAGAGATTTCATCTGTGCTAACTGTCTACACACAGGCCAGGCAGCCGGGAGCTTGGAATGGCTTAACTTCTCTTCTTCTTAGCTTATGGTGTGTGTGAGTGTAGAAAATGTACCATCAGGGAGGGAGCAAGACCTTCCTGAAGACATCTAAGGAAGTCTGAGTTTGTAGACTCTCATCGTATGAAAATTACAGCAAAGAGGCCTTCTCCCCAATCTCAATCTGTTTCTAGTCAATTCAATGAACAGATACGAAAGCTTGTGGTAGAAAATGTCCCAGGACAGGTGGAGGTTGGCTTCGTTTCCTTTGCATGTCCCTTTTTGACTTGCTCTTAGCTAAAATATATAGATGAACTCCCAAAACCCATTTGTAGGAAGGAAGTTGAAGACACTGTGGGGTTTTTTTGTATGTCTGTAGGTAAAGATAGACGATGCCAGAACTGTGCCCAATTCAAAGACCTCAGCCTTTGCAGAGAGGACAATTTTGCCCTAGGAAAATGAAATTAGCTGCAGCAGGATTGAAAAATTCAGTTTGCCTTGTCCTTGTTCTAGATTCACATAATCCCACTAAATAGTTTATGGTTGTCAGCTAACTACTAACGTAAAAGAATTTACATCATGTATACAGTAAGCCATGCTATGGAACAAGGCACATTTGCTCATGCTCCTGTGGTGGCCACTGGCTTAATGCATTGCATTAAAGGACATTCTTAATGAACAAAGCACTGAACTTGCTCTTTTTTTTTTCTTCTAGGAAGTTTTAAATTTTTTTAGAATGAACCCCAAAGGCTTCTGTGCATTTCAATGTGCACACTAAAAGCATCTGTCTTTCAAGAAACCTGCTCATACCTTCTCACCAGGCACTGGAATGGAGGAATAGAAATGAGAACGCTTTTCTAGTTGTTGCTGACTTTCTGGTTTAGAAGCATGAGAATTACCCCAGTAGTATTTTGTTTGCAAAGTGCTAGGAATCTGATCTATTAAACTTATTTGCAAATTGTCTCACCGGCTCCATAAACTGGATATATAATGGAGGAAGAGGGAGGAGAAAATTGGCAAATAACGCTATCAAAATACTATAACATCAACTGAATAAATCACCTAGCAAATGCTGTTTGACTAGTGCCAATGTGATTGTCACAGGCAGAGCCTGAAATCTCATCCAGGCAGGAGGAGTGTATGGAGTGTGATTGCTGCCTGTAGGGCTCCAAGTCGCTGCAGGATGCAGATCAGCCCGCAGAGGTAGAACTCAAGTCCAGGCATCCATTCGGAAGGAAATTCAGGCTTCTTCTTCTGGCATTGTGGGGATAAAGTATCTGCTCACTGAGCTGCTCTTATTAGGCACCTGTATTGCCTAATAAGTATCATAGTGTGCAAGGAGCGGTGCTGACAAAAAACCAGTCGCCAGCATTTCCCTACCTCTTCTCACTGAAGAATAGCAAGCAGTGTAATTTGGTGTGTAAATGCAGTTCGTTTATCTCCTGCCTTTAGCCATCGAATTTATCACACACATTAATATCGAAGGAGGTTAGAGTTCAGTGAATGAAACATTTGTTTTCTTGTGCTCTCTCTATAAATATACTCTCCCACTTTCATGGCAGTATTTTCACAAAGCAAGTGAGAGTAACAGGCACATTAAAGAGATAGTTGTGTGTGTGCAGGGGGAGTTTGCGTGCATGTTAAAATGCTCCCACAGCAGACCTCCGTGACTTCGACTGCATTACATTTTCTCTCTCTTTCCTCTCTCCCTTTTTGTTGTCTCATAGTTATTAGTCAGCCAGACATTTTTTATCTCTTGGAAAGATGCTTTAGCTCATATCCAATGTAATCATCTCAGGGGCTTTTACTTTAGTCCCTGTAGGCCTGGAGAAACAACGTCTCTTTTACTGATTAACAAAACAAAACCAAATGCAATGAGAAATGGCTTTATTCTCCACATTTCATTAACTCCTACTGTGCCTGTTTGGTTTGGTAGAGCTTGTTTCCCAGTCTCCAACCAAGTTGCAATCTCTTTGTTTTGCAGTCCACATAAAGCACTGGATTGAGTGAATCAATATTTGTTTTTGTCTGCAACTCTAACAGACAACAGTACAGCAGAATATGCAACATAGAATAGTGCCGAAATCCCTGTGCCTGTCTGCTATTTTGATTAGTCTTGTCACATCACTGTAGCACTATGGGGTAAGATAGATCTGAGTCTGAGCCAAAAATTGAACACAACCACATTCACAGCTCAAGGAATGTGAAAATATCCCCAAATAATATTTGAAAATTGACACGAACTCCACCTGTTTCAGCAGAGCAAAAAGTCCTGCTCAGAGAGAAATGATATAATGCTATGAATGACACTGAAGCACAAACATCCTGCTTCATGATTCCATGCACTGAAAGTAACATAGTGGCATTGCACTTAAGTACATGAAGATGAAATGGGTATATTACAAAAATAAAATATAATATTAAAAAAATAAAATAAAATAAAATAAAATAAAATAAAATAAATAAAGTAAAAGAACTCTTGGAAAGTATTTAGGCTTCCCATTCCCACTGCTAATAACCTTCTTCAGAAGAAAAAAGAAAAGGAAATGAAATTTTTAGAAGGAGAGGAAGCAATTGTCTAAATGGCACCACAGAAAAAGGCAGACTGTCTTGTGTCCTATAGGACATGTTAATTTGTCCTAAGCCTTTCCAGTGATGAAAACCTCGATATCAAGATCCAACCAGCAGCTGGAGAACACAAAGCAGAGCAGTTGGGAGGCCTTGTTTTTTACTTTTTGTACCTTCAACACAAGGCAAAGGAGAACTGAAATGCCCCAGAAAAATCAAGTTTTCTTCGTGTTGTTAAGGGTTTATATTTTCATTTAAGTTAGATGTGATGAAGGGCAGTGGGTTGATGGTCCCAGTCAGTGGAGTTCCCTGGTTTCTCACAGCCAGTCAGGGGTTTGCAAGGTGGGCTTTCACAGCTGTCAATCCACAATACATTCTGACCTTTGACTAGAGTTATCACTCAGGAATTGCTTAACATAAACAAGCTTTTTGCATTTCTTCTGAATGAAACCTTTATTACTGAGTCACACAGGGACTTCTCAGCCAGCCTTCCCATACTTTGGACAGCTGCCCTTTTGAAGGAAAATTCAGCATACAATAGTAATTGTCAATCACAATGGCCAGGAACTTTTCATTCTCTAAGAATATATCTCCTTTTTTGTTTGTTTCATTTTTACTTGAGTTACTGAAAAAAAAAAAAAAAAAAAAAAAAAAAAAAAAGGATATCAAAATATCCAATTTTCTTACAGGACAGAAAATCCATTTTCTTTCCACAGTGTTTTGAACTCCTGATCCTCCATCAGATGTCAAAGTCTTTCGGTCACGACAAGAGATGGTAAATATACCAAGAGACACTTGGTAACATGCAGGTCAGTGGAAATCATGCCTTTGTTTCTGAAAAGAATTCACAGTCTTGCATGTGCCTTCTCTGGTTAGTCAAGTATGTTGGATTTTGAACAGTGCATTCCTTTAGCAACTCTCACAATTAAATTATCTTCAACTCAGCTCAGTCTCCTCTATTGCCATCAACTCTTTTCGGTAGGTACTTTGTGTGGATCTGTGTGTCTGTGTTCCATTCTGCACAGTGGAAACAGTCAGAGCTCTTCTCTATCTGCCCAGGGCTACTATTTTCAGTAATGTCCACGTGTGCTTTGATACTGTGCTCAGAGAAATGCATGGATGGACTCATTCAGATCACACTCAGGAAGTGCAAGACTTTCACTAGTATAGAGTCTTTCAAAAACGTCCATCCAAGGTTTCTGAATGCATTTTACGCTGAAATTGACTTTCTCAAGGGGCTGAATCACAAAATTCAGTGAAGGGGCATTTGGATGATTATTTACAAAGGTATCTGTCAATTATTTTTTACAGCACACCACAGTCTAACAAGACAGATCAGCCTTTACAGCTCAAAATACTCTCTTTTGTGCGTCTGGTCGTAGTGTTCTGGAGTCACAGGCAGAGACCACACCATATTAAGGAACAAAAAAGTAGAAGTGTGCTGTAAAAAAGCGCAGCCTTTGCTCTCCTGAGCACCTCCACTTCTGTTCGGGGCTCCTGGTCTCACAGCTATTGAGTAGCTGGGCACTGCAGTGCTGTCTCATTCACAGCATGGCGCAAGCTATAAATAATCTCTCTAATTCTCAATATCTCTTCTGCTTAGTAGATCTCCTTTCTCTAAATACTCCCTCAGTACAGAATTTCTGCTGAAAATTCAGTCAGCAGAGGCCAAGACTTAAAATTTTATTACTAGATGTGTGAGAAGAAAAGGTAAATATTTCTAGCTCTTTAACAGTGAGAGGAAAGCAGTGGGAGTGACAGTATAATCCATCAGGTCCATTTATTGTCAACATATGGCCTTAAAAGAAGAAATCTGGCTCAGGAAAGCAGTGCAGCAGGCCACCACCCAGCCTCCCCACTGCGTGCAAGTCAGCGTTTTTCAGACTGTCTGCACAGTAAAATTTCCAGAGTTTCATATCCAAAAAATTAAACTACTAAACGAGATTAAAATGTCTGTCATGTCTCCTCAGAACTTTATCAGCTTACCATTTTATGTTACACTAGAATAAAAAAACCACAATGTGGAAATGAAAAGTTCCATATTGTTGAAACGTATCCTAAAAGTAGACCTGAAAATTCCCTCAGACCTTTTCAGGAGGACTTGTTTTGACATGTTGTTGTCAAAACCACGGATCAAACTGATACATAGGAGTGCTGTTGAAAGGAAACTCAGCTCCGAAAATGACAAGGAAGTTTCAGTAAGTGTTGTGATTTAGAATATAGAAATTGGGTCCCAGTCCCCACCCAACTGCTCAATGAACTTGGAGATCTTCCATTCTGTCTTTTATCCTCTCTCAGAAATTGAGGGTGAGGGAAGGACTTTCTTTGTCATGTGTCTAATCAATGTTTACTTACTGTGATGGCAATTCACTCTTAATTGGAACCTTTAGTTGTAAATCTCATAATAAAGCATATTATTATACAAGTAATCAAATACAGGCCCTCAAGGCATATTCAAATCTGTGGTGGTTAAGCAGGAATATTTTCTCTGGTTCATTCTTTAAATCACCATCTTATTTCTGGTGAATGATAAACACTTCTGCTCAGTAGGTTTTTTTCCCCCTGTGGCATTCACTTCTTAACTTTCCAAATCATGTCATTACCCAAGACGCTATTATAAGTCAATTAATATGATATATCTGCCTACTAGTACCTGGGCTGCAATCATTAGTCATCCAAACAAGCCACTAAAAATCATCATGTTGAAGAGGACCAGTCCATTGCCCGCACCCTCAGTGCATCCTGGATACAGCTGTCACCACACCTTGGTCTCACACAGAGAAAAATTCTCCTCCAATTCCTAACATAGGAGTTTAGTTCTACATCCTCTAAGCTGTATGCTTGCCACCCAAACTCATACATCAGCTCAAAGTCTGAGGTAGCTTCTGTTAGCAGCTTAGATCACCCATAACAGAGACTGTAAAAACTTGCAGAGAGCTGCTTTGCCCTTTAATAGTGGCTTTCTCTTTGGATGATCAGGGTCTACAGGCCCTTACAAATAATAAATCATGAATTAAATGGCTCAGTAAATAAAAAATGAACTTATCAAGGACACAATAAACCACTGTTGTAAGCTAGGCCCTCTAGTGCAAGGAAATGATTGGCACTAATGTGCCACATGCTTCGTTTGTTCCTTCATTTATAGAGGGAGCCATAAGCTTTAAGAAGGAATGACATTTATATTAAGGGAAAGAAAAACAAAAGTAAGGTCTCCTAAGGACCACAGCAAATAATACTGCTAACACTGAGCAATCAAAATCGGAGAGTCCATCATTTAAGAACACTGGAGTAAAAAATCACAGGGTTGTTTTCTGTGCTCACTTGGAGTTTTTATTTTAAAATAGCAGTACTGATTTCTTTACCAGATTTGGAGGCTAAAAGCAGTGCTTATTTTATATAAACAGGCTGTTCTTCACTTCCAGAATGTTAAGTAAGTTCAATTTGATATTCCCTTTTTTCCCTTTTCTTTTTTTCCCCTGAAGCTGGAGGTCTAAGAAGATTCCTAAAAGCTGCACAACTCATTGTAAAAGTTGCAAAAAACATATCCTGGCATACAGCATGTTAGTACTCCTGGAAAAGACAGAGCTGCCTCTTTGGACATTGGACTAAAGAAAAACAGAGATGATGTAGAGAGAAAACCAGCATAATCTTGCCACCTCTCCAGGCCTTGCTGTCCTGCAAAGACACAGACAGCAGTTGTCTCCATGCAGATCTGCTCCTTGCTCCTGCTTATTTGAGCCAAGATCTGAGATAATCTGTGTTGTGGTAAGGAAGGAAGAATCCATACTGGAAAAAAAACCAACATTGCTTACAAGGCAGCAGCACTTCATGGATGGCATGAAGACACATGCACTAATCCTGCATCTTCCCAGCTCCAGGCTCAGCTCCTGGGACATGGCTCTGGATGGAGGGCTGCAGCCAGAGCTGTTCCAGGGCTGGGTGTGGGCCTGGAGCTGCCCAGGCTCATTTCCGAAGGGTGTTATTTCACTGCTGCTTCTCAGATAATGTAACTGAATCATTCAATTGAGCATAAAATAGAAATTTGGCTTCTTATCTGCTGGGAAACCAGCTTTACTATTTTCTTTCTGCAAAATACATTTTTCACTATCTTATCTTCTAATAAACAATCCCAGCTCTGCAGGCTGCAGAAATGTTCTGAACACATTTAAGAGACATATTTTTTGTCCCCTCTCTCTCCCTCCCTTCTCATCCCCTCTTCTCACCCTTTAAAGTGCCTGTTTTAAAGGCATATTTTTAAAAGGGATCCAATTTGTTTTCTATCTTCCTTTGGTAAAGGTATATATTTTTCATAAGCCTGTTCTCGGCTTTGAGGCCTCTCTCCCTCGGTTTAATTTTCATCTTCGTCTCCTTTTCTTCTCCTGTACAGAACCGCAACACCAACTCCCCCCACACCCCTAATGCTTTCTCTTGTTTTAAGAAAAAGGCAACTCATGCTAAAATACTGCCCTCACCTCCCTTAGACCTTCCATGCAGAGCTTGCCTAACGGAAACTAAACGTGTCAGGAAAAGGTCAGCTATGAATTTTTAAACCTTTCTATCTCACTCAGGCTGACATCAAAAGCATTAGCTGGAGCACTAAATCAGGGAGCCAGAGGGAATTAGAATACGCAACAAGTCCTGCCGCAGCATGCGACGCAGCAGAGAAAAATCATGGACCTCTCTCAGCGTGGGAGAAAATGCTTCACCAAAACTCAGCGTCAAGGCACAAACTTCTTGTTCACGTGCCCTCCTCCTCCTCAGGTAGTTGTAACAGCTAGCTGTCTCTCACAAGGGATCAGTGAAAAACAAGTCACGGAATGAAAAATAAGGGATGGACTGTACGTTAGTGCCATTGCTGTAAATGGAAAGCTGGTCTGGGAGGTGGATCCATCATTCCTTTTATATATGACTTTATGGTCCTATCCTCAGGCCCCAGCTATTCTCCAAGTGCTCTTTCCTCTGGGCTAGAGCCTTACCAACTACAAAAAAAGGGCAGTATTTCCTTCTATACCAAATTAAGAAGGGATGCATAGGGAATACTGGTGAAATGACTAAATCATAAGAGAATCAGAGCTCCATCCCACTGTGTACTGATGTTGTCGGAGGTGCACAGACTTGTGCTCTTTCCTGATCTTCCCTCCATGCTTCATTCTTCAGATTTTTTTATTATTTTTTTTTTTATTTTTTTTTTTTTTTGCTTTGGCTTTGTATTTTTTCCTATTCTGACAACCACGTCTGAGCAATTTTCTTTTGGAGAGACCTGGATTTGCTATAGAAGGGACTCAAAACAATGACAACATAGTGGAAACTTGTCATTTTGCTACTTCTTCTCAGGCTAGTGTCAATTCCTTGTTGCTTTCACCTCTTTCCCATAAGCAATGAGCTGCATCCCAAGGATAGAGTGTGCAGTATCACCCACAACAGCAGAACACGGCACAGTTCAGGGGGTGATTTATTATTCATTGATAATTTAACAACTTGGCAGCTGAAAGCAGAACTTATCCCATCAGACTGCTGTGTGCAAAACAGCCACTCATATGTAACGGAGATGTTTTAGGGGAATCACAAAGGATGTTCCCACAGAAAGCAGAAGTTGAGTTAAAAAAACACTCTGGCAGATGATGCCTGACTTGGCCTCTCTGCAAAACAGTAAATTGGAGCGCAGGGATGTTCAGGAACATCATCTGGAAAGCCTGGCACCAAAATGCATGAGAGAACTGCTCTATAAGCCTTCCTCCCCCACCCTACGATGGGCTGAGGTGACTTATAGTTCTACATTAAACACCACCAGCTTGGGGCAGGCTCCCAGCTGGTCCTACTGAACTTTGTAAGAGTTGACACTGACTGCAAGGGGACAATCTTACAGCCCCAGAAACATTTTTTAACACCTTATCATCATTTCACCCTCTGCCCACTTTCAACCTCTCCACCACACCTGACTGAACATTTTCAGAATATTTATTTCATGATTTGTTTAGAGGAGGATGAAATGATTAGGAATGGAAGTCGCTTCTTTTTCTCCTTTTGGAACAATTTTTTTATTTTATAATATTGTGTTTCTCTTTTGTTTTCAAGGTGTCACAGCCTCAGTTTTCTACTTCATGTTGACTTTTATATCCAAGAGAATCTTAATTATGGCATGTTTATATGTAGTATTTCAAAAATCATGAATGTATTCTATGCTATACTACAAAATTTTAAAATTGTTGAGATGTCTTGTGTCTGAAACTATTTTAGGGGGAGAAACATTTCCATTTTGCTAAAAAATGCCTGTGTATTGCCTTTTTTCTCATTCTGAATGGAAACAAATTCCAACACGTCACAGTTGAAAAGAAACTCTGTTTTCCAAACAGCTTCAGGTTCCATCTGTCCATAGTGAATCATTGTCCATCCATCCACACAAGCTTTCAGCCTTATTCTTCATCCAGCTTTCTCTCTGTGTTTATGTCTCTCCATCTGGCCACCCGTATGCTCCCTGATAACTCCATTTACCCTTCCACGGAGTTAATTTTCTACCAGCAGAACATCCACCAAAGACTTGGGGACCAATCATGCTATCCAGATCTCCGAGATGAACCACAGAGACTAATAGTTAACGGCAGGACTGAGGTCGCAAGAGTAGACCCTGAAGTTAAAGATGCCTGACACTTAACATGCTGGAGGAATAGTACAAATCATTTAAGCAGGAAAAATTATGTAGGGATCTATCCATTCCCACTAGAAGTACCACAGACTCACTCGATATTGAGAGAGCAGATCCGTTTATCCCCTTGTTTTCTCTGGCTTTCACAGCACTTTGGCAGGAGGCCTAGCTTTCCCTTTTCAGACATTTCACTGAAATAAGGCAAAGATGTCCACCAAGGCACAAGAATACCCCATGTTGTTCCAGATTTGAAATCCCCATCAGATGTTTGTAATGGTCCATAATGCCTCTGTAAACCTATGTAATGAACTGCAGCAAGAGGCATGGTGCCTTGTTCCTGGCTAGAACGTGGCAGCCCCCCAAAAGACTGTGATGTGTACATCCTATGGACTTCACTGGAGTGCCCCCTCATGCCTGTTCAGAATACAATGAGCTGCTTATATGCTATGCCTTACATTCCCAGCTAGAAAAGCAATATAAGCCAAACATTTTGCTTGTACACTAGGTGGGAAAGAAGTAGATTGACTTGAAGAGAGCTGTGGGTCCCAAGATCCAGCGAGACTTCCTTTGATCATCACCATGAAAACAGAACACAAACAGAAACAGCTCCTACCACCACTCTCCCAATTCAGAGATACACACAAAACCTTGGTACATGGCTCAAACCCTTTGCTGAACTTACAAATCATCTCTTATACATATTACAGTGACCAGGCAGCACTTCCACTCTTATTTTCACTTGATGAAATCTCACAACTCATTGCATTTAGACGTTTCTCATTGTGCAATGCTCTATTGCCCCATCCTTGTTCAGAGATGAGCTTGCTAATGTGAACAGAAAGACTGGGATAAGCAAAAAATGTAGTGGATTTAGGAATTTGAATATCAGTAAGGAAATATCTAGCTGCATTTCCGTCAATAATTCATTCAAGAAAAATAACACCCAGTTTAACCTTCTATAAAAAGAAAATATTATAGAAAAGGTGTTTTTTTTTTCTTAATTGTATTTCTTTGCTTCTTTTTTCTTCATAGTTTCATGTTCTATTTGGAACTATTCTTGCCCTCATTCATTCCTGAAGGCATAAAAAAAATATTTTGCTTTTCAACTTTTCATTGAAACAACAGCACTATTTACTTAATAGTGAAAAAGTCACATCTGTATTTGTCAGCTAATCAATTACATTAAAGAAAAATCAGACTTTAAATTTCTGAACAGGAAATATTATGAGAAAAATGCTAAGTGCTTAGGAAACAAAAGTCTATAACATACATCAATATTCATTGATATACTGAAGGAAAAAGAACTGTCTGGAATACATAAATCATAATATTCTGGAATGCATAAATAATCTCTTTAGTAGATTGAGTATAACGAGATCTGAGCTGGAGAACTGTATTTGAGTTTGGCACCACATTTAGGGGAAGCATGGGCAAACTGGAGAATTGAGAATTGGCAGCAGTAAGAACGACCAAAAAAAAACAAAGAAGAAAGTCAGCAGGACCTGGTGTTCTCAGCAGAAAAGTTAAAGGAAGAATCAGGAAGCAACTACCTGCCACAGAATAAAAGGCTTAAAAAGTAAAGATGTAAGGCATGAAACACTGGCCTGAAATTGCAGCAGAGATATTTGTGTTAGATCTTAGGAAAAGCTTCTTTTTTTTCCCCCTCCACTCAGGGAAATGAAGCACTGGAACAGATCGCTTGAAGATGCTGTTGATCCCCATGATGGAAAGTCTTTGAGAACACGATCAGATTGAAGTCTGGAAGGGAAACAGTCTTTCTAATTTTTTTATTAGATAAGGCAGAAGACCACGTAAGTTCCTGAAGTCTCTTCTGACCATTCTTTTCTTAGATCTATGACCAACAGGTACCTTAACACAGTCCCTTGTGCTCTGTACCTGAGCTGCCAATTTCTGTGTTCGCATCCCCAGCTCTATCCAAGGTTCCTTTCAATATTGACTGAAACAGGATGTCTGTATATACTCCTGCAAGGCTTGTAAAGCTCTGGTAAACACAGAGCATGCTGGGTATCCCATTTGGCTCTGTCACTTTTTAAAAATCTTGCTATTATTGAAAGTTACTGTGCCAGCAGTTGTATTATTAATATTATTATTTATTATTTATGAAGTGCCAAGTGTGTGCTAGATGCTTATATGATTATGCATTGAGTTACGCTGGAGTTGCACACTCTACTGAATTATGATGTAATGCTATTACCTGCAGCCTTTGCATGAGAATGATATTTTTCATTCGCTGCAGATGGCTCCTTCATCATGCAATGATCTGAACGGGGTCTGTGAGTTTTAAGTTATTAATGTACTAGACCTAACACCAAGAGGAGACAGTGAGGGAAATGGTATCCCCCAAGTTACTGATGGAAGTTAATGTTGGGGCTCCAAGGAAACTGAACAACCCAGTGTCACACAGCAAAGCACGAAGGCTCTCAGTGCACTGTAAGCTGCTGGTTATTCTTCCCAATTTGAATAAGATAGCTATTGTGCTTGGAAATGGAAAATCTTCATTCCTTCATGAGCTTGGCTGACTTGGCTTAGTTGAGATCCTGTGGAAACAGCTTCTATATGCCACTTACACATTTTATCAAAATGCATTCCTTCTCATATCAATGCTCTTTCTACTACTGTCTGAAAGAAAGACAGGCTGATTTTCTATTAGAGAGAATAGATGTTCTTAAATTTTCTGTATTCCTCTCAGTACTTGCCATGGTATTGCTATGCACTCACACAGTAGTTCCAATAAGCCTAAATTTGCAAATCTTTTGATCTCTTTACACAATATTTATTCATGTTTTACACAGTGTTAAATCATAGTAAAATTCCTGCAACTCTGGACTTCCCTACAAAGTCAGATGGAATAAATAAGCAGATTTCACAATGACCAGCAGTTAGAGATATGCACTGATATACATTTAAATATTGAAATAATATTTTTTCTAATTGTTGTCTTATTGTTCTTAATATTTACACTATAGGAGCAGGACATTACTTTGGCCATGCCTCCAACTGCAGTTTTAATCAGAAGAGAGACTGCTCTCTGGTTTAATGAAGTAAATGAGACCTCTGGTAATATTGTCTGTGTAATTGACATAGTTCCCTGGGAAACATTACACTTTATAATGAAAATACTGTATATAATTAGGATCTAATAGGAAGAAAATAGTAATTAGGCAGAATTAACTGAACAGAAGCAATCAAGCAAATAAAGGTTATTCTCTGGAGAGGACCCTTCAGGGTTCAAATGTGTACATTCTATGATTGTAAAGAAGCCACAGTAATTAACAAGTCTTTTCATTGCATAAGAATAGCCTAGCACTGGCTACTGGAATGACCCTATAGATCAGAATGTGTTATTTCAGTCCTGTCCTTTCACAGGCCATGGGAATTGGAAATTGTATCCTACACTGCAGGTGTTTGTACGATGGCTTTAGCAAAGGTTATGAAGGCATCAAGAACTTTAATTCTGTTCTTTCCCAGCCTTCGTGGACCCTCATTGCATTCCAGTTTCTGCTGTTGCTCATCAGAGCTTCCAGAACAGCTTGCTGTACGCGAATCACACAGCAAAAATAATCCATGTATGATTTCACAGAAATAAGCAGATCACACAGCAGTACAGGAGTTATCCTTTCCCCTGGAATTAACAGAGTAAGTCATAGGATGATAGAATCACAGAATGGTTTGTGTTAGAAGGGATCTTAAGGATCACTTAGCCTCAACCCCTACCATGGGCAGGGTAGCCAACTTCTAAATTAGGCTGCCCAGTTGGTTAGGAGTAGATCTGAATATATTCTCATTCTCATAAATAAACTTCAGAGCTGTCCTACAAAACCCTTCAGTCCAAGTCTTCAAGATCGCATTTGTAGAAACAAATAGCTAATATACCACAGTGAGATATTAGTAAGGCATGGAGCATTCCTGATACGGAGCTCTTAGCACAAAGATTTTGTGATCATTCTGGATTTGGACTGTCACTTTGTGAAGTCATGTGCACCTCTTTGAATGCCACCCACTTGCTCTGGGACCCTTCCTGGGAGGCCTTCCTGTACACTGCACCCTAAAGACATTTTTGCAGCTAACAGATTTTCACAGACCTCCTAAGTCATCTTTAGAGGCTGACAATAGAAGTCAGAGAGAGGAAGACAGCAGAAGCCAACCAGGGACCAAAGGAGAGGTAGTGTTATTCTTTTTTTCTCCTTCCCTCTATTGGGGTCAGTGAGGGATAGAGGAGAAACCCCTGATCTTCAGGTGAGCACAAGAGGCTGAGGCAGAAGCACTGATATCCAGGCAGCCTTCAGGAGAGAGTTCAGAGGAGGGCATGACATAAGAGGAGGTGAATCCGATATTTCTCATAAGCAGAAGTCATCTCTAGACAGAATAAGTTAGCTCAGAACTTGCTTTGAACAATTGCTATAGCTTTACAATTTCCTTCAGTCCCTATCTATTTTTCTACTTTATCTATGCATTGATGTTCCAGTAAAGATTTAGTGCAACTATCAATGTAACACTTCACATACACTAACAACAAAGGTGGCTCCATGGACCTTTTTTTTTAATTCACATAAATCAGAAGTGAAGTTCACACACAGCCCCCAGCTTGGAAAGTATTTTGTTAAACTACACAAAGTTTCCCAATGAAATTGCTTCCACACTAATGTTTGTTGCACCATCCACAAACTCTGCTAGTTTCAAGGCATTCTGTTGGACTGGGAGCCATTTCTCAGCTTTATGCCTTCAGAAGGTATCAAGAGTAAGTAAAGTTTGCTTCCTTAACGTCATACCCAGCCTCGCATTTCAGTGTCACATCCTCTGATCTCTCAAGTTCTCTCCTCAAAACATAATTCTCCATTTATGCAGATGTAAATGTACTGATTTCTGTAGAGTCATAATTTCAGCATGTTATTTTAACTTTCAGGTCCATAAATTGTACCAGGGTGAGGCAGACCTTCTGGAAAGGAATCCAGTGCTGATCTGAAGATTTCAGGTTAGAGCACCCAGCACAAGAACCCATCACACCTCTTAGCATGTTTTTTCCAATGGTTAGCTGTCCTTACTTTCACAAAACAAATTCAAATTTGAAGACTTATCTCCTTCAGCTTCCAGCCACTGTTTATTATTTTGTCTTTCTCTGCCCTGCCAGGTTAGAATTCTTTAATACCCAGTATTTTCCTCTCATAGTGATACTTACACCCTTTAATCAACAGCTTTCTCAGTCTCCTATTTTAATAAGAACTTGGATGAATTGAGGTTAGAAGAGCTAATAGAAAAGGATACAAACAGAATTTGTGATTTAAAAAAAAAAAAAAAGTTAAAATTGTAAATATTTTTTCTCATTTGTTTTCAAATTTAAATTTTTTTTTCTAATAATTTGTGTCTATATATATACACATGTATATATATTTAGTGCAGAATATTGAAATGAGTCTATTTTCCCCTTTGCCTGCACTTCAGCTAGCCCCCTCAATCCCTGTTTATGGTCTATCAAGCACAGTAGATGAAACTCCGTCACAGTTTAGCTGAGGGAAGTGCCCACAGAAGAGCTCTGTAGAGCAGGAGGGTTAACTGGATGAGCTTCTGAGCAGGAGGTATCTCTCAGAGGTAACATACTACTCCACGCCCAAAGGGATAGGCTGTATTTTAGGGTCCCTTGAGCTGTGCCTGATACAGAGTTGGGAATCTCAGTCCCACAACTTTCAATGCCTTGCAAGTAATTTTACAGACCCAAATAGCTTGGAGAAAGGAGCATTTCAACTATGGTCACAGTTCACCTGGCACATGTCTTCCATAACAACTGTAGAGAAGTTCTCACTGAGCCATGGAAGGTCCTCAAGGTGTGGGTTATAACACTGCATGGTGTGGAAAACAACTACTTCAGGAATCCCAGCTCCCAGGATGGTCCCAGAACAAATCTAACCCCCACGGCCTCACCTGACTCTCAGAGAATGATGTTAAACTACCTAAGAAACATGAAATCTTTTTGGTTTCCAGTGCACTGAGCAATGGAAACTGCTGGTTTTAGTTACAAAGTAAAAGCAAGGTGAAAATCATGAGAGAAACACAAGGTCAGAACTCAAATAGAGCTGAGCTTTTCCCTCCTCTCTCCATGCTGAAGAACTTGATCAAAGAATCTCTGTGTTCTATGCGTTGGTTTCCCCATCACTAAAAAATGTAGGGCAAATGAGCCAAGAGTAAGTTTGATTTCTAATCAAAATAGAAAGAAAGGGGAAAAAAGCGATGATTGAACAGAGGACATCCTGAAGCCTCAATTTCTCCGGCCTGGAATGAGGTTCTCCAATGCCAAATGAGTTCAAATCTCACTCTGCAGCTATCCTCCAAAGGCTCTTCCAGATTTCACTCTACCCAGTTGAATACTTTGAAGAAAGAGATAAGAATTTAATGTTTTTACAATTGCAGCAATGGAAGAGAGGGGAAGAGAGAATGGATTTACAATTTATTCTAGGGAGGGCAGAGACAAACAAGATGTATAAGAATGATTGTACAGAAAGTCTTTGTCAAACCAAACAAGTTTTGATTTTTTTTTTTTCTTCTTTCAAATGTATTTGATGAAAAGTAAAAAACAGTGGGAGGGGGAACCTATGGAGTGAGAAATGCTTTTATGAAATCATGTCATTTAAACACAGATTAAATTTTACATTCCATTTCCAGGACACTTAATTCTTGAGGGGGGAAAAAAAACACACAACTTTTTTTCTTGTCTTTTGTTCAGCATGTTCATAACTCTGTAGAAGAATGATCCATTTTAGATGATTGAGGTGTTATGTTTTGAAAATGCCTTCAAAATGTCTCAAAGAATACTTTCTTTTTGCTTCAGAACATCTGTCCACTTTTTTCTTTTTAAACAGCTTGGGGGAGGATGAGAACTATTCACCAAATTCATCACAACTTCATTGCTGTTTTAGCCCAACACGAAAGCCTTTTTCCAACAGAGTTACCATTTCCTTAAAACTTTAGATTAACCCCCCCAAAAAATAGAGCCCCTCAACCATTTGAAAAGGTCTTTGAGACTGACACGTAAAAATTATTTGTGGCAACTAAGAATTAATGTTGTTATTGTTCTCTATCACCATAGAGAAAGCATGATCCAGACAAGTATCTCATAGCCACTTGTGCACACAGAAAGTAAGATGAAAAACCTCAGCAAGTTCAAAGTTTGTAGTCCAATTATGTTCTGTCTTGCAGGTGCTCTACAGGGGGCAAAAGTAATGTCCCTCAAACCACTCCATATCATTGCAATATCTAACAAATCCTTCGGCTCTCCAGCAAGGAGTTCAAAGTAAAAGCATCATCAGCTCAAATAATTACTGCCCATATTAAGTGTTTTAATATTGCAGATGGATGTAAAAGGCAAAGGACAAACGTTCAGACACAAAGAGCCCAGCAAAGTACAACCTGGGGAAGGCCACAGATATCCAGCACGTTGTCCTTTCCCTATTCTGCTCTCTGCAATATTAAACCACTTAATCTGTAATTGCCCAAGCTTATGATGCCTTTGCTTTGAACTCTCCGTAAGAGTGCCATAGGATTTGTCAGATGTTTCTAAAACAACGTCTACCAGGAGTCTGAGAGGTCTCTTAGCAGCTATGACAATGGTTTAATAGAGCATAATTTCCAGCATAGGAAACTAATTCAGTATTTCCACATATCATGTAAGCAAGGCACCAGCTGAGCGAAAGGACTGAAAAATATAGCAAGAGGCAATCAAGATGAACAGTGCTGTAAAATCATATCTCACCAACGTGCACTAAGCAGTAACTTGTCTCAGTTATGAATCACTTTCTTCTCTCAGAGAAGACAGCTCAGCCTGATGAAAAGGCACACCAGTCTCTGAGCCTGGCACAGCAGGGCAAACTGGCTATGCCATTGCTCTGCTACAGGATGCTTGAGAAATCATTCTTTGTATTGTTTGTCTTGTCTTTTGACAATGAAAATTTTTTTTTTTTTTTTTTTTTTTAAGAATGGCGAGTCCCTCACATTGCAAAGTGGTTCTGATAAGGATTACATCCTTGAGATGGTGCTTGAATACGCAAAATAAACATGCAAGATAAGGAGAGAGATTTGGGCTGTTTCACATTCCCTAAGCATGCCTGGGTCTCCAAACATCCTGAGCAGAACACGAGAATACAATCCTCTTGTTTCACATCCAGTGCCAGATGCAGTGGTTGGCAACCCATGACACAGGTTTGGACCCCAGTCTTTGAGGTCCCTTCCAACCCAATCCACTTAATAATTCTGTGATTCCCTTTACTCCTCTTTGACCACAGTGTGCTTCTGCCCTGCAGATCTCAGCTTCCTCCCCAGCATCGAGTGCACTGCAGAGAGAGTGGAGAACCCTTTCCCATGTACATAAGACCGGATTCTGGATATTCTGAAATAATTGACAGCTGTTTTGCAAAAGAGAATTGATGGAGAGATTTATCATCATCTATTCCTTTGCACCTACTTGCAGGACATTCATGTAAACTTATACAGGAAGGAGTTACAGTGAAAGTGTGTTATCCAGACATACATATCATACGATTTGTTGGTGAGGTGTCTTTGATTCGGCTTTCTCCTGTTCAGGCAATAACACTCTTACCATTGCAAGAAAAGCTTGTTTCTCCCCTGCTATTTTTCCTTATTATTCCTTGGTTGCGGTGGCATATGTTGCTTCCTCTAGTGTGAAATGCTTTCTGCTCTCAGATCATTTCTCTGAGAAGGAAATCTACCCTCTGGCACCTCTCAAGAGCATTTGCAAAAGTTCACATGGTTTCAGAAATCTGGATTGCAGAAGTGGTGAGTACAATCCAGCTGCCCAACTAAATAACCGCTGTTCAGCATTCTACAAGTGTCCCACTGTTCTTTGAAGGAAACATGCCAAATTACTGAAACAAAATACAGTCAGGATTATGAGAGGAAGTACCATTTTATGATTAAAGCACTAGCCTTGAATTCAGGAGGTATTTGCACAATTTCTGACTCTACCAGAGATTTTCCAAGGCTTATCACAGAAGTGGAGATCGGTTTTTGTCTGACATAAACTGCACCAAATGTTTAGAATGGAGTACTTGCCCAGGATCCTGCTACAGTCAATAGAATACAGGAGAGAGCTCTGCCAAGAGTTTCATCCCAGCCTGAGCTACCTGACTAAGACACAAGGAACACTTCACACTCTGGAGATGCTTCTTTGCTTAATACTAAATAACTAAATTAACCTTGATACCTCTTGCATAGCTGAAATTAAGCAAGATGATTTCCAGGCTTGGTCTCCCCCAGTGCCTCAGTTTCCCCATACCCAATGATGATGGCAATGCTTCCTTTCTCTGGCCTTTTGACTTCACTGGATTCAAACCAGGACCTGACTTTAACTGGATCCTATAGTTCTAGAAATAATACAAGTACTGGAATGGTATTCTGGTAACTACAACATCTGAACTACAGGAACATAGCATAAAACCAGGATCCAGATAGAGAAACAGGATTTACTTGATTAAAAGTTTTAGGAGAAATAGGTGGGAGATTGTCTCCACTCATTTAATATCTGAAATACCTCAGGAAAGTTGGATGAAATTAGGAGAAATGATTAAAGTGTAACAACAGATGCAATTTTAATAACTCTGAATATATGTGCTATAACTCATAACTGGAGGTTGAAAGATGTTCTGTTGGAATATTTTCTTCTGACAGAAAAATGGCATTTTATTGAAATCAAACTATCCTGAGGAACACGTCAATTTGAATGATTTTTATTTTTTTTTTTTTAAGAACTGGAACTGAAATGAAATGTTCTCAATAAGGTTCAACTTTCTCAGAACAGAATGTTTCAATTTTTTGGAGGCTGAAGTGACACCATTAACAATGTTTTATGCAGATCAGTTATTCTTAAGAGATCAAAACTGGAAGAAAGTACACGCAATTCATCAGAAATAGTGCACTGAATAACCACAGAGTATGTTTTTTAGGAAGACTTCTTCTGGAAAAAAATATCTAAAATTATTTCCTTTCCACCTCTAAAAAAAAAAGTAATTTGAAAGGGTGGAACTCAAATAGCATTTAACATTGCCTCTGTATGAAGCACTTGAAGCAGATATATCTTCATTTTTATATGTCACCCCCCGCTTTAATATATGGGTATGAAAATCAAAACAAAACCTTGTATCATAAGCATTTATGTTGGCATGTTATTAACAAAACCGCCACTGAAGATCACAGCTGCCACTGATGCATCAGGCTCTGAGAACCACCTCAGCAGGCAGAGAGATGATTCTCACAACTCCTGCAGGGAAGAGCCTCTCAGTTTCCTTCTCAGACACACATAAATCTACTCAGTCTTCTCCTTTGTTTAATCCACCAAGCTCCTGCACAGTCCTTTTTTTCTAACATACATGCGATGCATCAGATTCCCAGAACTCCCCACCCTTCCCTACTTGGCAACTCCTCAAGGATCACCCAGTTTCCCTCTGCACATACACCATTCCCAAAGGTTTCTAATCCACGTTCTCCTTATTGAAAGCAGCACAGTGCTCAAGCAACGAAGAGCTTGGATGGCTCCTGAACTCCACGTCTGACAGACCCCAAAGACTCATTTCATCAGCCGTTAATCTCCTGCAATCCTCTAAGCTTTATCTGTTAAGACTGAAGCAAGCAGTGCAGCTTTGCTGTACTTCAGACTTGTTATTAGTTTTCATAATTTTTACTCAGAAGAACATAAGACAAAAATCAATCTCTCATCCCTAATATGTTGATAATGGTTTTGAAGTATTTAAGCTTTTCCATTCAGTGCTTTGTTGAAATAACCATTTCATTTTTTTCCCCGGTGCTTTCTGGGCTCTGATTTTGGTGGTTCCCTTTTCCCTGATGGTCTTTCCCAGGTTGGTCTGTTGTTTCAAAGCCTTTTCTACTCCCAATTACACATCAATTTGCCACAAAAATTTGTTTTCATTATTAGACTTCACCATTTGTATTTTCATACATCACAGAATTATTAAGTTTGGAAAAGATCACTAAGAACACCAAGTCCAACCATCAGCCCATCATCACCACACCACTAAGCACGTCACTCAGTGCCACATCATACCAGGCTCCAGGGTCTTTAGGTACCTACAGACCACAAGAGGTCTTCAATACTATGGTGATATAATGCAACTCTTTTGTCAGCTTGCATCAAGTCCCATAAAATTAGAAATGGTTTCCTATAGTTGCAAAATCCCAAGTTCATCCAGAGACCAGACTTCCAGCAGGCCCACACCCATGAAGAAGCCTCAAATTAAAACTGAATAAATTAAAAATTAAATTAGAATTTTGGCAGCAGTGGAAACACACTGCTCTAACCTGCAATACAACAGAAACTTCTTTGTTTCCAAAATCTGCTAGATCACCCTGACTTATTGTTAGCTTATGCTCAAAATTTTCTTGCCATTATATGTATCCGGATTACAACTCAACCTGCTACATCCATCCAGAGGTGTTATATCATATCTGCTTCAATGTTAAGAGTAGCTCTCACAGAATTAAGCCAGCTTGACCGACCAACAGGATTGAAAATAGCCTCTAGATAATCTCTAATGTCACTGCAGCAAGTATTCATGGCAACTGGACCAGAGTGTTTGCCTCTGATATTTAGTTTTTCCCCAGTGTGAATAACTGTGTAAGATGAATCCCGTGGCACTGTATCTCTGATACGACAATATATTGAACCCTCACATGAAGTAATAAGAACTGAAATTGTTCAGCACCTGAGACATGCAGGCCCCAGATCTCTCTGTAGCATCCGCCTGCCTATAGAGATCAAGGCAAGCAGAAAGCAACAAGATATTTAACAGAGGAATCTCTGCATCCCATTGCATACTAATTAGACACTAGACATAGATACATCAGGGGAAGCAGAGGGAGAAAGGAGGGGAAAAAAAAAAATCTCTTGGCAAGACAACACTGCATTTCAATCTTTCACCTTCACTGGGTAATGGGATGTGATGGAACATTAAAACAAACAAACAGCTTTTGGTGTTTACAAGAAATGTTTAAATGGGAGATCACGAGCCAGAGGTGCTCCACAGAACATCTGGAGCACTGGAAAACAATGCGATTACACAGATGAGTCACATTCATTAGGCTATAAAATCTCCAGTAATGAATGTACGAAAGGGACTCTCATGTAAATTGTCATCTATAGTGGGGGAAAAAAAATAAACTCCAAGTTAATAAACTTGGCAGTTGCTCCCTACCCTCCCTCTTTTCCTCCTCCCATTTGGAATGAGAATTCCCAATGTAATTACAAAGCTTCGTGCTTGCAGTGCAAAGCCACGTCTCAGGAGCAGGCACAGATTCACATGAAGGCAGTGGTTGGGGATAAAGGGAAGAGGGGATATGCACATAGAGCAGCACTGCTTGGCAGTCACTAGAACAAGATGTTCAGCACATTTGCCTTCCCCAGACACCCAGCACCAGTACTGGATACTTCTTGTCCGCACACCCCTCTCCAGAAGGAAAAAAAGGATCGATATCTCCAAAAGCTACAGTCCCTGTGGGCTGGCTCTGTTGGCTCATCCTGCCTCCAGGACAGCCCCCAAGCACTAAGGTGAAGAGAGAACTGAAGAGGAGATGTAAGGAAAACATTTTAATAGCAATCACCTGAGCATTACCTGGCACACAAACATCCCTGACTGCTCACGTAATAGACTTAAACAAGTATAACATTTAAGAGGGCAATTTGGAAAAAACCAGAGCTCCAATGAGTTCAATCTCACCTAAATGCATTTTTGTCTGAAAGAGCCAAGGGAAAGTTTGGGACAGCCTGCTCCTACAGAGTGCACACAGAGGGAACACGGAGCATCAGCAAGGAAGGTAGAGTGGTTGGCAGGTGAAGCCAAATTCAAATGTGATCTCACTGACAGAAAAGACATCTAGGGACATTGAGCAGCAAGGAGAAGAATCAGTTTCTCATTGCTGGTTTGTTGTTTTTGTTTTGAAACCAATAGAAGATGGAAACAAACTAAAAGGACATAAAGGATATTTTCTTTGCACAGTATGTAGTTGAGCTCTCCTTACACTCCTTGCTACAGTACAGCATAAGCACTGCAGGCTTGTATAGCTTTAAATGAAGGCTGGGTAGAAATCACATCTGTTGATAGCTAAGTGTACAAAAGCCTACATCTAGTTGTAATGCAATGGAAAGCAAAGCACAGTAATGACAGCAGAGCTGCAAGGCCTAGACTACAACAAACAAAGATTTGCTCAAACACAACTGCTGTAGTCACATAAACAAAGAAGCCACTTACCTTCAGAAGGCCTCAAGTACACAGGAACCTCCAGCAAATTCCCTTGCTTTCAGTGCCAACCCAGAAATGAGGTCTGGGAAGGGGAGGGTCCTCATTGCATACACCTGAGCTCCCCTGGGTTGGCCCTGCTTTCCCACCAGGTGCTCAATCACTGCTTCTAGCCATAATTTAGCACTTCCACTACAGTAGCCTACAACAACCCAGAGCAGACAGCTAGGACAAGAAGAATCCCTGGGAAAGCAGCACAATCAGATTGCTCCATTCTGATAAGTCTCTGGCAGGATTACATCAGAGATGGAAGCACAGACGGTTGGTCCAATCTAGGCTGAAGTTCCTGACTTCTGTATTTTGTCTTCAGTGACTTGTAAGATGAGAATGACTTGTAAGACGAGAATACTCCCACGTAACTGTAACTTACACATAAAACACCAGTCATCAAACAGTAAGAAATTTCAGCTGTGGCCACCACAAATATTACTGGAGCAGCTAGAAGAGAAAGTATTGACTTTATTCTAACAACCTCAGTGAGACTTCTTTGAAGAGCTCCCTCAATGTGTGGGCTGCCGTCCTGCAAGCATGGCCTCGGACACTCCTCTCTAGCAGGTTGACGATGGCAGAATTTTCCCCCAAGCAAGGTTAGCAATAACTTTGACAGATGTCTCAGGATCTTTTAACACATTAGAATTATTGGCTGTTGTCAGCTAAAGAGAGCAGCATCTCGCCCCCCCCTTTTAGCTCATCCTTGAGCACAGATGTTTTAAAATAACTTTCTTGCAGGTTTTATGCCGCCTGTGTAACATCACATTGCTTCTTGAAAGCCCTCATTACTCAGAGGATATTTTTTTCTAAAGGCCTATTTGTAGAGTTGGCACCTTTTATGTTTTGATTTCCAATAGATCTATCTCCCCCTGGACCACATCTGTCTGGGGAGTTCTCATTCAAGGACAATTGGGCTTCAAATTGGGAAATCAGACTGCTAAATCCCTTAGTTATCTTTGAAAATCCCATCCTTGAAGCTTAAGTCAGATGAGAACTTCATCTGCTTTCTGTAATTTGCTGGTTTTCAACTCCATTTCTGGAAGGATTTTTTCCTCCTGGGCAGAGAACGGTGACCTTCATTTAGAAATGAAATCAGTTCAACAGAATAAACAGTCATCACATTTCCATAGGAAAAAAATATATTTTTTCTCTTTCTGACTGAGGGTTAAATAATTAGATCTCTGCAATTTCTTTATTTTCTTTGCTTTCCCAGGGCACCCGCAGTTACCTGAGGTGTTTACATTTCACTCACGTCACACAACGGATTTGTTCATTCCTGGCTCTGGGTCTGGAGTGGCACTTTGGGAACTGCAGGCTTGGGGCTCTCCTCCAGCTCTGTGCTCCACTTTGCCATTTGCTTTCCCCCACTTCAGCCTCCTTATCTATCCAACACCAAGGTGCCGTTAGCACACGTTAATTAATATTTATAAAGTGTCTTGACATCTTCACATAAGCACAAAGCCTTATAATAAGAGAGAGAATGCAAATGTCACATATGTTACTTTTACGTAAAAGCTGAGAGCTCTGTCAGCAGAACGCCTGCGGTCCCAAGCAGTGCACGTGATGTGCTGGAGCTGGGAGCAGATCTCCCATCCTGCACCCACATGGGAAGATGGAGAGGAATACAATGAAACTGTCTCCAGAAGAAGTGGACTTATCTTTAACCAAGGGCAAATCAAGGCATAGGACAATTGAAGGGCAGAGCTAATCATAAAGGGGTTGGTTTGTGCTGTGAGCGTTTCTGATGTAGGAGTGATGTCTTTCAGTGCAAACTTGAATAAATTTAGGTTCAAGTCCAACTGATGTTAGGAAAAATATCTCAGAACGAATGGTAACACGTTGGCACAGGCTGCCCAGGCAGGTGGTGGAGTCACTGTTCCTGAAGGTGTTCAGGAGACGTGGTTAGTGAGGGAGAGTTGGCGATTAGGTCTTAGCAGTTGGCTGGAGATCTTAGCAGTCTTTTCTAGCCTTAATGATCCTGTGAACATTGGACCCTGTTTGTGAACACGGTCAGATTGTCTCAGAAGCAGATATTTGTTTTATGGCTCTCATTGCTGTCCTCAAAATGAGAAGAAAAGGCAAAACTTTTTTTTTTTTCACAGAGTACCTAACTGGGACACTTCTGTCAATTTCAAAATGTTTTTGGAAAGTTATATTTTTAGTGTTGGCACATTGAAAAACTTGTCAAAATTGAGCTTTTCTTGGAGAAAGAGAAAAAGAAATTCCCACGTAAGCTAATTTGAGTTCTCTCAGGTTAGCTATTAACTGCACGTACTCATACAGCCCCAATATAGAGCTATCTTTCCCTGCATCTCTGCCTGCCTTGACATCACTGCTCCCTATTAACACATCCATCATAGAATTACACTTACAGGGATTACACAGCTCCTTTTGCAAATGTACATACCCAAGTTTAACCAGGAACTTCTTGTTCAGGAGATTCCTGCCCATATGTGTGCATCTCCCTCCTGCCAAGCAGCAAGCACAACTTCCCAGACTACTTGGATGTTTGGCTGCCACCATGTGATGACCCCATGTCCACATCACATGGGGAAGAGTTGGGGCCCAATTTCCAGAAGGGTTTTGCCTAAATGAGAGTGCCCAAGCGGATACAGAGAGAAAGCCTTAAAGCTCTGTAGGGTAGGGAGTGACATTCAACCATCAGCTCTCCATTGCCTCGGCCCAACAACATCTCAGTGCTCCCTGGGATAATGGACTTGATGGATTTCACACTTTAAGGCTTTTGCTTTGAAAGAGCCCCGGCTTTTATCTTAGCAAAATACAGCTTTGTAACCTAAAAATAACCTGCTCAGGCTCCTTCCATCGGAGCAGCACAAGATGAGCTGGCAGCTCTCAATTTTTTGGTGCTTCTATATCAGAAAGATGAAACATTTTCCCTGTAATCCTCCAAAATGGAATGCTGAAGGTTTTGGAGGTTACTGGAAATTTCCCTGGCTGCTGGTCAAATGTGTGATCCCATTAGCACTCCTTTGATGAGGAAGTATAGCTTGACTCAGAGAGAAAATGAAAATGGAAAGGAGGAGAGGGAGAAAAGGATGGGAAACCCTCCATGAAGCAAAATGTTGAGGCTACCAGTCTTCCTCTTCCTTTCATAAAGGAAGACAAGAAATTATATCCAAAAAAACTCACATAACAGCCAGAAGTCTGGTTGCTGATCAGCAAGAAGCACCTCTGCTCTGGCTGTAAAAGTGGCCAGGGTCATGAAGATGCCTCTTGGGTTCTCCACAAGGCTGGAGGAAGTCAAGCATTTCTGCTTTCTCCCCAGCAGGGCTCATGGCATTGGGTGTGAGAAAGCACCTGGCAATCTGGGCCTCAGAAATAAAAAGATCCTCCAGGATGCCAAGTCCTGCTCTAAGTGCTTGCTGGCTCACTTAGCACCATGCAGGTGCAGGAGTCTTGAGTCTCTTTTGTTAGCAGGAGAACAGGACAAGGAATCATGTTTTACACGCTACATTGTGGATCTGTGAATGGCTTTACAGGACACAATGCACAGGGACTGTTCAGGGGGCCAGCAAGCATCTCTGCATTCTGGAGGTATAACAGCCCTGAAGAGCCAAGGTACCTCTGGATAAGTCCAGGTATCTCTGGATAAGTCCCACATATTGCAATCAAGGGACAGCTGGATTCCTCCCTAGGAGAGGGGCTGTCATTCAGCTGCCGCCTTTTTGTTGTTCTTTTGGCATAAGACTTACCCGAGAGCAAGAAATGGAACTTCCTAGTATTTCTATTAGAGTGACAACATATCAAGCCTCCTTCCAGCAGCATTATTTTACCTAAATAGATACTCACTTTATGCTCTCTGGTATTAATAAGGAATCATTTGTCAGTCAGAGCTGACAACGCAGGCTCAGATAAAACAAAAAGCCATTTCCCCCACATCTCTCTCAGGGTGCTGGGCTGGCCTGCTGTGCTGCACACAGCTGTGCTGAGCTGAGACTGCAGCCCCTCAGCCTGCCCTCTAACACTCACCTCTCTTCATTACCCTTGCTGCAGTACACAATTGCACATGCAATTCTTTTCCTAAATTGGTTTCTTCAGGCTGGAGGTGGGGTAGGACAGCCTCCTCTTGCAAATGACTTAAGCTTTTGAGGTCTAAACAGCAGCAAAGTTTCTTCCTGCTTTGCGCATGTTCATCATTCATAAAAAGCCACAGATTAAAAGCTGCCCTTCCCCAACCCCCCAACTGTATCCTTCAAGCTCTACTGTCCTCAGGTAAGTCATTCTGAGACAGATTTTATACCTCCAAACAAGGTTTTGGGAAAATGGGGCAGATGGGATGCCAGCTCATGCTCCCATCACAATGGCAGCTCCATAGCGCTACAGGGAATCAAAAGCACTCTATGCTTGTATTAATTAGCAGCAAAAACTGTGATGGCTGTGAACATCCAGAAGGAGCAGATCTGATGAGCAATACAGGCTGCTTCTGCACGTTCTCTTTTTAGATCAGAACCCCAATTTAACTGCAAACCAATGGGTTACTTCACAATAGCACCAGCCCACACGGGTTTAACTATGCCAGCGACATCAGGAATGCATAAAATACAGCAAATAAATTGTCAGCCTCAGGAACAGGGTGTCGTTCCAAGTGGCAAGCCCTGTTCAGTGTGGATTTATGACCTCCATGGAGGCACACGTTGCCATCTGCCTTCTCCCAGCCCCGCCAAGCAGCCTGCACAAGGCGTGCAGACCTGGCCCCTTGCTCAGAGTGTGCAGGGTGCTCTGCACCAGGCAGGCTGCTGGGTTGGATGTGTAACAGATGCAGAGCCTGTACTTCTTGGAAAGGATGTGAAGTGGGCTATGTCTCATGTTAAAAGGGGACCAATGCTTCACAGAATCATTTGAGTTGGAAGGGGCACTTAAAATCATCTGGTCCCACTCCCTACAGTGCATAGGGACACCCACACTCCATCAGTGCTCAGAGCTCCAGCAGCCTGAACTTGGATGTCCACAAGGGTGAGGCATCCACCACCTCTCTGGTCAACCTGCTCAGTGCCTCACTGCCCTTAACACGGAAAACTTTTTCCTTAAATCCAGTTTAACTTTCCCCCTACTTAATCTGAAGCCATTTTCCCTTTTGTGATTCCCCCTTTACATACTGAAAGGTTGTTTTCAGGTCTCCCCTGTGGGGAAAGGCTAACCACAGGAATGAAAATAGCCATGTTTTTTCAAGGCCATATTTCATAAGGCTACCTTGATATAAGCTCATACACGCAGCTTATGTATTCATATGCCTTTAATCTGTGCAAATAGGACTTTATGTGTGCCCACATCCATAGTGACTGAGTTTTAATAGCCAGACACAATACTCCATTTCTCTAGTCCGGGGGGCACCATTCCCACCCTACCTCACTTGCAACCCTATCACGTTCATTCACACCCAATCACACTCATTCCTATAAATAACAGCACCAAAACGGCAGGAAATATCTCCTAATTAGCACCCCAGACACAATCTCCTAGCTTGCTTCAACCGCTTCCCATTGGCACTGATCTTGTGTCTCTTTTTCTTGCTACATTCCCTTAAAGATCCACTGATGTCTTGTTGAGACCATTTGCAAGAAGAAGGAAGAAAGAAAAAGCAGCCAGTGGAAGGTGTCAGATGATAGCAGGAGATGTATCATGTGTTTTCCTTCCCTTCACCCACAGCTGAGCACTGCTGTGAAAACAGGCTCTCAAAAACATCAGGTTCATCACTGGTACAGCTGGAAATGACCTCTTAGATCATGCAGCCCAGCTCCCTGCCTCTAAGGATGACTCCCTGGTGTATGCTTTATGCTGTTTTATCCAGCCTAATTATCCATCCCTGCTGTTAATGAGATGGAGCACCAAATTCTTCTACCCACCACCATCTTTCAGGGATGTTTAATGGTTTTTCTCTTCCTGGTGGTTTGTATGGTTGAGTTTTGAGGCTGTGTTATTTTAGGCCCTGACACTCCATGCCCTTAAAGACAAGCAGCAGCAGCAGCAGCTCGGACACAGAGCATCATGGAAACTGTAATGTGAGAAAGAGACCTGTGGGGATCTTTGTGCATTGAAAAAAATAAATTAAAATAAAATAAAATAAAACAAAATAAAATAAAATAAAGTAAAAAGCAGACCTTTGGGGAAATGTTAAGAACAGGGTTTTGCTATTCTGTGCTTTGAAGTTAGGATCCACAGTCTCTCTGAATGCAGCACACGCAGGTTTATGTGTGCCTACAAATGTAAATGTAGACATAAGTGTCCATAGACAAGGAGATTTTCACTTGAACTGGCTGCCCAAGCAGGTTTGTAGATGCCCCATCCCTGGAGGCATTCAAGGCCAGGCTGGATGCGGCTCTGGGCAACCCGGTCTAGCGGTTGGCAACCTTATCTGTGGCAGAGGGGTTGAAACTGGGTGATCATTCTGGTTCTTTTCAACCCAGGCCATTCTATGTGATTCATTCTATGAGATGCACACATCTCCCATGTACACTGAATGCATACAGTGGCATGAAGTCCCAAGGCATGAAGGGCATCGCAAGCACCTTGGTTTTCCTCCTTCCATTTCCTTTGTGCCCAGCAGCCTAAGGCAAATTGAAAGCCTGTCCTGTCCTGACAAAGCTGTCCAAGTCTGCTCAAAATCGCTGTGCTGTCCTTCTCTTACATTGAGTGCCTCCTGCATGGGCTTTATGTGCCAACATCTGGCACGTGCCTCTCATTTCCAGCCTAATTTCCAAATGAAAGGAGGCTGATGCAGACTGTTTCTTGTCAGAGTGGGAAAGGATGTGAGGCTTTGAAACACATAAAATGAGCAAACAAATGAACAAACAAACAAAGCTCTCAGAAATGGTCTACAGAATAATGGAAGACAATCCCATCACTTCATTTCCTATTGCTCTACAAACACCTCCACCATCTCCATGTCCAAAACTGCTCAGAGGCAGAGGACCAGCCATCACCTTTGCCTCTGTCGATAACATCAGGCTGGTGCTTTCCACCCCTCTCTGCCAGGAGATGCCACATTTAACCTGAAGCCACCAGCAGACCTCATGCTGCCAAGTGCCTACAAAACACCAGGAAGATACGCAGCATCAGCAGGGACTCTGGGGTGGCTGCAGAGCTGCCTTTTCCCACTGCAGGCACCAGCTCTCCTTGCTGGTCCTCCTCCATCCCGGCTGAGGCAGCAGGAACCATGTGCTGAGTCTGCTTCAGCTGGGAATTACACTTTGCATATTTTACATCTACCAGTGTAAAAATAGGATGTATGAATAAAGGGTGTTAAAATTGCCACCTCAGTCTGATTTCTCATGATCTGTAATATAACATATGGCAGTGACTGAACTCCCAGGGAGGCAAGGAAAGACAAAGAAGTTGCTTAACCATTGCAGTGCCCTCAGTGTGCTCTGTGGTCCGTGAGGAAATGCTGGTGTGGGCTAAAGAAGGAGCATGTGCAAGCATAAATGTATGCAGCTTTGTCAGCCTCATCTGCACATCATGCACGTGGCTGATTGTAGTGCTCTGACCCCAGCAAGCTGGGTTACAAGTGCCAGGCTAATTGCAAGAGCACTAAAGCATTGTCACCTCATTTACCTCCCTTAAAAGGTTGTCTGCTCTGGACCCTCCAGAGTGCAGAGGAACAGAGAGGACCAACAACCCTGTTCTGCTCATTGCTTGTGGCACTGAGAGGGTTAAACAGAGTGGTTGGGACATCAGCTTTTGCAAAAAAGAATTTCATCAGAAAGGAGTTAAGAGAAGGCAAATGCTGCTGCTATTTGACTTGCAGAAGCAAACTTGGCATGAACCTGCTGAAACTCTTCCTGCACAGAGCAAACAGTGGAAGAAAGGTGTCCTGGTGTGTGGAGGGAGCTGCCAGCTGTGGTTTAATGTGGGGAGGCTCTGCTTTTCCAGGTGGGAGTCTTGCTTTTCTGACTGGATTGCTTGCAGTCACTGAGTTTCACAGGAAGCACTTGAACAAGACGGCACATTCCTCAGCATGGCTTGATGCAAAGATGTAAGAGAAGAGTGCATTACCATCCTCTTAGTGAAAAACTTCCTCCTAATATCTAACCTAAACCTCCCCTGTCTCAGTTTAAAACCATTCCCCCTTGTCCTGTCACTGTCCACCTTCATAAACAGCTGTTCCCCCTCCTGTTTATATGTACTTCAAGTACCAGAAGGAAGTTCCTCCTGCCACTGGACCAGAACAAGTAGGATGGCCCAGCACTGTGTTCCAGCATACTGGCTGTGGTCTTTACCTTTTCCTTTTCCCTCCTCATTTTTTTCTCCTGTTTCAGTTTTGCTCTGTCAGGTTTAATTGCTAGTGTTTGTAATTCAGGTAGCAAATTGATTTTTGAAAGTACTCTGTCCCTATTCAGTCCACGTTACTGTAGATCCTTGCATTAATTATGCACCAATATTGATGTTTTTGTCAGACAAGGTCTAGTGTCACTATATTCAGATCTTGCTGTTTCCTTGTTAAAACTGTTTCAGAATGTGGCCTTGGGACAGATACTGTGTGTCACTCTCAGGATCAAAGGCAATCTGGCAAGAAAACTCCCTATTAGCCGTGAAATTTGTGTTCCTTTTCTCCCTGCTTTACTATCTTCTTAAGAAGGAACACAGCAAAGACAGAAGCTGGTGAGGAGAGACACCAGAGGATCCTCCAAGGAGAATGGAACTGTTTGCACCACTAAAGCTAATAAAAAGGGAAAACAGTTTTAGGATGCACATTGTAAGCAGAGAAGTGTAAAAGCAGTTGTTCACACATCATGGTCTGTGTAATGGCATCCTGGCTGCCAAGCTGCCTTTTGTTGAGTTGGGAGGAATGAGAGACCCATGGCTGCAGGTTGGCTCCCACATCACAGAGAAGAGATGGCTACATGGCAGCTCTGCTGGATGAGATCTGGGATTTTGTGTGCATCACAAACCCAATGCAAGACAATAACATGTTGTCCTTGCAGGAAAAAAAAACAAAAGAAGTAGCCAAATCTCCTTTCAGAATAGTATTAACAGGAGTGTTGTATGAAAGGCACAGGAGGTGATCATTCCACTCTGTTTGTTGCTGGTCAGATCTCAGCTGGAATATTGTGCACACTTTTGGGCACCAACCCATAAGGAAGATGCAGACAAATTGGAGTGAGTCCAGAAGAGAACAACAAGAGTGATTAGATGTTTTGAAAATGTGATCTGAGAAAGACTGAAAGAATTGGGTTTGTTCAGCCCAAAAATGAGAAAACTAAATTAGGAACATGATAACAGACTTTCAATATAGAAGAGATTGTTAGGCAGAAGATTTTGTTCAATTTTACATACTGGGGAAGAATAATAACAAATGAAATTAACGTCAGATGCAGGAAAAAAAGCTACAATTTTGAAGATGGTGAAGTAATCAAGCAAATATGTAAGGAGGTCAGGAAGGCTTTTAAGCATGGAATAAATAAATACCTACCAGGCGTGTCCATAGCATGCTTGAAGCAACCTCCTTTAAATGGAAGAGGAAAAAAAAAAAAAAAAAAAAAGAATTTTTCCAAGTTTCTTCCAGGCCCATATTTGTCCATCTCCATAGTTTGATTCTTGGCTAGTCTGACATATTCTAGCTCTCCAGACCATTTCATCACTCTCAGATGTTGTCTGAATACCACAAGGTGCAACTTTTGTAACCCAGTCTCAGCACTCATTGATCCCTTCATTCTAGACTGGGTTCAGAAAATGGCCAATTTATTTAAACCGTGAATCTTTTTTTTTTTTTTTTTTTTTTTTTTTTTGTCAACAGTTTTGTTTCCAGAGTCTTCAAACCAAGAATAGATCTGGTCTGAGGGATGGCCAGGCAAAGTAGCGCCAAGAGACATTTATTACTTATTAGCCATGGAAGCTTGTTGTACTTTGTATCTGCTGAAGTAGCCATAAAATCCCAGCTTAATAACCATGTACCCGCATAATAAACACATCTGCAAAAGCTTCCTCTGGAAGCTGACAACTGTGGAATATTTTGAAACACTTTGTTACACTTGCATTTCCCAAGGAGCTTAGGCACCTGCCTCAGCATCCACTACCCAGACCCAGCGTCCTGTATCTAGGCCCTCCTGACAATGAAATCTCATTAGCATCACTTTGCCAAATTAAATGGATTAAAGTTGGGAAGCAGCTGGAGAGCGGAGCAGTCACGTTGACTGTTGCCTTAGGCTAGCTGAAATTAACTGGCTTCAGGCTCCCTGTTGCATTTGCCATTGCCTGCGGTAGCCAGGCAGCAAGGAGTCTGCTTCTTTGGTTTGTGCAGTGGTGGGCAGGGACACTTCATGCTCAGGGAAGTCACTTGGGTGATGGTCATGCATGGTGAGGATAAAAAGAGTAGGTGCCTTTTTGTGGGGATCTTGGTTGCCAAGTGACTTCCCTTACCACCTTGCTCCTTTAAGGTGGGATTTTCATCCTGTGCATGGGAATACTGCTGCTTTGCTTGGCAGAAATTTGCTCAGTTGTTCCAAGCAAGAACTATCAAAACCTCAGTGTTTGTAAGACTCCAAGGGCTGAACTACTCAGGATGAATAAACCTTCCTTTCCATGAGACCATGGATTTGGGATGATAAATAGCACTCTTCTGCCACGTCTGCAGATAATTCCAGACTGTGTTACAAAGCTGAGGATGGGGGAGTGGGAAGGAAGGGAGGAAAGGCAAGGGAAGATAGGAAATATCTCCATCAACCTGTCTGAGTAAAGGACACAGAGAGAGAATGGGGCCTATAGAATGAGCACAAAGGCTCAAAGGGATGTGTTCAGATGGCCTAAATACTGCCTAAATCTCTAAGTCCCTAAGGCTAGCTCATGTTCTCCTACTGACAGAGGATATATGAAGCCCAACAACAAGCCAATAAGAAAGGCATAAAGGCTTAGACGGAATTTAGGCCACTCAAATATACACAAAAATGTTCAGATGGCCTCGATGCTACATGGCTCTCCCCTCAGTTTCTCACTCTACAGGTTCTTCCTGCCTCTTGGAAAAGGATTTGCTGGAAACACTGTAAATCATGAAGCCTCTGTCTCATGCAACATTTTCTGAAACAGTTCCCTAGCAAGATCCAGGTCCACAGACCCAGGGCAGTTCCACATTTTGACATCCTCAGTAATAGATGCAAGTTTTCTTTTTAACTCACTATTAAGAACACCTAGTGGGAAACCTGGATTTAGGTGAAAACTTCTGTAAATCATTCAGACATAGAATTTCTGAGTGACTTCATCTCTATCCTTAACTTTCTTCTGAGGGGATTTTATTTTTTGGCCTATTCTCCTCCATTCATCCATGCACACACTTTGCTATGCTGTTTGCATCTCCTGCAGCAATGAACATAAAGCCTTCAGTTTTCCAGTTGTCCTCCAGCAAACAGCCCCTCTGCATCCTGAAAATGGCCCATCACCTCCACAAAGTGGTCTAAGTGTGAGCATGGGAGGTTGTAACACAAGTGGAAGAAGATAATCTGTGTAATGGAGGAAAAGGTAAAGATCTGGAGAAGCTGATGCACACTAAGGCTTTGGAGTCTTTGCAGAGCCTGCGTGTTACCCAGTCGTTGCCTGACACCTGCAGAAATAGCCCAGACTGTAATAAAGAATTCCTCACTGCACGCACAGGGATCCCGACCTGGCCCTCAGTAAGAAACCATCACTAGGCCTCCTTCTAGGTTTCCTCAGAAAATGTTCCTAAAATTAATACAAGCAAAGACACCCTCTCTTCCCCTGGGGACATCTTCATTGCTTCCTTTTCAGTAGATTCTGTGGACAAAGACTGAAATTGAATTCAAGAGTCCACACTGCAAAACAAGGGCAAAGAAGCTATGTTAGCAAGTATTAAAAGATAAATCTTTCTTCTTATTTTTTAATTTTTTTTTTAATGTGGATTCTTTCTCTTCAAACCATCCCTAATCCCTTGACTTTCTGCTCATGAATAGATTGAATTTTTCACTATGACATTGCCTAAAGACAATGAGCGATTTCACAACAAATGATTTATGTACTGGAATCTAGAGAGATTTTTGCTCATAAAAACACTCCAGCCATTTATCTTGATCTCCTGATATATCACAGCCACGGCTGTATGTCTCTAAATTAACTGCAGATTAAACAATTCAAGCTGGTTGAAAAGTGTAAATGCAAGAGAAAAGCTCAAAGAAGAAGCTCAATCAATTTCCGTGATTGGATTCTTATCAAGACAAAAATGTGAGCAGTTTCCATTGGCCATTTCAGGATAAACAAGTCAGGAGGTAAATAGACTCCGGGCATCTATGAAGCTAAATCACATGTGCAGGGGAGTAGGTTTAAATAAAGCAAACCAGCTTGAGTTGCCATCAGGGCAGGAGTCTGAGGCTGCAATACTGAGCAAAGTTAGTCTGTAGAATATTTGGGGGCTTCTTTATTTTATTTTATTTTATTTTGCCGAAAATTGCTGGAAGATAAAAAAGAAATTAGGGAACAACTGTGGCAATTTAGAAGTGTGAAATATGAAACAAGAAATCAGAAGAGAACAAAAATGTGAGCACCGCAAATAAAATAAAGCTGTATGCAATGTAACTCCCTGAAAGAGACGGAGGAAAAAAGAGGCTTGTTTCTGCAGATCTTCAAACAAGATTTCTTGGCATCCAGAGGCAAAGAAAACACGCAGGTCAGCTTACTTTGTTTTTTAGCTCAGTAGTTCTGAGCCTCATCTATGAACAATTCTTCCTCATTCATTTACATTCAGCACAAAGCAAACACACACACGGTCACTGGTCCCATGCTTGATTCTGTTTAAACCCATGTGAACCCACATGAATGCCATTAGTTTGCTTTTCTTTGAGCAACAGAGCCATATGTCCCCCCTGCCAGCCAGTGCCACTTTCATTAGGGTGTTGTCTAGACACAGGGCAAGGCAAAGAAGACTTGACACAATAATTGCATCTGAACCGCTCACATCCTTCCAGCTTTGTGGACTTTTTTGCCCTATTAAACTCTGCTATAAGCATCAGCAGAGACATGGCCTCTGCTCTGTTCAGATGCACAGAGCAGTGCTCTATTAAAGCATGGGTTTACAAAGGAGGGAGTGCAGCAAGCAATTTTTCCTTGCCTTGGTGCATGAGAGCTGCATTCTGATCTGGCTCAATCAAGTTCAGCTAATTTGGAAATGATGAGTAAGCTGGAGTAAACTTCAAGACAGGTCCCAAAGTGGGAATTAAGGGACACAGCTAATAGAGACATGTATTCCATGTCAATATGTTGTGAAGGTTGAAAGAGTCTCTGACACCAAGTCTAGGGGAAAACATGGTGGAAGGAAGATTGTGAGACAAAAAACTTTGCCTTCCATGGCCTGCTTCTTACCTGCTTCCAGTCTTTAGTCACTGTGGTTTTGAACTCCATTCCCACATCCCTCCAGGAGAAGAGCAATCACCGGTGAGCTGGAGTCTGTCTGTGTGCATGCAGGCGTGAGCTGGCTCGTGGGAAAGTGCATCACTGCCCTCCTCAGGAGAGCTCTGTGTGATGTGGACACCCCACAGCATGCAAGGCCCCTTTGGACCTGCAGCCAGAGCCAGCAATTCCATTCCGAATTCCTCTCCGGTTCATTTGTGAGCTGGTTGTGATGCACAGCAAAGGGACAACCACAGTGTTACTGGACTGTCCGAGCTTTCTCCACAGGCAATTAGAAATCCTGGCTTGCATATCAATCCCTCCACCTCTTCAGGCAAAGTTCCCACCCACACCAGCTCCTGATGGAGTTGGCAAATAAAAAGTTATGAGACAGTGGAGGTAGAAATGAGGGTGTAGTTTAGCACACCAGCAAAAGGAAGGGAACTGCTAACTGGGAAATATTACCCTTCCTTTCTCTGTTATCATTCTCATTTATGACCATGAAGAGGCCAACCAAAAAAGGACCTTTTTGTAATCAGCACTGAAACCTTAAGTACCATAAAACCATTCAATGTGGTGCTAAGGTGAGAACCTAAGTGATTTGGAAAGAGCAAATGAACGTTTGACCATCAGACAGGTAAATATCATACTGCAGTAAGCACCTACACTTCTCCATCACCCTCTTAGCCTTCATGATGTTCCATCACCTACATCTTGTGCTCCAGAGCTAAGGTTTAAGGCTATGGAACCACATGGCTGAAGTAAGTCACAGTTGTGCCAAAAAGGCAAGGAGCTAGCTGGTATTCTCCATGAGCTCAGGCAGCATGGAGGACTCCAAGGCAATGTAACACTGAAGACACAGCCCCGACCAGCCTACAGAAGGCATTGCTCACAGAAGGTTTGTGAACTGCTAGAAGGGTTGTTTGTGCCCACTCTCAACTGACAGTCAAACAGCTATTCACAATGGAGCAGGGCACAGCGACCTGTAAGACCATAATTCTGCACTTATCATCATGCCTTACCTTACTTCTTTTCCTCACCACTGCCATCTTTGGACCTATGATGCCTATACAAATCACAGAATCACAGAATCACAGAATGACCAAGGTTGGAAGGGACCTCAAGGATCATAATCTCCAACCCTCCTGCCACATGCAGGGCCACCAAACTCCCCATTTAATACTAGACCAGATGATAAGACTAGACCAAATGATATGCTTCAAGCTAAGATCTCACTGTCCAGCAAATGAAGTTTTATTCCTGGTTAGACTCAACATTTAAGCATGCTCGAGAGAAGAATACGATGGCTCAGGGGCAGCAGCAGTTTGCCTAATGCCAAAAGGTTGCATGCAGAGACCTGCTGCTTAAGCTTTTTTCCTCAGATGTGATATTTCAGGAGGGAGCACTGGAGAGTTCTGACTTCTGTACACTCACCGAGTTTCCACTGGAGTGGAGAACTTGTCCGCCATTGGCACACATACATCACACAGACTGAGGGGTTTTACAAGTGAGGTTCAGAGCTGGAACATCTGCACAGGGTTCCTGGCTGTCCCTTGCCCCCAGCTGTGCCAGCAGCCCCACTGTTTGCCTGCTCCTGCCTCTGTCCCAGTAGAAGGCAGTAGCCCTCTGAACTCCACACAAGAAGCTTTATCTTCCATTTGCATTTTGCTGAATGGCTTAATGATGCTTTTTGTGAGACCAGACAGAAAGAAGAAATGTCTTTAAAGAAGCTAAAAATGACCCAGAGATTAAAGCAATGCTTTAATCTTTCTTGTACACCATTGGTGATGGGGACTGGACATTTCAAGGAAGGAGCTCAGAGAGGATTACTCACTGAGGGAAAACTGAGCTTTAAGACTCAAGCAGGAAAGGCCACCCAGCTCATGGAGTGGTGATCATGATTTCTCCTCATTACTGGCTGAAAAGTCGTTAATCCTCTTCCACAGGAGAAACTGCTTTCATCACCTCTTCATCACTGGCTGGGCTGCAGCAACAAATGGAGCTGGAGAGCTGGGACATGTAATAGGGACATGCTGCAGGTGGCTGAGGTTGGCATTTAGCATTGCAAAGTGGGAGGTGACCTGCAGGGGCTGACTGGAATGGGGATGGCTTTTCTGCAGTCTAGTTGTCTTTCTGCTCTTTAAGGAGGTGAGATAGCTTTCATTTGTTTTTACATTAAAACTTAGCTAAAAGGTGCTTAGTTCTACCAGCTGGAAAAGTCCTTCCTGCTCTTTTAATAATGAGAAGAGCCAAGGGACTTGGATTGATCAGGTTTTTTATTCATATGCCAGCACTAAACATGCTGTCACCACAATGGCTGAATTGAACAGGCTTTGGGTGAGGGCAGCAGCATTGCAAAGAGCCAGATAGAAGGGCTGCATCCTGCCCCTGCTCATCCGTGCTGGTTGTGAGAGCCCAGGGAGCTGCTGACATATGGGCAAGAGCTATGAGCTGCAAGAGCTGGATCCCTCTGCCTGAATGCAAAGACACTGCAGGGACTGCGAGGTTTCTGGGCAGGCTGGAAGGTAGTAAGGAACATCCTTGTCTAGCAGAAGGATTCTCTAGGCACTTGATGTTTTCAAGTAGCATCAAACTAACAGCACCACAGAAAGAACAGCAGTAACAAAGAGGAGTTTATTTAAGCATCAGCAAAATATACAGTGCTGAGGTTCTGGAAATGTCTCCCTTAAGTTACTTCTCCTGTAATCTGAAAAACATTATGGCAATTGTCACATTTATTTAATAAAACACAAGGCTGTGTTTATACTTTAAAATATGCAGCTTCTTTTTTTAACCAAAAAAAAAAAAAAAAAAAAAGGTTGTATGCCCCAGGAGTCCGACTAGCACAAATGGAAATAGCATGAGCCCTGCCCATTAGCAAGCAGTTTTCCTGCAAACACAAGTACAGCACATTACAGAAGCTTCAAGTAACTTTGTGCTCAGCATATATTAAGGAGGAAGAGGAGAAAGACAGATCATTGAGGTTCAGCTTGGAGAAGAGTGAACTCAGGTGAAACTGAGCCAGGCTGATGAATGAGACCTGATGGCAGCAGAACCACAATCTGCACTCTGCCTCATGGTGACTTGATTTTAAAAGACAGTTTAGGGTTTGACTGAGAAAAGCCTAAAGCCTATGCCAGGAGGAAACAATAAAATAGAGTAAGGAAAAACTTAGTTTTATGGTCTTATTCCTTTGTGCCAGATGAAGCAATCCAAGCCAACACCAAGCAGGAGCTTGCAGGAAGTGTCCAAGTAGCATCCCATAAATCCTACTGCCTCTCCTGCATCCTGGCTTTGGGCTGGGATTATGCCCATGGGGCAGCTATAGATCTGTGCCAGGACCAGGTGGGCTGACAGTAGTACAGATAGGGACTCAAAGAGGGTCCCCTATATCCCATTAAGCCTCTTTTTCTCAGAGCTTATAGAAAACCCTAAGCAGCTCCGGGGGAATCGTACCATTATATTTAACAGAAGTTTTTGGACTGCATCCTGCACAGCTGAGCTACTGCATTTTGCTGCAAGAAGAGAGATTGGCTCTGCATCCAAGCAGGCAGCTCAGCCGTTAGGCAAAAGTCCAGCCTGCAGATTTCTGACCCTAAATCCCCTGCCCCTCACTGTGTTTTCCCTCAAAGTGGATGGCATCGCTCAGAGCAAGGCACCACGGCAAGGAGGTCACCTGTCTGGCACATCCACTGTGCTGCAGACCTGGCAGAGGGGACACAGCTCCCCTCACTTCCCAGGTCCTGCTGTGGTGGATACGCATTCAGCTGATACTGTGCTTCACTGAGCTTGGGGGAGCAGGAATGGACTTCAAGGCACCTTCAGGCTGGATGCATCTCCTCTCCCCAGGAATTCATTTATGGAATAAGCAGAGGCCTCTTTCAAGGCCTGTGTTCCACTAAGTGAATATATAATGATGCAGTCTATACATTTATACATCAACCCCTGCAAACAGGGGCCTATTTAGGACAAGATCAGACTATGCTTCTCCCGGCAGGGGTTGCATTAGCAATTCATTTCGTAGCATAAAAGGAGTGTATGGAGACAATCATCCACAGCCTGAATAAAACACTGGAGGAGAAGCCAGGGACCAAAGGAGGAAAAAAATAATTCCTTTGAAAGAAAAGTTAAGGAAAAAAAATAGAAGGAGAAAATAAAGCTTGTGTAGGAGGCAGAATCTCTGGGAAAAGTAATCAGAGAGAGAGGAAATCTGAGTTTATTATTTTGGATTGATGAAAGGAGAAAAAAAAGGAGGAATAAGGTGTTTATTTTCTGCCAAGATTGATGAAAACAGGACTAGTGAAATAGGAAAAGATAACTATTACAGGCACATACAGATGCATATGTGTGCATGTGTGCACACGAGGCCGGAGGTAATCAGAAAGAAGCTGGAGTAAATAAGAAAGATGACAAATTAGACAAGGTAAAGTGGGAACAGAGGAAGGAGGGAGAGAAGAGAATCAGGCAAAGACAGGAGAGGCAAAGCAGGGACATGTTTACTTTCTCTTACAGCCCAGACCTCTCCAAGGTGCATGGGAGATTACTCAGCCATCAAAGCCAAAGCTCTCTGAGACAGAATGAAGCATATGCTTTCTAACCTCATTTGTCTTTTTCTCTATTTAATGGCTTTGTTTACATGAGGGCCAAGGCTTTCGGATGGAGCTCATGTGGGTTTGGATTTGTGCCTGGCTCTCAAGAGAGAGAAGAAAGGTCCCGATGAGTGCTGGAGTGCTCTGTAATCTGACAGAAAGCATGAAAGCAGCCCAAAATCTCCAATGAACTTCCTTACATTCTCCCTCCAGCACCACTTCACCCTCTGGTCAGCAGTAGGCTTGGCCTTACAGGCCCCAAACACCCTTCCACTGAGCCCTGGTTTGGCTTTGCAGGCCCAAAGCATCCCTCCAAAATGCTCTGGCTTGACCTTGCAAGCCCAAAACACCTCCCCAAAGAGATTTGGCTTCTGCGTGAGGAGTTGGTGGCACTCATTGCTTCAAAGTGAAGCATTCACTCCAAAGACCCTTCCCATTCCCTCCTCTTTCAGCCCCAATTTTCCCCAGAGACCACCCAGAACTCCCTCCCTCAGCCCAACCCTCCTTTCTGCCCAGCCCTGACTGTTCACGCCAATGAGTCTTCTGAGAAAGCTGCTAATTAAAGGCATGCGATAGTTAAACTTTTGCTAATCAAGACAAATGAATCAAGTCTCGAGTGTATGATAGTGGAACTGGATGGCTCCTTCCCCCACGCTAGTCAGCCTTCAATTACAAGGCTCAGATATTATCATGAAATATTTCCCCCAAAGCCCCACTGTACAGCTCCTGGTTATGGTTCTCCTGATTCACGGTGTTTATTTAGCGCTGTGGGGGAGTTTTGTCAGCGGAACATGAGACTGTGTCCAAATGTTAACGAGCCCATTAAAAACAGACGAGATGTAATCGGACCAGACACTCTGACTGGCAGGAGGACAGGCCGAAAATCCCAGGGAAATGGGGCTCCTCTGCCCAGTCACAGTGACAGCAAGATTTAGGAGCAGAGCTCCCAGGCAGAGGACACAGGCCAGGCTGGGAGCCTGTCCCAGAAAATTACTGACAGCAAACTAAAGCAACCTCTGCCTGTTTCAGGAACCTTAAAATAAATCAAGAGAAAAGCCCTAAAGGTTTGGGTGGGAGGAGGATTGGGCCCCGTTTTCACCCTCTCCAGAAATCAAGTTACTTTGCAAAATGCAGATAGCGTGAACCAAAGCAGAAGCTGAGCCACTGAGTTGGAAGCAAGCTATCCTGACCTCTATTACCCTCCAGAGTTGTTGATTTAACTGCTGTATTTTCAAACATCTAATTTGCACCCTCAGGTCACCAATATAAAGCTGCCAGACAGAGGCAATTGGAAAGCAAAAAATAAAAAGAGAGAGTCTGGAGCAGGAAGAGAGTTAGAAAAGTGGCAGAACTCACTGTGAACTTCAGATCTGCTTGTGTGCAAGACCCAGGCTGCTGCTGAATCAGTGCTGGCTTTGATTCTTTGTTCCAGATAAGCTACAGATCATATTTTTACGACTGCAGTGTTTATGAAAGAAGCAACTAAGTGTGCCCGAGTAGCCAGGACCTAACCCTGACCTCCCAGATGCTCTCACAGCACTGAGTCTCCATGGGACCGCCATTGTCAGCACAACTTTTGCTTCAGCTACTTGCCACGTTTTAATGCTGTATTTCAGTCTTTCTGGAGTTTGCCGGAGAATGGTTGTTGTCATCACTCTTCTGTTTCTGCAGACGTGGTTTGCTGGTTGTAATTGTTTGAAAAATGCACTCACTGCAAACATACTTCAGCTTCTGGCTGGTCCGTGGGCCATTTGGTTGCGACTTTTTCAACAGTTGGACGCAGGATCAATCCAGCAGTCACTTGGATTTGTTTTCCCTCTTTAAATGATCACAATTTCTGTTTAGTTTCCAGAGAATTCCCCGACCATTTTAAGCCTCCAGTCTGTAAATAAGCCTGCGTCTTTCTATGGAAATGAGGACGACCATTTGGGTGTGCAACCCTTGTCCATTCAAAGGACAAATGGCTAGTTTAACTAATAAGGGAGGTAAAGGTAAATCTATTAATTAAAAGGTAAAACCTATTAACTATTCCAATCTTCACAGCACCTTGACAATATGAGTCTGAACCACCTTAAGAGAGGACCACTGTTTTGGAGACAACACAATGGAAGCAGAAATTCCAACAGGTCTTGAGGCAAAGAGTCAATGAGAAGGTAGATGTTTGGGTGAGCCAACTTGGTTCTATGTGAGACGACATCTTCCACTTCAACCTACCACGAATGGATTTTGAGGCTCTTCCAAAAGCAGGCATTGCATTAGGAAGCATCCATATGGCTTACAGTCTCATGGTATGGAAGCATCACTGTGCAGCATGATCCTGGAGGCTTCAAACTGCACAGCCAAGCCAGCAACCAAAAAGAACAGCTAGTGCAACTAACAAAAACAACTCTTTTGATCTCCTTGACATCAGTGCAGCAAACATCCCACTCTGGTGCATTCTTGCATAAAAAAGAAGCTTCTTGCTGCTCAATCACACTGCTTTTAATAGCTTTCTGAATGCAAACATCCGCAGCTTTTATTTCAGTTTAATCTGCCAATTTTTCTAAGTCTTTATCACACTTTATCAAACAGTGTATCAGTGTGAGATATCCAACCCCCTCCCCTCAGGCATCTCCGAAATTGAAATCCCAGGAAGACAGCAGCTTCTTTCATATTTTAATTATTTTAACATTTTCCTTTAGTGGCCTCTGTATTATTATGACTTGTTTTTCTCTCTGGAACAGGGCTGTGATCCCACACTGGGTGGGAAATTTGTTTGTCTAGAGCAAAATAGCAGAATGCCTCTAATGCATTAGATATGGATTAGAGAAATTGTGTTTGGGAAATATATAATCTCTTGGTAAACAGGGAAAAATAAAAAGCCTATTTCATTTCACTTCTAATTTGTTTTTCCCCGATTATAATTTTTAATGAAAAAGTGTGTTTTAACCACATGAGCGCTGCCTAATTTGCCAAGTGTTAGGTATAAACTGCATCTCCAATAATGTCTCTTCATTCTTTACCACTTTACTCTGACGGAAGAAAAAGCTTAACCACATGCTTAAATCCCTCCTTCCTGTAGAAAACACTCACGTGTTGAATTAACTTCAGGTCTCCTGGGACTTGCTCATGTGCTTAAAGTTTGAGACACACAAATATTTTTCAAGTTTGAGATTGTGTCCTGATTTAGCACCATGTAAGGCATTAAAACTGACATCTAGACTCAGAGCATACTTTTTCTGGATGTCAGGATGGCTCTAATGCGCAGGGGGAAAAATCATTGCAGCCTAGGCATGGTATCCTTGCTCTGCAGTACATTAAGTAAGCAAGCAGAGCAACACAGGTCATGTCCATGCACAAATGAAGATCCCTGTGTGGTATGCACTACTTATGGGACAGACATAAGTCTTCCCTGAGGGGTTGGATTTGAGTCACAAACTATAAGCCCAGGAAGCTTTCAGAGCAGCAGTCCACTCCTGTCCTCATCCAGGCTTGCCTTCCTGGCTGCTCGGCTACATTTCCCAAGGCTTGATTTTAAATTCAGTTTCTCTATTTTTCCGGGCAAATCACTCTGTCTGACAGAGCTTTTCCAGTAACTAGGCATTGTTGGCACAAAGAGGCCAGGCCCATTACTATTGTATTTACTCTGGACCCCAGCTTCTCCTTCTCATCCAATAAATCCATTTGAGAGCGAAGGTTGTGATAGACATTTTAATAGAGCTCTCCTTAACCTGACCGTGTTAATGATTTTTTGGGGGCTGGCTCTATGCCAGTTCATGCAGCTCATTAGCTGTTTTTGTGTGTGCATGTGTTCTTTGCTTTGTCATTAACAGCATCACTTCCTTCACGTTTATTACACACACTCCTGCATTTTGAACACCAGCGCTTCTTGCTGCCCAGCACCAAAAACCCAGCACCTCGTCCTGCACTAATGTCCACTCCTTCTCTACAGATCACAAAAGCTCTGTTATCTGGCAGGAATATCAAAACCGTTTGCTTCAGCTGCGCATTGTTTATTTTACAAACCACTAATTGACCTGAACTTAAGCAGTGACAGATAGGGGCAAGAGAAGGAGATCTCTTCTTCCCTGACAGAAAATCAGAGCTGAGCCATGCACTTCTGCTGCTGCTGACTCAGCCAGAGTTTTCCAGCTGTGGTGTGTGGAGAACCAGCTGCTTGGCTGCCTATTAATGTGCCCCTCTCATAGCAGAGAGTGTTTTATCTTCATCAGTAGGAAAAGAAACTGCTCAAAAAGTACCCCATCTTCTCTCCTCCTGCTTTCTCCTACCTGGGGAACCACAATGAATAAAATAAATGACACAGCTCAGGGTGCTGTACGGGCACTCAGAGGAAATGCAGTTTAGTTTTGAAAAGATCAAATATTTTGACTCCCATAATGGAACAAGCAGTTGTCCATAGATCTGCCATGCTCCAAAAATGGGACTTCATGGTAAAAACAGATTTTATGGAGCTCAAGCCATTATCAGATGATGGAGAGCTCCCAGGCCAGCCCTCATTCTCCAGCTGGCATGCTTGAAGAGCTGCTCTGATAGTGTAATATATCCTGGTCATAAGAACACAGATTCGGCCATCATCAGTCAGTATAGCTACACACACAAGTGAGCAGCATATATTTCCAAAGGATCTCACCAAGCCAGTTAAAAGAGGTGCTGGGAAAGCACTGGGAACAAGAGTGTTCCCTGCAGTTAGAAACATCTGAGGAAAAACTAAGAAATATGTACGTTATCCTCTTTGCACGGGTTTGAGAGTGGTTTCCCAGACAGCCAAATTCCCATGGATGTGATTCTGGGTTTCCTGAAGCTATAATCTCCTGCCAGTATCTTTCTTGGGCAGATGAAGCTTAAACCTAGGTTAAATACTTTCACTTTGTTTCTTTTCTAGCCCCAGTAACACCGAAACTGAAGCAAACCTAAGCCAACACAAGCCTTCAGCAAGGACGCAAACCAACATATCCTGTGAAGTTTAGGAAGCTTTCCTCACTGTATTACAGACACAGCACTTTTAGTTTTCATTTCCATGGTACTTCTATATAGCTGTCACCAGTGCGAAGCATGTGTGTCAGTTGGATCCACAGCATTCAGCACTGCCACACAGCTACTTACTACTTGACTTACAGGGTACTTCCTTTAATTGGAAGCAAGTAAAATCTCTGTTCCTTTGCTGGAACTTATCTCACCACTGAGTTTCTCTTACAGTTGCAGGTTTTGCTGGCAAACAAAAGCCTGTATGTCAAAATATGGGGAGAAAACACAATCTTTCTAACCAGAATCTTGACAGTCCAAGCACTGATCGAGATGATCAAGGATGAGACTTTTGTGATGGGTTTTTTGCCTGTGTCATTTCCAAGTGTGCAGCAATCTTTCCTCCAGTAGATAATCCACTTAGGATGTGTGTCTCTCTGCATTCATCATGCCTGGGCTCCTCTGTTGGGCAGTCCATAGGTAATTGCCTTACATACACTTTCTGCTGTTTACCTTCCCAACTTGCATTTCTCATTCAAATTAAAGGAACAGGATTTTATTGCTAATGATGGCCTTGTGGGTGGAGAAGGTTGATCACTGTAGTACACCAAAGGATGGGAACTTCACAAAACTTTCCCTGCACAGTCAAAAAATGAAGAGAATTTTAGGGAAAGGAATCCCCCAGTTCACTGCACTGCTGAATACAGCTCCTGAGTTTCATCAAGCCCCCAGCATGTAGCACCGATCTGCAGCTTCACCAAGGAAGGACTGCAGCTGTGACTGCACCCTTTCTATAGGATCAAGCCCATACCTAGTGAAGCCAACAGCAGTGCTGCTCATCACGTATGATAACAGGACATCAATCTCTTTCAGCAGTAAAAACTGATACATTCATTCCACAGCCCAACCCCACTGCTCTGCGTACTTACACCAGGCAATCTTTCAAGATGATGTCTTGTTTTTGCCCTCCAGGGGAAAAAAAAAGTAACTGTCAGACATTTCACTCCTGATAGACAGAGTTTAATTCTGGATTTCTATTTTCAAATTACTGTTTTTGAATTACTGCTCCAACCACAGTGCAAATTCTGATTATGTAGTACCCACAGGGGAAGAGTCCATTTGGTTTACGCATTCAGCTTTCCAAAGGATTTCAAAATGCTTGGCACAGTCCTACAGGCAGTTTTCAACATTCAGGGCGTTCCTGCAATACACAGCAGAGCTGACTGTCACCTACAATAGCATCTCACAAGGTGCAGGGAGGAACCTCAGGCTGGGTCAGATTCTGCCAGTTTTTCCCACAGATCTGGAGGGATCCTGCTGATTTTATTGAGGCTCAGCTCTGTTGAGGCTCACAGCAGAGTTTGTTCCATTCTTACTTCTGCCAGCAAATTCCACCTTCTCCACTCTTCAGGGTCACATCACTCTTTTGCGGATCAGCCATAAAGGCTGGACTCACTCCAGAGCACCTGTGGTATTTTGATAATTTCAAATATTGAGAACTTCTCATATTTAAATGTACAACTTGCAGGCAGGGGCAAAGTTTAACTTGCTCTAATCAACTATAAAATGAACCCCGAGCTCACAGTTACCCTTTGAAAGACCCGGGTCTTTTAATGCCGATCATTAACTGCAGCAGGGATATTCCTTCCTAGAGATTTGTTATTAATGACTACTGAAATTACTGATTTCAATTAACTACGTTACATTTATACTGAAATACAGTTGGTGCTGCTCTGGGGAAATACAAATACTGAAATGAGAACTACTGCCACCTCTGTTAAAGAACTGGAAGAACAAACAAAGCATGCAGCCTATGTCCTGAACCATAAGGATACTGTTCCTTATTTATCTCTCACTTACTTTTTTCTCCCCTTCCCCTTTTTCCCTCCTTCTCTGCTTCTTGCAGTTAAGAGCATCTCTCCTCTCTGCAGCCATCTGATTGTGTTCCCTGCAGTGAGGATGTCCCCAAGGACTCGTCACCCTTCTAGGGCCCTGGCCCCATGCCTTCTGGCTTTTGAGATATTATTGGTGCCTTTGCTTTCTGGCTCCAAGGTCTTTTTCTCATTCAGGCCACGTCGTCACTGAGGGACATCCAGCACTAAGCCACCAAAATGGGATTGCACAAACTCTGCACATTAATTAGTTCACTGCATCTCCCTGCTAGGTAAGGAAGAAGGGAAGTGATGCTAGCAGCAGACATTCTGAGGGAGGTTTTGCAGAGCTGTGGGACTCAATGAAGGGGAAATGAGGGAAAATGGCCCAGTTCCATTATTTATTTGAATTTGAAAATACTTCCTGGCTTCAGAACCTATGGAGTTTATTACTGAGGGTCTGACTGCCTCCTTCACTTCTCTTCTCCTGCTCAATATTCTGGGCAGCTTTTTGAGATCCCTCCCCATCCTTCCCCTTCTCTTCACTCGCTCTCTAGCACTCAGCAAAACCTCAGTCCAATCCTTGCTTCCTGCAAACTGTCATTAACTGCACAACTTGGGATGGACCACACTGTGGTCTCATAGCAATGCAGGAGAAAAGAACCATGCAAATCTCCCGGCCTCTCTCAAGAGAAACCCTCATTTCTGACATCTGCACTAACACCAAGTCCTGAGCTCTGGCTCATAGATGCCAGATGAGGTGTAAGACATGGGCTGGGGAAAACATGTGGGGCTGCTTCTTCGCCACACTGAGCTTCACTGCAGCCAACTTCAGGCAGCAGGAGGCAAATGTGTGTGTGTGTGTGTGTGTGTGTGTGTGTGTGTTGGGTCCCCCTGGCATTAAAAGACTCTGTAATTACTCTCAAAGGTTGCTATTATGTGCAAAACCGTCATTAACTCCCAGTGGTGTGATTGCCCTTTATTGATAACATAGAGCTCAGCAATCCTCAGCTATGTCTTATTGTGCTTGCTCGCAATGGAAGGAAATGAACCTGCCATCCTTACCCTCAGTCAGCTATTAAGGTGTAACATACAGATGAAGGCTACACCCACCCCAACCCACACTTGCCCACACATGAGAAATCACTCATGAGCCTGAGATTACCCCAACCATTTCTGCTTAACCCCTTGGGCACCTCTGTGCTATAGGTCTGAAGAGAGGCAGGAAGGGAACGGTTGTAAGCCCTGAGGCCACAAACCACCATGTTCCCCAAATCCTACGGTGAAAAGGGGCCACAAGTGTCTGAGAGTTAACATTCCAAGAACTTCAGCAAAGCAGTACACAGAGGTGGAAAAATGCAGCTCCATCTCTTCCTGGAACCGTGTCAATCAATCACAGGATGCAGCAAAACCTGATATGAACCCAGCCTGTGGCATACACTCCAATGAAGACCACAAAGCATAAAATAGAAATCAGGAGCAGAGGCCGCTGGGTTTTGTTGAAACATTATTGTTCCATCTTGTTTCCAGTCACTGCATCTGTATAACAGCATCACTTCTATACCATGTAATTAGACACTTAATTTATTAAACAGCAACTGTAGTGAGCAGGGAGCGGGAGATATAGTTATCTTCCAGTAAGGGAAATATGTTACAGGGGAGCGCACACTTCTCAGACTCAACCTGAGCTGCTCCCTGACAGGCAGAGCACTTGAGAAGAAAGGAATTTTTTGGGGTAGGCATGGGACCATCCCTCAGGAGACCCAGCTTCTGCTTGGGCTGCCCTGCCATAGTGAGACCTTTGTCACGTTGGTTGGTCTTGCTGCCCTCAGTGCGTAAAATGAACAGAACAAGCTGGCTTTTCTCCCCTCCTCTTCCGTAGGTTGTTTTACTTTGCCTGACAAATTTTCCAGACAGAAGCAGTGCATTTGTTCTGCTACTGCTAGGCTCTGAGCACACCGTTCCCCACATCTCTCCGTGCTCCCCAATATAAGTGTCTTTCCTATCAACAATGTCAACACTGCCAATTTGCTGACTGACAGAAAAAGGCAGAGCATTCCAAAGCTTCTGTCTTCTAAGGTGAGCTTCAGAGAAAGAAAGCAAATGCCATCATTCCAGCTCCTTGGGAAGAAACTGCATCAGTGTGAAATCCAGCCAACAAAAAAACTATTTTTGACAAAGATGAAAATGATGATTGCCTGCTTACTTGCCCATGGGAAAACACATGAGACTCAGGTCTTCCAGGCTTCATAAGCCCGAGGCTAAAGAAAATGTTATCTCTTTATTGAGACTTAATGTACTGACAATATTACAGTGTGTGTGACGCAAAATGTCCTCCAGTGATTCCCCAGTAAGCCTTACCAAGCAGCTTGGCTGAGTCAGCTCTGAGGGCTCTGGCTGGAGCAGAATGAATGCACTGTGTAACAGTGTGACATGGGAATGCTGAGCATCCACAGGAGAAGATATGGCCCATGAGAAGCACTTGGCTCATGAGAAACCAAAGCTCCCGTTGATCCTAGGTCCTGGAGAATATTTAGAACACAAATCATTTCATCACTTCTTATATCATGTTAGCTGACTTTCATGGTCGCAGCTGACCATGCTGGGTAAATAATCTAATGTAATTACAGGCTAAAGAAATGGCAAACTCTGTTCTAAACCAGAGTAGAGCTTGCATCTATTATTTATTAGAGGCAACCAGCAGAAGAGAGCAGGTTACGTGGTAATTACTTTTTGACCTCCTGGAGGTAATTGCATAATCATTTGCAGAGAATTGCTATTACAGTTGGGTGAATCCTGCAAGCCATTTTATGTGAACAATCGTTTGAATTTTTAAACCAATTTCCACCTAACTATGGAGTTTTGATAAGGTCGTCCACCACCACAGTGTCTGAACAGCTTTTTCATGGCCTTCTGGGGGGCTTTGTGCTCCTCAGATATTAAAGTAAATGAGCTGACTGGCAAAAATACTCATATCTATCCTGTCAGACACACAGATTTTTTACATGGACAGAGAGAAGTGTTTCCATTTCTGCTGATGCTGTCAATAGGTCAGTGTCTGCAAAGTTTTTCTCTATGGAGTGAAAAGCAAAATGCTGAAATTCTCCATTAAAATGCAGCTGTTGGTGTGGTCATCTCCCCAGGACGAGATGACTTTGAAGAGGATTGGATTGATGATAGATTTGCCCTTCCCGGGTGCCTGGGACACCAGCAGCTCAGAAAGTGGAATGCCAAAACCTGGGAACAGGTGTGAAGAAGACATTTTCCTAAAGATTCATTGGGCCTGACACGGCCTCAGTTCCATCCTGAGACAGGGATTTATGATACATGGGATGACGTGGCCTCTGGACTTCTGTCTCTCCATCAGCTAAAGGGAGCCAAGAAGAATGGCTCAGAGCAGCCAGCCAGAGCTAGGCAAGACAAATCCCATTTTGATTTCTCCTTTTGTCTTCTCTTCCCAGTGCCTATATTATATGGGTACTCTGGATCAAGGCCGTAGAAGCTCCAATACTGGCTGCTCTTAACTTCTTTCTTTGAAAAAAAAACTTAGGATTGAACTGTTACCTTTGCATACCACCCAAAGGAGCACTACCCAAAGCAACAAAGGGATCACTGCACAATCTTCTGTGGCACACCGATTTCTCAGTCTGTGACCCCTTCTATCTTACCTTCAGAAGCCATGGGGACCCTAAGGGAACATCAGAAACCCCCCAGGGAAGTTTCAGCTCACCAGAAGTTTCAGCCCACCTGAAGTTTCCCCGTATTGCTCACCCTGCAATAGTCGAGACCATGCTGTTTTAAAATTTATAGTGTAATTGATTTCTTTATAAATCATTCAGCTCTTATTATTTATTAATTCTGCTGTCAAGGTTAATTTGAAATACTTCTAAATAAGACTGCCTGACAACACCTTGGTTTATGAGATTGACAGCATGCCAGTGCAAGCTTCTCCATTGCTGGCAGAGGCAATCTGCACAGACTTGTGTCCCAAGAAAGGTGATCCTGCTTCATTTCAAATAGGAAAGACCTAACGCAAATCACTCACGGATCCTGCAATTGTTTGTCATTAATATTGCAGAGTGGTACTTCTGTAGTCTGGTCAGGACTCAGATTAAAATGTCATGTGTTGGGATGAATGTGGTGGCTAGCTTGCTGCCATAACTTTGCAGGAGGACAGCCAAACATCATGCCAGGCATGAGTTCAGCTCATACGTGTCTGAGATTGTAAAGAAACATTGAGTCAGGATTTCTCAGATCCCCTGATGTGCACCAATTATACTTTATTCTGCTGGATTTGAATATAGATAGAGAAACAAATGTTCAGTGGGCACTGCTCAGTGAATGGAATTACCCAGAAACGTGGTTCCCAGAAATAGCAGAGCTTAGGTAAAAACCGCAGATATTGACTATCAGGAGCAGGAACAGCGTGAATATTTGGGCCACCTTCAGCGGGTATGGGTGGTGTTGGGAAGACGTCTTGCTACATGCTTTTATGTTGCCTTATTTCTTTGTCTGTTTTAGCCTATGAGCTCCAAACTGCAAAGCCCAGATGTCTTTTAGTAGCTGGGAAGCACCTGATGGTACCATAAGAGCAGTCATAACTACAGACATTTTGCACTGCTCCATGTGGTTCAGCCTGCCCATAAAGGCTGCTGTCTGCTGGATGAACGGAAAGTGTTGGCTGTACAGTTGCATTTAAATAATATCCGCTGCTCATGTTTTCTTTTCAACTGGCAATATGTCAGGTTTCTTTCCCATACAACTGATCTGCAGCAGAGAATTGCAGGACAGGTCTGTGCATTTGATTTTCCCATGCAAGGTTTCAGCAAAGCCCCTCAGCACATCTCAGGCTTCTCCTTGCCTCTTTTTCCCTTTTCTTTTTTCCCCTGGCTCTTGCAGAAGAGGCCCATTTGTCTGCTTGCCTTCAAGTGTGCAGCTTGGACGCTCCCCTTAAGCTGTTCTTTGCTCGTTTGTTTTCCTTACTGTAAGGTGATTTAGCACAAACTTTTCTAGGAGTTTTGATTCAGTTCAATGTACAAGTAATGAACAAGAGAAGAACTAAAGCAAAAAAGACTGTAATATGCACAAGCTGTAGTCAGAAAGGGACTTCACTGCATACCCCAGTGCATGAGAGCTATGATTACCAATTTCTTTTTCAGTGTAGAGCAAAAGAGCCCAGAAAGGCTCAGAGAAGTAATTATTTTGCTTCTAGTTCTATCTCTCTCTACTTAAATTCTGTTCATTAGAATGGGATTGTGTGAACAGTACCACAGTGCTGGCTGACATTAACTGCTGAGCCAGATTCAAAGGTGGCATAAATGCAGGATTACACTGCAGGGCTGTAAATTTAAATAATTTACCATGAGACCTTGTGGATAAGCATGTGCTGATGTGCCGTGCTGCTGAGGAGGGGAGTGAGGTGAGGGCAGCCAAGGAAGAGGGACATCATTAGTTGTGCTTTAAGGGGAGCAAGGTGTTTGTGCTCTCAATTTAGGAAGTGAACTGACCCAGTAGGAAAGAGGTTCCCCTTCAGAGCACTTGAATTACGGTGATGGATATCCCCGTGACAGAAGGTGTTTGCAAGTTATTCATCCGGTTTAAATAAGGTTTAAAATATCACAGTAATCAATGAATAAATTATTTGATGAGCATTATCCCGCTAACTCCATGAACATCTCTACAGAAAAGGAGCTCCAGTGACCTTGTGTTTCCTACGCTGCCATCCCTCGCCCCTCGCTGCCCCCCATTCCTCCATACAAGGCCCTCTTAGATAAGAAGCAGAGATGATTATTAAGATGGGAGCAGAAGAGCATCCACAGGAGGAATACCAATGAAGTAGCATCTAGGTGCATGTATAAACTGAGCCCGTTTCCAACAAATGATCAGATATAGGCAAAAAGAGTGACAAATAGTAAGTGATTCCTGTCATCAGCAGAATTCACGTGGGAGCCTCTAGTAATTGGCATTTTCTCTCTGCAAAGGAACAGAGATTTAAAGATTTGGCGAATGCCGAACAGCGCATTACAGCAGCCCACATCAGTCAGCAGTGACCTGTGCAGGGATAGGGGAAAGCAGAATCACTCTATAAAGAGTGCACAGAGGGAGCGTGATGGGCTAAAGCAGGAATTTATGGTGGATGAAGAGCCATGAGTGAAGGACAGCTTTGTAGGATGGAGCTCTGGACCAAACCCAGAGTCACAGCACTGCCATCAGGGGTGTTCCACGCCATCTCTGAGCTTCCCCACTCATCTCTGCATGGCAGAAGGGTGAATGGTTTGTGTTAGCAGAGCTACAGCATCATCTGCAGCCAGTTTTAATGAAGTTCTACACAACAGCAAAGCCCCTCATTTATCATGGATAGAGTAGTTTTGATGCCTGAGGAGACAGCACTGCTGGGCAACACCTGAGAGCTCCCAGTTTTTGCGTAGGTACAAGAAATACAGCATCTCCATTGGGATGGGAAGAGGAACAGGGACAGAGGGAGCTCTGAATCCGGCCGTCATCCCTCCAGCCCCACGGTGAGATCTTCTGCTTGCTGAGTATAGCTCATGGGGCACTGATAGGAGAAGGGAAGGCGGCACACAGGTACAATAAGCAAATAAAATCATTATGGTACCACATTTCCACATTATAGAACAACAGTATTCTTCACAATACTTATTTTAGTTGTTTTCATTCACTGTTATTGTCAGTAGCTTCACTTTATATTAGATATCTCCAGTGGCATCAGCAGTCTGAGTATCTCGCGTTTGTTCCATCTTCCTGCTAATTTTGCCACTCATATTCTCCCCTTCTTTCTCACTGCTGTGTGTAATATCACAGTGAGGTAGAGAACAGACAGCCACCTGAAAATTGACCTTTTTCAACCCATTCATTTTCCTTCAGTTTAAAATTAAAACAGAAAACAGAGAAATGGGATGACTGGACTTCATTTCTCTGCCTTGCCACTGGTTAGCTGTGTTAGGCCAGTCTAAACTCTATGTCTTCAGCGAATCTGTGACTCTGAAGAGCCTATTGTTTTCATCCAGCCACAATAGGAAAATGTTCAATAAGCTGAGCCTAATGGTTTGCATGATCTCACTGAGGCTTTGCATACCTGGTGAGGAAGCTCAAGTCCATGCTTCAACCTTGAACCTTGGCTGCTCCTGCTCCCTTCCAAGCCTGCCCACTGTGCAGTTCCTTGTATTCCTGAAACAACTCTAAATCACACATTGTAGGGTGACAAAGATCATAAAGGAACAACAAAGGATCAGCAAACATAAAATAGAAGAATGGCAGCCTCCCCACCTTACGCTGCAAAAATCAAAAGGAGTTTTCAAACAGCCCCATTTCCAGTCAGCTGGAGATTTAATTCACACAGTAATTTACTGTGTCTGCACTTTTTTTCTGTTCTCCCTCCCCCTCTTTCTTTTTCAAGTTACATTTTTCTTGGCCTATAGTAAGAGGAACCTAAATGTCTAAGTTGAAGTCTTACATGCATATAAACCTTTTCTTTCAAAATGTGCTGGGCAGAGGGGGAATGATAGGGGTGATTTGTGGGGGCAGGGGGGAAAACACCACCTATTGCAAAAAGCTTTTGTACTCTAAAGTAATTCAAGTATTTAAAGAAAAGGGGACAAGTTCACCGAGAAAATTATGCCAGCTGAGACTGTTTGAGTCTGCAATTTTCTTTGCACGCTGCTGGGGCCAATGATCACTCTGAATTTGTGGGTGTCCTTACCCAGCCCCGCACTTCCTAGCAGCTCTTGTTTGTTAACTGTTTCCTCCTCTGGTGGGTGACGTGTTTTCCTGGTGATTTTTATTAGATAATGGCTCAGTGGGAAACCAAGCAGAAGAAACATTTTCATAATTGATAGCTCAATTTCAGTCCTGAAAACACTCGATGGCTTTTTCAGCCTCACTAACACTGGAAATTATTAGGAATTATAAACTGAGATGTGGCTGGAGCATATCAAAATGGACAAGAACCACAGGCTTGATGGGTTTCCACTTCATTTTTTGGGGGGGGGGGGGCGCGGGGGGGGGAGGAGGGAACAAAAAATTCTTGCAGAATTTCACAGAATTAAGCATAAGAACCATTCTTTTCTAAGAAAATTAAATGAGTGTAGGGCTGCCAAGCTGCAGGGATGCTCTAAGAGCCATTATGAATTTTGATGTGTAAGGACACATGAAGTTTAGAGAAAAGTTAACTATCAGGATTCTCTGGAAAGAGTTTCCATAGGACCTGGCAACCAAGGGGCAGAAAAGGACAAATCTCTTCTCCTCACTGTGCAAGATACCAGATTTCGGTCTCAGCTCCCAGAAGACCCACAATGTTCTGTATCTGTATCTATTCAAAAGCACGGGAAGAGAAGAAGAATCACAAAGAGAACATGCCATTTCTCTTTTGGCCTCATATGATTCCAGCTGAAGTAGTTTGAGCTATCACAGGCGATGTAGCAAATCAAACTCAGTGCCTGTTTGATTTTTGTTTGGCTCTTTATTTTCAGAAGGCTAAAACTTAGAAAATAAGATTTCAGAGGACCTTCAGGGAGAGGGTGGAGATGGTAGGACCTAATGGAGATATAAATATTTGATAACCATAAAAGCATTTTCTCCTCACATCCCAGGTATGCTCTGGCCTCTGTACATCACTCGGCCAGCAGCACATGGAGCATCAGGTCCCTCACAACAGCACTCCTCAAGCATCTCAATCCTAAGTGTCCCATAACCATAGTGAGAAAGGAGGAAGTTGTGCGTATTTCTGGATAACCCTGTTCCATCCACTATCACTTTTAACCAAATAAAGCATGATGCTTGTCCACCTATTGCCCTAATTTACTATGCAGAAGGCTGTACTTGGAGAGGAAGGAAAGCATATTATCATTTCAAGGACTATCTCCTAATGTCCTCCATTAGCAGAGATGTAGTGGTACATCCCACCTAGAACTCGTACATCTGGACTTACCATATGAAAAAATGCTGTTTTCTTTCTCACGGCACTTCTGAATAGTTGCAGAAACCACACATTTCTGTTTTCCATTCCTATTTCTAGATGTCATTAACAGCTGCTTGACCCCAACCACCCTTGTACAGCAACATTTTCTCCACAGGACCATCGCTAAATACTCTACATAGCCTACGTATATCAGGGATGTACAAGCAAGAACTGCTGCCTTCTCCAGGCAAGCCTTTCTGAGTGGCAAAGTCACCATAGAGCACCTCCCCATGAATATATCCTTCCTCTAGGCAGTGCTTTTATTACTGTTTTATTAAATTGCCACAGGACAATATTACTGCCCTAAAAATGATGTTAGGGAAGTATGTGTAATAAATGCACAAGGCAGAGCTCTGCTGCAGTGATATTATTTCTGCTATGCACCATGCCATTTTATCACATCTGGAGTCAGCAAGAGCAGAGCTGATGGAAGTCCTAGGGATGTTTATGAGAGTGTCAGAGCTACTCACTATGAGGAGAAACTCCATCTTGGAAATGGCTTCATAGGGAACAGTGCAGGTTAACATGCAAATCCGCTCCACTTCTGACTTCATTTTAATTTCATAACATCTGTTAATTCATCTGATCACCTAAAGCATGCTTAGCATTTTTTTTACTAAGGGAATGCTGAGATTAAGCACTGAAAAGTGTAAAGGTGCATCTCAGTTATGATGGTGATGGTTACAGTTCAGATTGCTGGAAAGTTTGTGTCCACTTTCCAGGGGAATGGCCATCTGTGTCCTGATCACTGGAGGTAGAGACTGCCTCTCCAAAGAACCTGTCATAGTAGATGCCACCAATTCCTTCCTCCAAAGTGATGGAGCAAGTTTAGTGGGTTACAGGAAGAATTGTAGAAAACCCCAATACAGACAATCTGTAGTTCATTCAGAATTGCTCTGATTAGAAACAGAACTCTGCAGTTTAGTCTTTCTATGCAGACATCAATGCAAGGGGTCATTGATTATTTTAAAAGCCAGAGGGTTTTTTGTTCTGTTTTTCTTTCTTTCTTTTTTTTTTTTTTTTCCTTAAGTAGATAGCTGCAAGCTCTGCTTTCTTTTAATGCAAATGATCTTATTTAGACCTGCTGACATTAAAAACCACTGCATGCTTTCTGAATCTAGCATGGAGGCAGAGAAAATAGAATATTTCATTAGCTCATTTTAAGAGAACTCTCTAAAGAAAAAAAAAATAAATGAATAAAATAAAATAAAATAAAATGAATAAAATAAAATAAAATAAAATAAAATAAAATAAAATACAAAAGCATAAGAAAAGATTTGCAGGTTATCTGTCTGCTGGCATTCCCTCCCTTCTTCCCACTTCCATTTCTGTCCCTTCAGGGGCTTACTACAGCCATGGGATTAATGGACACATAATGCCATCTCTGCTTTACAGCCTGGAAAGTCTCTTGTCTAGTTTACATTGATTTTTCTTTTCTGATGCATTTGCAGAATCTGAGATACCGATGGCGAGAAGCACAGATAAAGGGTGAAGACATGAGAAAGAGATACATCCTGTGCCTCATGCTCCCATTACTGAAAACACTTCTAGACACTGGAGCTTGCAGATACTTCCAGCAGCAAATGCCCACTTACTCTTTCCTGCCATCACAGAGGACATGGGAAGGGCAACAGTGATAGTCTTGCTCTCTGTTGCTCTGGTGTTATCCATCACTCAGGAACAGCTGGGGAAGGCACTGCTTAACAACAATTCCCAGTGCAGTCATGTCCCCCTCGATTTGCCAATGTGCTCCTTTTCACTGTAGTTCTATTACAATTATTATTAGCAACACCAAGGTAATTTTTCAGTATTACCATAAACGAACGGACACAGTGATCAGCTTTGTGAGGAAGCTCACACCTACCCTCCCGGTTGTGTCACAGTGCTGCTGAATGCTGGAGAGCAGTGGGAAGATCTCAGTGATTGGAATGATTTCAGAAAAGCTATAGGAGTGCTATGACTAAGAGATCTGTGAAACCTTTTTGGGGGGGATCAACCTCCTTGTTCATTGCGCATCCCCATGACACCATCCCCAGTAACTGCTCCAACAGGGAAAGGTCCTCCTCTCTCCCAAACTGTTCCTCTCTACGCAGGGAGGAGAGAGGAGCTGGAAGCACAGCCTACTTCTCTATTTTGGTGCTATTGATCCTTCTCCTAACAAAGTACTGAAGCAAAGCAAGGCTGCTGCACAGTGCACCTCTGGGGTGAAATGACTTAAGTGCTTGAAAGCTCTGCAATACTTTTTGTATTGGTATCATGCACAGGTGTCACCCATCAGTAATACAGAAAAGATGGATAATCCTTTAGTTAAGATGCCAAATGCTGCCTGAAACCAGGCTGTTTATTAGTAAATAGTCACAGAAACAGTGTCGGAAAGAACAGAAAGAAAATGCCATCCTGTGGCTGTGTCTCACTCTCATCTTTGGCATTTTGGTGTCAGCTTTGTAAAGCTCTCGGAATAGAACATGAACAGGACCAGAAATGACGGGTGGAGGTAACCCAGCCTCAGCTGGGATCCATCATTTGCCCAGTGGATGAGCAATGCTCTGAGAGTCCTTTCTTAGATGGCTTTACTGATCTATGGTATTTTTTGGTATCCTAGAGGTTCCTTAATGGACTGTTTGGAGTCCCTGTTAGACATCAATTCAGTTATGCAGCAGAGGTAGAAAGGGAGAGCGAAGCAGACTGATGCTATCCCATGTCTTTGGCTCTTTGCTGAACATCACACTCTATGTGAATGACTGACATGTTGCATTTGAGGAACAGCAGGAGCCATTCAGCCCTGAGTGATGGTGCTGCTCAAGTGGTTGCAAAGGCATCTCATTTCCCTTCCACTGCCCTGTAATGCAGTCTCGTTTCCTATCAGGCCAGCATCTCAAGGCAATTGGGTCACAAGTCTTTTCTTTCCACCACCAGCTCCCGGTTCCAAGCAGTTCTTATCACTCTGCCATGAAAGCGAACAATCTGTTGTTCAAACAAGTGTGACCCTGTGCTTTGCTGTCATCGGGACAGCTTTTTAGAAGACATTTAATGTTTAATATGGAGCTCTTGACAGAAATGAGCTATCCCTTGCTGGGCTTCTGACAGACTGCTGGAGAGTCTCAGGAGGAAAAAAAGAGATTTATCAGAAGGAAAGATTTCTACTACAGGAAAAGGAAAAAATGAAATAAAATAAAATAAGAGTGTGGTAGTTCAAAAAGCAGAAAGCAGGAAAATGAAAGGAGCCCCGGTGGTAGGTCCTGCTTCCTAGCCAGATGAAGAAAGACATGCAAGCCTTCAGATTAATCTTGTGAAATAAATGATATCTGAAGATTTCATTGCAAGAAATTACATGTTGTCACCATGCTTATTTATTTATTTTTACTTCAATTAATAGCTACATTCAGAGAATGAAAAGGAAAAATAGCATGCTGTTCTATTGGGAAGACTGTGAGGAAAAAAAAACAGCAACCAAGGAGAAATAGTGTATGTATCTCAAGAACATTGTTTTTTGAAACCATTTCTATGCATATTTTCACATTTAAGAGAACCTGTGTTTGTTCATTGCTTTTTCAAGTCTGGATTTCTTCTTTTCTGGGAGTTCCAATGCAAACAGTAGTTGCTTGAGATACAGCCTGCAGAACTCCAGAGTTTCTTTTGTTTCACTTCCGAAATTTTTACAATTCCTTTTTTAATTCATTATTCACCTCTCCCATTGTTTCTCTGTGAGGAAGAAAAATTAGGCAGTGCCTTAGCTGACTGACTGCACAGTATGAACAGTGAAGAGACAGTTTTCCAACAATCCAAAGTCTAAAATCTGTCATACCGCGGAGTGAATCCTAAAAGATAAACCAGTGTGAAGAAATCTTTTATAGAATGTGGTTGCTTTATTGCTGTTCACTTCAATGGATGTCTGACCTCCAAGCCCCTCAGATTACTTTGAGAATTGCACCCTACTTCCATGCATTACCGGGTTCAGAAATAACAAAGGAAAAGAATTAAGTTTCGAATGAATGTGATTTACACCAGTGTGTTCAGCAGCCAACTCAGGAAAGCTATGAGTGATTCAAACTCTCTTGTGACACAGCCACAAGAAAGGATGGACAGCATAAAGACTCTAAGATGAACAGGCCAATAAATATGGTGCAAACTGGTGCCAATAAATACGGTGCAAATATGGTGCTGTCCCCTCCCTGGAAGCACTCAAGGCCAGGTTGGATGGGGCTGTGAGCAATCTGGTCTAGTGAGAGCTGTCCCTGCTTGTGGCAGTGGTTTGGAACTACATGATCTTAAAGGTCCCTTCTAAGCCAAACCATTGTATGATTCTGTGAAACTCTTATGCCTTCCCTGAAGTCAGGAGAATGATGATAGATTTCATCTCCTAAGAACTTTAAACTGAATCATCCAAACTGGATGCCTAGAAAAATCCTTTATAAAAGCAGGCTATCTCTGTTGTGAGGAGAGCAGAGTTGTTTAGAGATGAAAAAGTTTTGGTGATGTTTGGATGTTTACAGTCTGCCCCAAGCTGCATCTTGGAGGTCAATGAAAACTGGATTTACTCAAGGGAGGTTGGGACACCCTATGACATGTAGAGGAAGGAAGGAGAGACAAAAGGAACCCCAGTTTTGGCAGTAATTCATTGAACAAAGTACTCATTTTTTGCTGTGAATTGCCCATTAGAGACACAGAGAAGAGGGATAAACTTCAAGGGTGCTCCCCTAAAATATAGCCATATAGATGCTAAGATACAGCAGCCCAGCAATGAATGCTTTTCCCGAGGACCAAAGGTTTGTCCTTCAGTGCCTGAGCCCTCCACTTCAGCTCCCAGTTCCAGTCATCAGCCTGGCCAAGTCCAAACATAGTCCTCTCATTACTGCTTTATTTTTTTGCCACAAAAGCACCTCAGAGAAATAACCAGGGATCAACACCCTGTCACATTAAACATCATAAGGAAAGAGATTAGAAAGCCTGGACTGTGCCCCAGAGATCTTACAGTGTAATTGAAATTCCAGGAACACACCCAGATTTGAGGAAGGGCTCTGTTTATTGTATTGTTCTGCCAACCAGCCTTCTCACATTCATCAAGAGAGAAAGTTTCCTTCTTCACTGCTCCTTTCAAAGTAAAACTCCACTTCTTTTCTTTTATTTTCCCCGTCCAAACATAAAAAGAAAAGAGAATGAGAGGTGAGAGCTGATTGAGTGAGCAACAGCGGGGGAAAGAAATGAGTATTTATCAGTGTTCCTCTGCTTTTAAAGCACATCAATTCTGAAGCTGCTGACAGAGGTCTTGCTGTAACTGCTGGAAGAACCTCCAGGAGCTAATAATTTTATGTTCAGACTTATGTAAAACCTGTTTTGATTAATTATTGATGCAAAGTTAGGAAAACGAACATTCTCTCTGCCTCGGCACAGCCCTATCAAATAAATGGCACGGCAGCGATGCACAGTGTGCTATTCACCCCCTGTCCTGTCTCACAGCTCTTCATTAGTGGGAAGGTCTAGGTCCCTCGCAGGGGGCAGCCAATCCCTCCAAAGCAATGTCTCACAAGCAATGAAGCTCATTTTTGGGTTCCTAAAATGTAGGAGCAGCCATGCTGGGCAGTACAAGCTTTCCCTATCCACCTCAGATAGAAGTTTGCTTTTGCACGATTGCTGAGCTGGGCAAACGTGCCTCTTCTTGAACTCTTGATTTGAGATTAGTGCCTGAAATCTCTTTCTTATTTTGTCACTGTTTTGTGAAGCTGGCTGGGGGTCAGCTGAAGGCACAGTGTTCCCATGTCCAGCTCGGCACTCCTGTGGGTTCCTAAACAATGTATTCGTGCACAGAAAGCAGCCCTGACAATAACTGCTTAGCAGATTCAATTCAATTCCATCTAATTAAATAGGTTCAGCAGCACAAACACTGCAGAAATGGCTGCCATCTCATGCTAGACACGCAGCTGCCGAGCTGCAGTGCACCCTTGTAAAAGGTGCAAAAAGTACATTTAACCTTCTTTTAGTGGAAAAGCCCCTTGCAATGTAAAATTCTCTACAGTGCACATATATCAAAGGCTACACTCCAACTTCTGGATGCCAACGCTAAGAGGCTGACCCACAGATAGATGCACATTTCTGCTCTGTACACAGCAGTGCTTCCACCTCACGTTAGCCACACGTGAAACTCCTTTTCCATTCTGTAATAGTGTTTTTGTTTTGGTTTGTGTTTTTTTTTTTGCCTGGATACAACTCCACTTGTTTATGCGGGGCTGCACTGTTCACAGTTGGAGTCATATAGCAGAGAAACATATTTCAGAGGTAGAGGAGGGAGTTTCATCAACTGCTTCTAGCTAACCAAACAGCCTATGTCATCTGGCCATTAATGAGCATGTCATAAAGCTCTGCTCTTCACTTCATCACTTTCGTGTCCCTTCTAGAGTGATGCCATTTTACATCCCGCAGCCTTTTATAAGCTCCTGATGTCCAATACAGATAGTCTCTTCTTATCATCTTTTGCTTTTTCTTTTGAGCACTCCTGGCTTCCCGGAACCATTTTCTGGGGCTGACTTTTCATAATGGTTTCAATTCTTCACTCTTCACTCTTCCAATTGTTCTTTACAGATATGGAGGGTGGGTGACTTAAAAGCACCCTGCCTTAATTCAGCTCCCCTTGAACTCACTAGTATAGAAAAACTGAACTGCACATTTCCATTGATTTCAACAGAGGAAGAGTAAGGCAAGTGCTCTGGGCTTTAGAAATTCCCCCCCTTGATGTTTTCCCATCACCCCGTTCTGTCATTAGCACACTTTGTACGACAGTTCCCACTTCTGCTATAAAGTGTGCTCCTATTTTCAATCCCTTCTGCACCTGTCCATCTCCATGCTTTGACACGATTGAATTTCTTTATGTGAGTTTTGCAGGACTGAAGCCCTGACTTGTGAGACAATTACCACCGCTTTGTAATGGAGTTTAGACTGAGTTATTCCCAACCAGAGCTCCATTAGGAATATATCATACAGCCATATTAAGGAGACATCATCTGCAGCCTCACGGTTAAGCAGCAAGGCTTCCTTGTTTTTCATAGTCAAGACTATCATCCTCAGAACCTGAAGCAAATTTTTAATGAGAAATCTTTAATAGAAGTTTGCTTGACATTATAGTTAATCTGAAGTTCATGTAAGCACTATTCCATTAGAAGAAAACATATTGAGGCAGGTTATAACTGAACCCGTTGCTTTTCTTTCTATTTCCTAATGTCCAATTTTGCAGTAGAGTAGTGGAGATTATCTCTTTAACTCAGCCATGGATGACACCAGAATCTTTGTACAATACCCTAAGAGCAGAAATAAGCTGTTTACCCTCATCTCTACAAAGTTAGACCTCACTTTCAAATACCAGCCATAGAGATTAGAGTTTCCCTGTGAGATTTACCCCAAGAGGCACAGTTAGCTGCAGCCTTGTTCTCCAGCCAAATGGAAAAGAGCCCAAGACTTGAGACCAAACCCTTAGCACAGTTCCAGCACTGAGTTTTCTCTACCCTCAGTGTCCTCCCATGCAGCAAACCAATGCCAGATGGCTGGACCTCAAGCAGAGACTTTAACCAGCACAGAGGGCTGATGCTGCACCAAGGGAAAAGACATCACTGATGCCTTTCCCCCTAGCTCTTTTCAGTGAATATAACCCAGACAGTGGATCCCCTGCCTGAACTCATGTGCAAACTTTCAAAAATGGCATCTGAGGTCGCATTGATCACTGCTCTCCAGGCGGTTGTACAAGACATTCTTCCCAACACCCAAAATTATGTCTGAAATCAGTTTAGGGAATGAGCAAGTCTTTTAATTAAAACAGTCTGTTATGATGAATCTGTTATTACAAAGTCTTACCTATGTAAAACATTAATAATACAAATTTCATTTGTTTATGTCAGCACCAAGCATTAATTTTTAATGGCGAAATGTATGAGTTATGAAAGGCATTAATGCAAAACAAATCACCAACTGAGAAGGGAAAGGAAATCCATTTTTTAGGGTAAGCAGTGGGAATGAAATATTATTGTGGTTCTAACCAAGGGGAAAAAAAACATTTCTTAGGGCTCCAAGAGCAATTAAAAAAAAAAAAAAAACAACAGTGAAGCCTTGGGTTTTATCATCATGCTTAATATTGGTCTTATACCCAGAAAAGATTGTGTCCATTTCATGCAGCCCGTGCCTTGATGCCATCTCTGAGGAAACCTTTTATACAAAATGACTCTAATTGCCATGCAACTGCCATGAAAGCAGATCAGACACAGGCCGCATAACAAGCATTTCACTGCCGCAAAGAACAAGATCTCAGAGAGCCCAGAAGTTACTCCTGCTGGTTTGGTGGGCCAGATCCATCACAGGAATAAATGGGAGAAGCTCAGTGTGATTTAAGAGTCACTCATGCTTACGCTAGCCATGAATTAACTTCAGGCATTAATTGCCAACCTGTTCTTAGAGTTTATGATTATAATTCTGCTGGATAAATCAGTACCCAGTCATTTTCAATGCAGACTGCTAGGGAGCTGGCTGTGCTGTGCTGGTCCTGTGTCCAATGCAGAGCTGCAGAGAAATTATAGCTTCTGCTGGGACCTTGGCTTCTGCGGTGCCTGACCTCTCACAAACAGCTGACCCTTGCTCTGACAACAGTTTTGCAACATAGAAATGCTATTAAGCCCTGGGCAGACAGAAAAGGGAGGGATTTATGCTCCAGTAGTTAATGACCAGGTCTCATTGGTATTGGGCCAGCACTGTAGCAGGGCTTAGGCTGGTGGGTTATAAGTGGTTGGTAAAGCAGTAGTGGCTATAGGGTGATTTCCTGAAGCTTGGAAATAGCATCTATACACAGCATGGACAGACTGGGACCTGAAACACTGTGTTAACAACTCAGTGTGCTGGGTGTTGTGCTCTGCAACAAGAAACCTGTGCTGCAGATCTCAGCAGTGGGATTATGTGTGAGAGGCTCAGAGAGCTCCAGGGCCTCTCTGTTCTACACTGAGCATTGCCCTGGCACAGCCTAATCAGCAGTTCTCTTCGTTACCAGCCTAGTCTGGCTGTGGCTATTAGAGGGCTGCTACAGAGCTAAAGAATGGGGACACAGGATGCTTTTTAAATTTATAGGCATGGGCATTGCCTTTTTCCGCTACTTAAGACTTCAACACCATAAGCAACACATCCTGTAGCTTCTGCCTCTCTCCCACACTCTTCCTTTCTCTCTTTCTTGTCTCCATCTAAAAATGTTGCTGATATTAGCAATAAAGCAAGAATTTAATATCATCCTACAGGGTGCTACGACAAACTGCCCCTTGGTTCCATCAATTCAACAGGCCTGAAATATAGAAAGGAATATAAGAGGGAAGAATACAAGATGAACTTTGCAGATATAAATTCTGTAGTATTGGATTTCTCCTAACACATTTCAGGGCTCTGTTGTTTTGCACTGGTATCTCTCCCTCTTAGACTACAGGGTCTCTTTTAGCTAAGCGACAGGTTCTTGCTGGTGAAGCATTTAGAGAAGGCCCCAGTATTTCATCTCAACAACAGCCCTCATATTACAATGTGTGACACATCCACTGCTCTGTGCCTCCGATAGAGACACACTACTCAGCCTGAGGGCAGCAGGATCTGTTAAAAGCAATCTTAGGTGACATAAATTTTTGGGCTCCTCACTACAAGAGAGACATTGAGGGCCTGGAGCATGTCCAGAGAAGGGCAACTAAACTGGTGAGGAATCTGGAGTGCAAGAGGGAGAGGCTGAGGGAATTGGGATTACTCAGTCTGGAGAAGGGGCTCAGGGGAGACCTTAATACTCTCTACGACTGCCTGAAAGGAGGCTGTGGTGAGGTGGGAGTCAGCCTCTTTTCCTATGTAACTAGCCATAGGATGAGAGGAGATGGCCTCAAGTAGAGCCACTGGAGGTTCAGGTTGGATACTAGAAAAAATAACAAAATCTTGCTCCTTTTTGCCTTTTGAATACTTAGTGAGCTCATTTTGAAGATACTTAATATGAAAATTTGGGTTTGGTTTAGCATATCGAGCATTCCAAATGACTGCCAACCAGCTTTTCCAAGAGAAAGAGTCCAGATCGATCTGAAAGATTCTGTGGAAGTTCTCATTCTGCTGCTTCTTACGACATTGCATTCACAGTACCAAATACAGAGGCAATGGCCTCCGTGCCAATCTTTTGCCTCTTAAAATTAAAGCCAAAGGAGAAAGAAAATAGAACATCTCACCACATCGCTTCGTCATGTTAGGACATGGCTTCGACCTTTCAAATCCTTTCTTTTGAGACTCTGGTTAATTTAAGAAAAAGATCTCTATTCTGAACGTGGTACAGAATACAGTAGGATTTGCAATAAGTGGCATTTATACTTTCTTCAGCAATGATCTCCAAGTAATATGGTTTCTTGCCACAAGTTCCATACATGAAGTCTCACATCCAGATCCCTGAACCAGGCACGAAGATGATAGGCTGATGTTTGTTGAAAGAACAGCATCATAAAATGCTATTAACCACGATGTGTCTTGTGTTAAATGACATCAAAAACCCTGCGGTCAACCAGCAAGCAAAAAGACAAAACCATCCATTTTCGGTGTTATATTTCCCAGAAGTCCAAAGGCTTTTTATTTCTTAGAAGTAGGAGGTGGGGGGAAATGAACACGTTTCAGCCTGGGTTGTTCAAGCTCCAGACTTCCTTGAAAGGCAGGACAGGACTAGCCTGAATATGATGAAGTTTGTGTATAATCAATAAAAAGAACTTGAGTTCTACTTGAAAGGGGGATGAGGTCAGTGTGATAACCTTCACAGTTCTTTTTATTTATTATTAATACCTGCTTGCTGGAACTCCAGCAACAAGAAATAAGGAATAGGAGGCAAAGCAGAGACTCCTCTCTCTACTCCCAACATCCAGCTGCTTTATTTTTCCTCCAACTCCATTTCTTTCTTGTCTGTTGTTCTTGAATCTCCTGAGACTGTGCCTAAGAAACACTGAGTACTTTAGGGCAACAAAACTCAAGTTTCCCCAAAAAGTGGTTTTAAAGAATAGTTAGCAAAACTGTGAAGGGAAGCAATTGTAGTAGGAGCCGAAAGGGTTATTAAATTTTCTCATCTCCTATTACAGAGAACGCCTCTGTTTTACCACCTCAGGGCACAGGACAAGGATACACTCCTTGTCTCAGAATCTAGTGACAATGTTTGTCCCAGTGCTGGGTGCCTATAGCTTCAAGACCTGTATTTTGAGAAGGAGAAAAGAGAACCAAGCATAGGGCATATAAATGCCTGATGTGTCTTTTGAAAGAAAAAGATCTGAGCCTGTGATAGAAGAAGGCTATCAGCCCCACCAACAGCCCACCTGCTACTTCTGAGCTCAGGTAGTTCATGGCATCTCTGCATGGCCTTTAGCAGGCAGATAAATGAAAGCTGTGACTGTGCTCTGGGTCAGCTGGAAGCTGGGTGGTGTCTGTCTGGTGCTGAGCCTGAGATCATCCGAGAGCATCCATCCAATTAGTCACTTCCAGCATTTCCTGAAGTTTCAGGACCCATCCTGCTTTCTTTTTCTACTCACTGGTACCAGGTACACAGAACTGACTTTTCATTCTGGGCTGGATGATCAGCTGGTGTCCTTCAGTGTGAAATAGTCTAAAAGAGAATTGTGTCTGTCTGTCATGAAATCACTTTCTGAAAGCCAAAATAGATATATTTTTTTTCAGGTTCTTTATCAACAAGGAATATCCCCAGGCACAGGCAACTAAATAAACACATTTAGAAATGATATACTTCCCCTAATCCAGAAGATCAATCAGATTCAGAGCCTATAAATGCTGTAGGGTTTGGTAGCTGGTTTCAGTGAAGGGAGAGAGAATCTTTATTTCTGTTTTTCCTCCAACGCTGAGAAGCATAAACCCAGCAGCAGCACTGAGAGCCTCTGTGTGAACATTCTCCACCAGCTTTATGGCTGGTGCGATGTAAATTATTTCAAATTTTGATATAGTTTTATACAGTAATCATGAGTTGGAATTTTAAAAGGCAAGTTTCCTCCTCTTTTATTCTGGATCAGTTCTCCTCTGGTCACGCTCTCCGTTCTCTTGCCATGGCAGGGCAATTCTCTCCAGCTTTTTGTTCACTTCTTACATTGGTACCCACTACCAGATACATTTCCCTCTATCAGCTCTTTCCTACAGGAGAAATTCTCCCATGTGAAGTATTTGCCAATTATCACCTTCAGCTTTTCTTCATACACTACAGTGATTTATCATAGTTATTTCAACTGTCCCTACCCTTTGGCTCTCAAATTATTCTCTTTACTGTTTACTGTTATTATTTATATTATTGTAACTTCTAGTTACAGACTAGAACAAGAATCTGTTTTGCATTCTGCGCTGCTTGGATTCTTGTGTGGGCTGTCTCTTTGTTATTTCCCTGAAGGACAATGTGTGTACAAGCTGCAATTTTCCAATGTAGCACAGCTGTAGTCACCTTTGTAGACATGCAACTAAATTCACAAGAATATCCAGTATTGCTTCACATGGGAACCTCATATAGGAGAGTAGTGGATGATTTGGGGCACCTGATCTGTGCAGGCTCAAATTTCTTTCCTCTCTGTCCTGTAAGTCATTCATTTTAACATTCTCTTCAGGATTTCTTCTGTCTGACATTTTTCTCACACTGTAGTAAGACGTCCTGGCTTGCTTGTTGTTAAGAAAGAAGAGCAGCTTGGCCAGGAGCTCATTTGTAACTAAATCAGCTCTTTAGAAATGCTTGGACTTGCGCTGTCCTGAGATGGTTGTTGTTATCAGCCTTCTGGTCACACAGATGCACCTACACCATATTTTGCTGCACCTCAAAGTCAATTCGTAGTCCTGCAAAAGCCAGTAGAAAAATCTGTTGCCTTCATTTGGCCATAGACAAAACCCTAACTGGCATTTCAACTTGTCAGCACGCTGCTGAAAAACTACTTAGCTTGCAAGGAAGACACTGCAATATCAGATGCCATTTGCCACTTGAAAACATGAAGAGCACCCTTTCTTTGAAATGTAATCTGCCCATATTATAGCTCCAACACTGATGTCTATTATTTAGTACTTTCTTTTAACTTAATTTTTTACCAGCAGTTTTTAAAAACTCTGCAGTTTTAATCTCAAAAAAAGTTTAAAGCAATTTTTTATTAGTGCATAACTCCAAAATACCACTTTGGAATGAAAAATTATCTCTCAAGCACTTACAAGATAGGCTTTACTTTTCTGTTAGTTAATCTGACAGTATTTTATTAATAATCAGCCCTTTTTGTATTGCTATTATGCATTTTTTTCTATTAACGCAGTTTGTATCTCTAGCATCGCCATTATAAAGAAGACTATGAAATATCTCTCAGATACGCTGTGTAGGAACAAAGTAGATAAATATTGCTTGCAAATCACAGGCACTATTTTTTCCATTGAATTTTCTTGCTGTTAATAAACAGTGAAACTCTTAGCACCAATTTTAAGAAATGTTATAGATGAGAATCTGGGTACGATATGGTCTACAACCACTACAAGGGAAGAGGAAGGGAACAGGTACTCTTGTTTCATGGTTTTTTTTTTGCATCCTTACTTACAATTCATTGCTCAAAACAAGCCCATAGCTCACTGTCTATTCTTGTCTTCATTTGAGTATCACTGAGTTGGAGGAACAGAACAGACAGAAGCTTGAACCCAGACTTCTTTCTCTGTTTTAGAAGATTTATCCATAAATTTAGTTTAGCTCTCATTCTTATTCAATTTTAATCCAATCTAGAAATTTACAAAGAGTAACTTGAAGATCTTGTTGAATCTAATAGGTTTATGCAGGAGGTCTCTGGTAAGCCTGTTAATTTTATATAGTACAATTCAATTCACTTCTCTGGTGATTCACACCACAGTAAGTGGGAAAAAATTATGCTACAGAAGCCTAGTACTGGCTCCTAGCTTTTCATTAGCTCATAGTTCTGATCAACTCAGTGCATTTGGGTCATTTCACCGTCTATAGTGTTTGCCATCACTGCCCTGGAGTATAATCTGTGCAACCAGAATTAATACTGTGTGTATGCTTTCCTCCCAGTCATTAAGATTGATGGAGTAAAAATGGTGCTGATACTGATGATTTCTGGCATTCTACAGGGCAGTGCTTTCAGCTGTGCTTACTGCACCACTGCTCTCTTACCCATCCTTTGTTGTGTTGCTGGCATTTTTCCATCCCTGTCAATACCTGTCATGCTTTAGAGAATTATTTGCAAGGTAAATCTTACATCTAACAGAAACCTAAACAAACCATCTGCCCTCTCACATTCATTCTCAGAAGGATCTTGTCCCAACCTCAAACCAATTTGGAAGCCCCTGCTGAGTAATCAAGCACTGCCTCACAAGCCTAAATGTCTAATGGGACATTATTTGCCTACAATCATGTATGAGGCTGCAGGAGAGCTAAGACTGGAGCAGCTCTCCCATCCATCACTAGAAACAAAAATTGGGCAGACTAAAAGGTAATTGCTGGTGTCTCTCTTTTTTCCACCTTTTAAGAGTAGTACCTCTTAAGGGATCCAATTTTGATCTCACTGTTTCAGATCAGAAATGAACCAGCTACAAACCACACAGCCAAAATAATTTCCCGATTTTTCTGATATCATCCCAGTGATGTGGGCTTTTTTAGCAGTGTCAATAAACTGTCTCTCTTTTGGGGCATGAGACTATTGCTCACCTAGATTCTCTGTTGAGTCCATAAAGGGTGAACTCCGTTATAAATATTTATTTTAAAAGCTGATTCTGCTTTTGAGGCTAAACCATCCCCTTTTACTTTCAACAGAAATCTTCCCATTGACTTCAATGGGTGAAAATTATTAAGATTGAATTCTTCCCACAGGAGACCCATGAAACTGTAAGCTTTCCAAATCAGGCATATGTATAAAACCAGAATTTGCATCTTGGGAGAGTGAAGTGAGTTCTGACGGGCATTTTAATGCCAAGACAGATAAGTGAAATTATAAATGACTCAAGCCAATGCTTCATTAAACTGGTACAGAGATTTATGGACCCTCAAGAATACAAGGTTTTTCCACCTTTGCAAACGTCAAAGAAAATCAAAGAAATACCTTTTCAGCCTAATCCTCATGACCACAAGCCCTGATGAGCAGTTTAAACAAGCACCAAGCACATCAACACAAATGGGAACCAGCTTCTGAATGGAAGGTTTGATCCAGAGAGCTGGACGATCACTAGGAGGAGTGATCAGTAAAATGCAAATCCACTGTTTTCAGTTCAGTGTCTGCTTTATCTGTTCCTTGTCATCAGCTCTATTGACAAGGTCTTCATTGCTTTCTAATTGTTTGTCCCAGTTTTCTGTGCTTTGCTGGTTTGAAAAGAAGAGTTCAGTAACTCAGCTGTGTTCTGAGTAACTCAGCTGTCATTGATTGTATTCCTTTTCAAGTTTAGTAAAGTGTCTGTTTTCTCTGTTACAACTGCCTTGCACACACCCCAACATTTACAGCACTCTTAAAGCTCTTTCTCATTGAAAATGGTAATTAATTTGTTCTGCTGTTTTCCCTTCGTGCATCTTATTTTCCTACAGAGTTCAACCACTGCTATGACTCTTTCCTGCGATCTTCCCAGGTTCCACGTGCTCATGACTGTAGCTCTTCTTTGTCTTTCAGTATTTGAACACCATCCAATCCCCATGCTTATACATCTACAGTTCTAGAAGATTTCCTTTTCTTTGACCTCAGCATTTTTACAATATTCACCTCAAAACGAGTTAAGACTGTGTCCCTACCATCACGCTGAAGACATTTGCCCATTCCACATCCCTCCCTCCCTCCATCCAGTACTGACTCCCTGTGTTTCCATACCATTTTGCTCTGCAGCAGAGGCTCTGGTACAGGTTAACGGAGAGGAGTGTCAGGTAACACAACAGCAGAGAGGTCAGAGATGGAGCAATGTGACAAAAGCACAACAGGACGAACTGCTCCAGCTTTGCCTTCTTCACCCTGCAAGCAATTGACGCAGTGTTCAATTTAAGACTTCAGTGCTTTATACAAAGCCATTTTAAACAATCTATCACCAAAAATTAAAAAATAAAATGAAGTAAAACAAAAAGTCCCAGGAAGCTGGATGCAGAATTCCAGCAGAAATGCATAAATAAACCTGGCTGCATCCTTGAGTCAAACCAGTGATGCAACCTCTGGAGTACAGCATGCAGTGCTGTTTGCCCCAGCTGAGAAGGGGCAATGCAAAACTAAAGGGTTCAGAGGAAATTCCTGTGTGAAGAAAGCATGCAGTTCAGAACAGGAACAAAGGCAGCGGGAATATGAGAAAGACATAAGGACTGCCAAACAGGCTGGAGATGGTGGGGTGAGAGCTCTGATCCCCATGTCTCATGACAGGAGAACAAAAAGCCAGTTGATGGAATATTAAGAAGCAGCAAATTCAAAACTGATAAAAGGAATGACTTCTTCACAGTTTGTTCCACTGCCAAAGGAAATCTCTGAGGATGAGAATTTAACAGGGTTGCCTAGGGACGGGCCGCTCGCTCAGGGAATGCCTGCAATAAGAGCAGTTAATGCCACAAACCCTTGCAAGGGCCATCACACATCACGTACCAGGCCTTAAAACAATTCTCTTAGAAAACGGAGTGCATTAGAGAATAAGTGGGAGGGAGGGGGAGATGGATTATCCTGCATCTGCTTGTTGTGCACATCTTCTGTCTTCTTTAAAAGCATCTGGCAGAATTCATAGTCACAGGACCTGCCCTAACCCAGGCTGACAGTTGTATTGCTGCCAGTTCTTGGTGTCCCTTCCTTTCTTCTCTCCCTACTCCACCTGGTTAAAAGGGAATAAAAATCAACAGCCGAATTTCACACAAAAATTCAAAACTGTTTTCTTCCTGAAAAGTTAAAAACAGGCTCATTTTTCTTCTCTCCTTTGTATTTTCCTTAGGAACTTATGGTGAAACACTTTAAATAAAACATTTACTGCAAACACAGGTGCTAGTAAACAAAATATGTTAGTATACACTTTGGAACTACTTACAATGCAAGGGGTGTGGGAGAGATGGAATATTTTAATAAAACAACCGCTTTTCATGAAAAGTAGCCTGTTTTGTTTTCTCAGTTTTTGTAGGAAAAGTCTGGTTTTGTGTTGTTATTTTTTTAAAGACCCTGAAAAATCCTGATCAACTCAATTCCCAAACACAGACTCAAATGGCCCTGCCAAGGATTACCGCAGCTAGGAGACAGCAGCAGCATCCCAGAGCAGGAATGACCAAGTGAGCAGCACCAACAGCCTGAAGGATGTTTCAGGGCTGGGGAGTTGAGGACAGGTGACAAAGCCATGTCCAGCAACCGCTGCCAGCAAAACCCATAGCAAAGTATTTTTCTGACATGGATGGGAGTGGGACATGCTGTCTGCTCCGTAGGGTGGCTGCAGGCTGTGCTGGGGTCAGCCCTTGTTCCTCTGCAGTCGCAGGGACAGCGGTGGCAGACAAAGTGCTAGCGTATTCGGGATTAAATTGATGAGATGGAGTTGCTGGCAGCAAACGCAACTCTCAGTCCCAGCACTCCAAAGGGAGCTCCCCCCATTCCAGCCGAGCTCTGGAGGGAGGTGAGGAAGGAGTAAGCATTAGCAGAGCCTCTAATGAGGAAGGAACGGGGAGCTCATCCCTGTGGTGCATGCAGCCGGCTGGGGAAGGAGCTCAGCCCGTCTGGCACGAGCTGAATCACTTTAAGATTTCCTCTGTCTGCCGTTATCCTCCTCCCTTTGCTACATGTTAATTGAACCTTTCTTTTTTTTTTCCCTTTCTGGCTGAAACATCTGTTTTTAATGCACGCAAACAATAAACCCTTTCTTTTTTCTCTGCTCACAGGGGATGTAAATCCACACAGAAGGGGAAACGGGGGAAAGAGCTGCACACCACGTTCCTAGCATTAGCATAAGAGCCGTGACTGCAGCTCAGTGCAGTTCCGTGCCCAACCTGCCTGCAGGAACCAACCCAACCTGGAGCCTCTCACCAGAGCCCCCAGAATCTGTCAGTCGGCTCGCAGGGGTGCTGAAAGTTGGCTCACCCCCCACTGTCAACACGGCTGACAGGTTTCTTAAGAAAAAGCAAGCAGTAGCTGTGAGGATGCCTAACACCTTCACTCTGATATGAAAAAGTCACTTAAAATAAAAGACTTGTATGTAAAACTGGCCACGAGCCTTATCTCACGTACACACCTGAATGCATCTCAGCAAGCCAGACTCCTGAGAGCATTAACTCCTGAAACACAGCAGCCAGCTGATCCAGACAAGGCTGTGTCTATCATTCTGCAGAAAACAATCTTTGGGTGACTGCACACTCAGCTGGGCTGCTGGCTCTACCCCACCTGCTTGCCTGCCTTCACATCTGAAGTGGGTAAGCCCAGCCAGAGCTCAGTTTATGGACTGTCCTAATCCTGCTGTGTCACTAGCACCTGTCACGAGGATGTAGCACCTCCAGGAAACTACTTCTGCATGAACCTCAAGCTATTATTGGCATTGGTGCTGCTTATTTGTGCTTAAAATGGTGGGTGGGAGATAGCAGACGTCCTTCTACCTCCTCACACCCCTCCAAAACACCAGCGCCACCTCCTTTAGCCAAATTCTGGCTATAGCAAAGGCTGGACACAAGGTCCTAGATGAGATATGAACACTGAGGAACAAATACAGGCTTTATGCTGAGCCCTCCCAGCACCGTGTCATCAGTGTCTGCCACTGGGACAGCATTAACTCAGATGCTGTCACGGTACAAGCCCTTTGCCAGCCTCAGTCTGTAAGCAAAGGGGAAGAGATAAAGGTATTATCATTAAAGAGTCCAAACCCACCTTCCAGAGCCACATGCAAGTGAGACGGCTGTATCGGCTGTGGGAGCATAACGCTTAAGACTCAAAGTCACATTCAACTAAATTTTCCCGTTTCTGACAAAAATAAGGTGTTACAACTACAAGCTGTTCCAGTAAAGCCTCCTCAACAGATAATCGGATTTACATAATTGGGTACTGGTGGGACTTCAATAAATCATCAACGTGGCAGTGTGTTTATTACAGCCACACAGATTCACTGCTTCCCCAGATAGTTCCTGGAGCCCAAAATACACCAAATACTGCTGAGAGGGGACAGACACATAGATAAAGCTTGAGGGCAGGAGAAATACAGACAGGCTATGGCTAACTGCCACGAACGACTTCTTACACTCCAGGTGCTTTGAGCTTGGTGGTCTGGTAATGGGCTCCTCAGGCTTGACCACACGTTCACCCCTAGCCTAGGTCATATTATAAGACAGTATATGTCTGCACCAACAAACCTTATGCTGGTATTTCTAGCCTGTCACCTCCATGGAAAGCCCAAATGCCATATAGAAGGAGGTAGAACCTCTATTCCAACTCATCTAGCAAGAGGGGAGATTGCCCTGCTGTTGGGATGGAGGTACAGATACGAATGGAATATTGTATTGATAATTCACTTTTCAGCGGCCTTAGGCTTCTCCACACCTGCAATAAGATGTGATTAAAAGCCTCTTTGGGAAAAAAAAAGTGTTTTCTACGCATTTGAAAGTGGGGACAAGTTATTTTCCATGAGGGTAGGGCTAAATTTGAGAGAAGGACACAGGCTGTCAGTGTCTTCCCAGTACGTACATATGGATAATGCCACATGCCAGGGACAAGCCGTGAACAGCGGTGATTTGTGAGCTGGGAAATGGGATTGCCAAAAGAGATGGAACAGAAATGAGGTTTTAATCCCCCAGCCCAATCTTCCCTGGTAGTGGCTGTCTGCAAGAGCAGGATTTTATCAGTGCAGCCCACAGGGAACTTTTCTGACCTTCAGTTTACTGGAGCCTGGCAGAGCATTGCACTTCTCTAAGATGTGTGAAGACAAGTTTTCAAAATACACAGATGCTCCTGTGAGCTAGAGCCATAGCACAACACAATACACACCAGAACATATTGTGGAGAGCAGACTGAACTCCACAGAGGAAGTCTGTGCACAGCTTACAGGTCCTGCAAATTCACAGGAACAGGTACATCAACATTTTCTACACTCTTCATTGCCAGTGAGCCTACAAAGTCAATCGCCTTGGGACCCATGTATTTTCCAGGCTAGATGAAAACAGCCTTCCCTATTCTCTTTTGGAGGGCTCTCCAGGTTAAAGAGGAAGAGAAAACTGTGTATAAGACCCACAGCTATACCACACAGGAGACCGATGTGTTTGCTTGAAAAATTAGATTTGCTTGTATTGCACAGCCTTCTCCAAGAGGTTTCTATACCTGATCCCACCCCCCAGCTCAGCCCTCTGCCTGCCTGTCTGCCAGAGAGACAACACCAGCACAAGCACTCTCAGCTGCCAAAGCACATTGGCCTGGGACTTCATTTCTCTGTATGACAAGCTACCAGCAGAAACCTTGTCATTGCAATTTTTCATGTATTTTCTTCTGTTTTTTTTTTTTATCTCTCCAAAATCTCAACTCCCTAAATCGTGGCCGTAGGCTATTACAAGACTGGAACGAAACTTATTCTCAATCCGAAGCGAAATGAGTAAGGTGAAAGACAACAGGCACAACAAAGAAAACAGTTCATGTTTGGAGCAATAAGCATCGGTTTCTGCCCACCTCAGATTTGGAAGGGCAGGAACATGGGAAGCTTCTCACAAGTGGTGTCTGTCCCCAGTGAGCAGCTCAACTGGTGGCTTTGTGTGATGAATGGCAGGTGGCAGGTCCATCCAATTGCCATAGCCATGATATTTCTATCTCATATCATGGCAAATTTCAGTTGAAGAGGTTTCATCCCACCTTCAGACTCAGAATTAGTACCACCAAATCCACCGTGTACTCAGATAGATGACTGAGAACTACAGAATGTCTTGCAGCGAATGGCCTGTGAAGAGATACGTAAGTGATGTCCCCACAGCACAACTGTGTTTGACTAACAGGAGCCACTGTTCTTCCATGTGCTGTGCAACAAGCAGCAAGGCAGATAGTTCACTCTCATTTTCTCCTTTTCCTTCTTTCCTTCCTCCTTCCCTTTCCTGTTTTCTTTCACTTGCTTTTCTTTTTCTTCTTCTTTCTTTTCTTTTTCTTCTCTCTCTTTTTAACACTTCGGCCGAATGAGGCTGACTGTTCCACCAGCTGAGTAAACTTTGAGGGCTTTAAGAAAAACAAATAGTAAGTTTTGCTCACCAGGTGTTTCTTCCTCCCTTCTCAGCTCCAGTTGCATCCCTAATTTAGAATCTGCAGCCGGTTAACGAGCCCAGAAGAGACACGGGCTCGGTGCAGAGCATCCCTTTCTAAACACAAGCACATACACACACTTCCAGATGTTTCATCTTCTTAATAACGTCTCAAGCCATGTGAAAAGAAAGGCTTCAGATCTGAAAATAACAAAACGGCCCATGAGAAGGGTACTTAGAGCACTGGTGTTGGGCTGGCAGCTTTTTTATGTTTGTTTGCTTAATCCTGAAATATTATGCAGAATCGAACCCTGGAAAATTTCTTATTTCCTTGCACCAAAAGTGGTCTCCAAAGAACTGAGCAAAATCTGCATATTAAATCAAATGTATTTTCCTGCCCACACCTTCTCCCCACTCTAACCTCTCTTACACAGACACACAACTGCTTTTCATAGCAAGGCTATAATTTAACAGCTAACGCTTTGCGTGAGCACCACCCCTTCCCCAAATTCTGCTTTTCAGTTTCTATTCAAATTCAAAGCCAGATTATTTTAGCTCTACAGACCTGGAAAAAAATGAAATGACAATATTTGAAGAAGCTGCTAGTAGTTCTTTTCCCCCTTTCAGTTCACACCCAGGCAATGTCAAGTGTAAGTCTGTTCTTTCCGCCTGCAGATACAGAGACAGTTGGGAGCTCAATAAATAATATTCCAGGGCTGAAACGTCCTATTTTAGACATGAGAAGGGATTTAATTCTCTGGTGAGTATCCAGAGACATGACTTAAACAAAAAAAAGCCATGGCCCTCAAAAAAAGTTGGTTGAGCAGTGAAGGTCTGAAGGCTCTTCTGCCCATCCTGACAGCAACCTCTGCTGTCACACCAGTGCAACTGGTCCAGGCCATGGCTAGGGACCTACCCAGTTAGACTGAGATACTCATGTTCTGTAGCTCCAATGGAACAGTTCATTGGTAGGCAAGTCAGGGTTGTAATGCAGCAGGGTTCAGCCTGTACACCTTTGTATGCTGCACACCATGATAACCAACATCTCACGGCAGTGAGGGACGCGGTTTGTTTCTTGCTTTATGTACTTAAATAGTGCTATGCTCCAACAGAGAGTGGAGAGGAAATCCTGTACAGAAAACACAGCCTCAGACAGAGAGAGAGCACTTTTCTCCTTCTCAAAGCCAAAGCAAGCACTTCCCTACCAGGCCAAACAATTTGAGCCTTCACTGTTTAATGCTGAATGATGCAAAGCTGGAGAGGCCTTCTGCAGCATTCTATATGCTGTACAGAAGAAGTGCCAACCTCAAGTTGTGAGGTACAGCAGTGAAGCTTATCTCAGTGATATACAGTGAGGGGAGATGGGGGGGAAAAAAAAAGAAAAAAAAAGAAAAAAAAAAAGAAAAAAAGGCAGCATCATAATCAACACCAGGTGTAGGCCAATTAAACAGCCGTTTCTGTGTGCTCGCAGGAGGGCACTCACTCACAATTTACCCAAACAAATCCACACTTAAAAACTCTCAGGAGTTTCACAGAAAAATCACATTTCTCTTCAGAGCTCTTTAAAAATATTTAAGAGCACTTTCGTCTGTACACACCAGCTTTGCACACCCGAACCGGCTCCCTCTCAGCCCAGGAGAACCGATCAGCCTGGATTAAAGTGCTGGCAGATGCTTGCTCCTTGCAAAGAAGCAAGAGGGTCCTTCTTTCCCCAGCTCTCCTCCTCTCCTTCAGCTACCTCTTGTAATCCCCATCTGATTTTCTTCAAGGCAGTGCTGGCTTTCGGCTTGTACTTTCAAAAGGCATCTTAGGGGCAGCTAGGTCCTCGAGTCTGATTTATTTATAGGATCCAGGCACTCAGCTCCTAGACTCCTTTGAAGCCCTACAAGCTACAGTAGTATATGTATTCCAAGTACAGTTTCCCTTCACTGTCAAATTGTTTGATGTGTACAAAGGTGCACGTCAAACTGGACAGAGTTCTACTGTGTCACATCAGGACGTACTGCCCACCCCTCCTCCATCCTGCCTACTGCAGCTGTTCAGGTGTCAGCCTCTTCCTCTGAGACACTGGGCCCCAACTCTCCATGTCTGATATTTAATCAACCTCTACCCACAGTGATCAGCACCCCACAAGCCGCTTGGGTGGATGTGCACCTCAGGCCAACCTCAGTTCCAACTCAACATGCCAACCAACTTGTGCCACCTGAGCATGGTTCATAGTTGAAACCACACTTGTAGCAAAATTCTCTTCTTGCTGGTCTGCTGGAACTAGTTAGCTTGATTTGTTTGGTGGAAACTTGGGATAAAGCCTGAGCTCATCCATGTTACTGCCCATTACAACAACCACTAGTGCCCATGGAAAAGTTCTCCAGTGCCTTCTCAGGACTCCTCAGTTAAGCCTTCGTAGAGGCTCTCCAGGAAGCTCTCACAGGGAGAAAATTCATGGCAAAGGGGAGTAAATAGGTAGTACAGTATTTCGTAGGGTTTTGCCTTTCTCCTCACCTTACCAACAAACATAAGTCTTAGGGTGACACACAAAGGACTGCAGCACAAGTGTAACAACCCACACAACACTTCTGGAGTGTAGCCAAGTAAGGATGGGACAAAAAAAAAAGGACTATTTTAGGCTCACAAGTCACCTCTGTGGGAGTCAGTGTTAGGGATAGGATTCCTCCATCCACCATCCTGCATTTCAGTTGATAAAATCCTCCTGCGTTGTCCTTTGTCAAATGCAGTTGAACCCTCTTCCCCTTACACTTCTATAGCAATAAATCCCATCATCTCATACTGACAATTGATTTTGCATGTGTAACTAACAGGCATGGCAGGAAGAGGGTAAAGTGTCATCCTCTGGGTCTAGACGTGAATTTCAAGGCTGCCTTCAACTATAAACAGTTATTGATTATTCACTTGGAAAGTCAAAGGCAGAGAGGGCTGATGATAGCTATATGAACCTTGGCAGAACATTGGATATAGATGCTGGATTGCCTGATGGCATCTGAGCACATGTTGATCTTTGACTTTGACCCTACAATAATTGAAGGGGTCCAGGACCTCTCTGGATCCCATCACAAAAAAAAACAGCAGCTTTGGCCGAGGGAAGTAGGAGATGTGTGCACTCACTCTTTGGATTCCTCTTATTGTTTGTGGTCCTCAACAAAATTACAAAAGACAATCATCTGGCTGTTGTACTGCTTAATGCTGGTCGTCATCTCTACTTGAGGTTGTTGATTGTCATCAGGAAGGATGAGGCTGCCTCTGCCACTTAACATTAGGATTTAGCACATCAAATGTCATCACCTTTTTAGTTTTCATTTTCAAGGGATTTCAGCTCCAACTATATCATAAGAGGGAGAAAGAAAGTGTGTTTAGCAAGAATGAAACTGCCTGGAAGCTCTCCTAAGGGTTTGAAATTTTAGAAACAATGCCAGATTAAAGAAGCAGCTCCCTGAGCAGCAAAGCCAGTGAAACTGGGCAATAATGGGTTTATGCCTCAAGACTCAACGTCCCTTTACATCTTCTGATACCTGGTAAGAGTTGAGCTAACTTGGCAGCCAGGGGATACTATTATGGCTCCTCTTCTTTTCCATCTGTCTGCTTTCATGAAATCCATAGCAATTTAAAATTTTGGACAGATTCACCCATTAACCAAGTTTGTTTGATGCAAGCCACTGAGTTCAGAGGTTATTACTTGGGGTCTGATAGATGCCTGGACATGTATCACAGACATCTCAATTCCCAGAGAAACAAAGTACAACTCATGGCTTAGCTCTCTCTCTTATTGTACCCATGCTTTTGTAATAATGTGCAGTGAGCATCCCCTGCCCCTGCAAAATGCTAACACATTCAACTTGTGCCAGGGCTGAATTGCTACCCATTCAGCACGCAGAATTCACCATCAGCACTGTGCCAGATCCACGGGGCAGCTGATAGTTCTACAGCCTGGGAAGATGATCCTTATGAGTCAGATCAGCAGGGCATGATCAGGAGGGCCGTCTCTGTCACTGGGGATGAGCGAGATGACAGATGTTATATGAGGCTGTGGCTGAAAAAGGAAAGAAGCAATATATATGTATATCTATCAAACTGCCTGGCTTGTGCAACTAATAACACCAGAGATTAGATCAGTTTTACTAATGCTCATTTCTTCTGTTTCCTTGGGTTTTTTATATTCCCTTTGGCTTGGAGTATGTAAATAGACTGATTACCTGCCTCTTGATTCTGTTTCCAAAACACCACCTTTGCATTGCCTTCACCAGGGAAGAAAATAATTGATGGGGTAAAACCAGTTATATATCTCTTTATTATTATTTGATGGCAGCATTTCCATCACTGTTATGATTGATCAAGCCTTTAAGTCCTGTTCAAAACCTCCATCTTTCCTCAGTTCCTGCCACTGTCCATGTATTTACCGGGAGTTCATATCCAGCAATTCTTTTCTCCTTCTTCCTGCCTATTCCTTTGACAGGGGCTGTCAGAAGAGGTTTCCATCTGCTTTCCAGAGTTGAGTAACCAGTTCATTATAAAGTCAACATGACAGGCTGCGGAAAAATAAAATGAACACCTTTCCATAACCACCCTATTTATGCAAAGAGAAATCAGTCTTCAGTGGGGCTGCTTATCTTTGCAGATGTCCCTGGGCTGGGAAAACAGCACAGACCAGAGACAGTAAAAGAGTTTTTGTTGGTGGTGGTGCAGACGATTGCAGCTCGAGGGAAAAAAAAACGTTGGACATTAAAAAATAAAGTGCATGTTAGAGGAATTTCAGTAGATTAGAGAGAAAGTGTCTCATCTAAATGGGCAAGAGCAGTCCTGTCCTCAGACATCTGTCTGTTTGCCCGGCTTTGAGTTTAAGATAATTGAGGTTTTGTTGGTCTGAAAGCCTTGGGAAAAATGTTTGAAAAATAGACAAGGGAGAGACAAGTTCCAAGACTCAGAGGTTCTCACTTGCAGAGATGAGGTTGTGGCAAGGTCAGGTGGATTTGGGATCCCCTACCAGGCACTTTAATTAGTGACAGTTACATCTCTATCAGGAATTGCTTTCCTCAGTGCTGTGGCTATAACGTACTCAGACAAAATTTGCCTGGTTAAGCAAATAAATGTGAGAGGTTTAGCAAATAATAGTATATCACTGGGCTGGTTTGGCAAAAGAAAGGCTTCATCTTCCCCTTTTTAGTACCTTCTGGCTCAAATTGCCCCTTCTCATTTCTCTTAATCTCTGTAGGGCAAACTCTGCAAGCAGCTTGAATGCTGGAGATGACAAAGGTTAATAAAACTCATCCTAAAATGATACACGCAGCTTAGATTCCCTCAGAGCAAGCTTTGCTTAGATGTGAGGCCTCCCTGAACTGACAGGAATCCACACAGCCAAAGGAAATCAGGATCATAGAATCACAGAATCACTAAGATTGGAAAAGATCACTGGGATCCCCAAGCCCAACCATCAGCCAGCGCCCAGTGTGCTCAATGTGTCCCTAAGTGCCACATCTCCATGGTTCTGGAGCACCTCCAGTGATGATGACTCCACAACTCCCTGGGCAGCTGTGCCACTGCATCACCACTTGAAGAAGTGGGTTTTTCTTTTCTTGCTTAAACACATCCCTGCAAGCTCAGTGAGCAGAGAAGGTGCTACAAGGATGCTCACATTTTGCAGTAGAGGAACACTTAATGCCCAGCAGGATTGGTGCCCTGAGCATTCTGAAGATCCAGCCATGTGCAGAGCTCACTGCACAGCTGCAAATAGGGCCCCGGTGATCTTGAGGACATGAAGTTCAACATGCGGTGAAATCTCAATTTCACAGAGATTTCACAGCTGAAAACACTCTCCCACTCCAAATAAATAAGCAAGAGTTAAATCTGTGCATCAAGCACAATGTACACTGCCAGAAGGATTCCACTGAACTGCAGGGTGAGTCTGTGAGCCCACCATTATGTGCGAAATGCAGCTCAGCAGGACAGCCCACATTTCAATAATGTCATCACATTTTGCTGGGCCCATCTCAAGTTGTTTATGTCTGAAATTGACACATTTTATTGGGCCTAAGTAGTATCATAAAAACAATAAAAAGCAGCTCTGACACTTTCTCCTCCCCTGCTGTCTCAGCCACCACAGCCCTGACCTTCTCCTCTCTGTATCCAGTCCATATTTCAAAAGAAAAGAGCCTCAGAAATTTTTTTTGCTCCTCAAAATTTGCTGCCATTGCTGGAAATGTTGGATGATTTTTTGGAGAGGGTAAAATGACAGTAAAAAGTAATACTTCGTCAGCAACACCAAGGTTTTGCTTAAATTAAAAATACAAAATTAAAGAGAATAAGAAGTTAAAAGAAGAAAAAGAAAATTAGAAAAAAACAGGGAGAAGAAGAAGATGGGAGAACGTGTGTGGTAGAAACATTATCTATCTGAAGAAAGCCAGTGTGGATGGCCCGTGAAATTAGGCTTTTATCACTCCAGAACATGACTATCTTTATCACGTAGATGTGATCACACAGAATTCTTTAGCTACTGCATAATAACTTCTAATTCCCCCTGTCCTAAATCCCTTAGGAATGGAGAAATCGGCTCTACCTGACCATATCCATGTGCTTTAAAATCCATCAGATACCACCGCAGTCTCTGATCACATCAGGCAGAGTGAGTCAGATGAGGTTAGGGCTGCAAACAGGAACCATCTGACCTCCGGAGTAATCTGCAGTGGTGGTTATGTTAATAAATGTCACTGTTTCTGTTGGGTCTCTTTATCCTCCAGCACAACAACAAAAAAAAAGAGTTAGTGTCATGGGGAGTGATGGGATGCTTAAACAAAGGTCAGTTCTCTCCTACATATACTGCATGGTAAGAGAAACCAAGTTCACCAAGTGCGTGAGTGGGTGCACATTCAGATGTTCATGAAGCAAGCTTTCTGGTGTCTAGAGAAGCCTTCCCATTTAGTGAGGCAGTGCACAGGTTGCCCAGTGAGGTGGTGGTACCCATCCCTGCAGACACCCAAGGTCTGGCAGTTGGGTCTCTGAGCACTGATAGAGCTGTGGGTGTCCCTGCGCATTGCAAAGAGTGGGACCAGATGGCTTTTAAAGGTCCCTTCCAACTCAAACTATTCTATGATGACAATATCCAATCTGGTAACGTGTAAAACACCCTGAATCCTTTTACATAAAGTATGTTTTGCACAGACATACCATCAACATATAATTCCTCTTACGCTTGTTTCTTTGCACCATGTCTGCACCAGAGATGCTCATAAAGGGTTAAAGCAATAAAGCAGGCAGAATGCCTATAGGCAGCCAGTTCATTTCCCATTATCAAAGATATTTATACTTTCTCTGTGCCTGAGTTATTGTGATAAATATGTTGAGGTTGTATTATTAGTAAGATAGTTGCAGTCTCATGGAACTACTTGCTGTAATACAGAATTCATGAGCTCCTGGCAACAGACTGCATTAAACCACTTAACAGAGGTCACTTCTCCAAAGTTTAGACATTTACATTCTAACCAGCAGCCTGGCTGCAAGCTGTGATTTATCCTCTGCCACTCAGGCACTGACCAGAGGCTGCTGGGAGCTGTGGATGGTGGCAGGGCCACCTCCCACAGACCTGCAGGATGGAAACAAGGAGAAGAGTTAGCTTGCACAGTGCTGAAAATGACATTTCACTCCTCTGCTTCAGCAATTTACTAAGCTGCACCCACAAGGTGCAAAGAGAGGGACTCCATTTTACTTGCTGATTTAACAAGAAGACTCAAATGCACATACAAACATACATGCACACTTTAGTGGACAAAGAAATGAAGAGGTGTAAGAGGTGTACTATCGAGTGCTTTAATCACTTAACAAGAGACTGCATTTCAATCTGCTGTTTTCATACCTGCTCCTCTACTGCCAATGTCCCACTCCCATTAGGGAATGGCCTCGAGTTGTGCCAAGGGAGGTTCAGGTTGGATATTAGGAAACATTTCTTTGCCAAAAGCGTGGTCAGGAATTGGCACAGCTGCCCAGGGTGTGGTGGATCTACCATCCCTGCAGGTGTTACAGAACTGTGGAAACGTGGCAGTGAGGGATATGGCCAGTGGGCAGTGCTGGTGGTAGGTGGACAAGATTATCTTAGAGGTCTTTTCCAACCTTAACGATTCTGTGATTTGGGAGTGTGATGAGTTCCCAAACAAAGAGCGCTGCCAGATGTGTCCCCTCGGGGTGTGACTGCTCACAGCCTGCATCATTCCCTGTGGCTGCGAGGTCTGAGCCTCCTCCAGAGTTGCAAAGATAGGTTGTTTCTGCCAAAAGGAAAGGAAAAAAGAGAGAGAGAGAGAGAAAGAGAGATTTATTTATTGGGGAAAGAAGATTTATGGGGCAAATGGTGGTAATAAATCACCATTCTAAAGTCTGGGCATTTTTAAAAAGAAAAGGATTAGGTCATAAAAATGCAACTGGTTAAATAATCTTTTTTTTTTTTTTCCATTGCATAAATGCATTCTAAAAATAATTTTATTGGAACTTAGATACCTATAACAGCTTGACCTATTTATCATTTTAACATATATCTGTAGTCTCAATAAATTTATTAAAATGTTATATCCCATAATCTGCCTGATCAAACTCAGATAAATCATTGTACTCTGAAAATCTTGTTAACAAGCAATTAATCACAGCTCCTGAGTGCAGCAAGGGAGCTAATTTTGATATTTGCTTTTCTTGGTGGCATAGGTAATGCATCCTCCAGAGCTCTCAAGTCTTCTTTAGATCAGTAGAAATCAGGTGTAATTTGTGGAGATGAATCTTTTCACCCAAAAAAATACCTCATACAAACGTCTGTATTCAATCAACATTAAAATAAAAGATTAAAAATAAATTTAAAACAAATTGAAAATTCTCCTTATATATTCTGACTTCCACTCTTTATATCCAACTACTTTATTTCTAATACCCCACTTCTCAGCATCACATTGATTTAAAAACATCCAAGTTAATGGGAAATCTTTGTATTCCTGATTCAGTCTTCTCCAAACAGCTTATGAAACAAAAATGCCATTCTGAGTATGATACAAAAATCAGATTTATTTCTGGGATTAAATGGTGTTGCAGCAGGCGGGGCAAATCCCCACTGCCTTAATCCCCATCGATTGCTACCAGGTTAACTCCTGGTTTGATCCAACCGTGTTATTTAAGGTTTCCCTTTCTATATATTTTTAAATCATTATTATTTTTTTAATACGCAGCAATCTCCTCTCTATTTCTAATATCACAAATAATTGATCATACTGATAAAACATTTTGGCTGGACCAAAGCTAATATCTTCAGAATTACTCAAAACAACACGAAAGAGCTCAGCATGGAGTCAGTTTCACAGGGGCCATTAAACTATCATTGTGGTCTGGCTATTTGTTTGAATAAATTGTTTGTGTTTGTTATCATTTCTTAGTAAAACTAATTAAGGAACTAATTGATTGTTTTGTTGTTCTACTAATTAACTCCATATGGTGCACATCTCCATGGAGATATTGTATGAGTTATTGAAAGTTTGGTGATTTAATGCGTCACTATTGGATTCAGGGACAATTCTTTAAATCTAAGCATCCTTTCTATTTAAGTCTCCTTTTCAGATGTGCTTTCTAGTTTTTCAGCTCTCTCTTTGGTTATAAATGTCCAACAGCATCCAACTGCACAAAACCAAGAAATCTGAAAGGCAAGCCAGACAAAGAAGAAGGAGATGTGGACGATTACTATGAGAGGGCTTTATTCTGTGAATAAATGAGACAGTGTTGGCAACTTAGCTTCTTTTTTTAGCTTCAGGCTACTGAAAGTAAACTCTTTAGGTTCACTCAGTAGTCAACAGAGCAAGGTGGTTCTTTAAAACAGCAATTCAGCTTAACCTGTTCCAGCTTCCAGAAAAGCCATCCTTCTGTCAACGTAAACAGCCAAGGAAGATGAGCACATAAATAAGTCCTTCAGGAAAACTCCCAAATCACTAAAATCAGAACCTGTACAAACAAGCCTCAGAAAAGCATTTAACAGTGCTGATTATATTGTTCCATGGGCAACTCCTGTTCCTGGGATTCAGAAGACAGTTTCAAACCCCACCTTTGCTACAGTCACTCCATGAAATTTACTGAGTCACTTTGCATCTCAGTTCCTCCTCCAAGAAGGGAGATGTTACTTCTTTTCTCCCATCTTTCAGGATTTTGTCTGAGAAAGAAAATGACTCAGGAAACACTTTATATTCCATTTGTACAGATCCACCATATGGTATCTAAAGACCCTGAGCACCAGCGTAGCAGAAATTATTCATGTTTCTTAGAACAGGGAAGCTGATCCTATGTGTCTCTGGCTATTTTTACCCATTGTAAGTCACAGCCTGATTCCTGCTTTTGGGTCACAGTGGTAAGAATTGAATCCAGGACCACTGATTTTAAAAAGCATTAGGTTTGTCACTCAGTCAGATCTAAAGTTTGAAGGTAGAGTCATCATTCTATCAGATTAAATTAGTGTGATTATCCCTTCTATTGAGGACACAGCAGCAGTTGCTAAGACAGTCCTGTGGCTAGCTCACACAGACTCAGGTTTTATACACCAAACCAAGTGTGCTCTGAAAATTAGGTTCAAAAACTAATTTGTACCCAAAAGAATTTCTGGTGAATAAATAAACACAGCATGGGGTTAATATTCAGAGCTCTCTTTAGTGGCTGGCTTTGATGAGAATGGCTAGATAAATCCCTTCAAATTTCATCTGTAGTTCAGTTAATGATGATGAGAGACCAGACTGGACGTAGAAGAATTGCCATAGTATTTCAAGGTTTCAAGCTGTCTAGTTCAGATATAGAGGGCTGAGTACATAAGCATCATGTTAAAATGACTTCCCTGGGGTCTGCGCTTGATGATGTGAGAAAGCTTTTGAGTTCCAGTGATCCTGAAAGCCATGCTGGCAGATGCTTTAACTTCCAGTAGTGACACCTATGTCTGCAAGGAGACAGACAAAAAGCTTGGTCCATTGGGTTTGCATGAAGCACCTGGACAAAACACACATTTGTATTCTTAGTCATGCCCTCAGCCAGAAGAGGAGTTAGATCTTGAATGCTAAAAACCTTGGCTAGGTTTCTCCATAGTCTCAGTTTTCCCAATGCTTGAGATCACTTGTTCTTGAGTCCAACTCTCCAGGGGGTTCCCTGAAAGCTGCAGATCCTACAAACAAGTATGAACATTTCTTGGTGGCCCTTTTCCCGAAAGAAATGGGATTATATACTCATCTGTATGTACTCATCCCCAGCAATGATGTGGGAACTTGTGGGCCATCTTTCAGCCATCTGAAAGAGTGCTTTACCAAGAGGTAAAGCACTGAGACACACTGGCATTTGGCACTGAGGGATATGTATGGTCAGTGGGCATGGTGGTGGTGTGGTGATGGTTGGACTTGGTGTACCTAGTAGTCGTTTCCAACCTTAATGATTCTATGATTCTAGATTCTACTCCTGTAGATTTTCTGAAGCTAGACAGAAGATTAGGAAAAAGATGCCTATGCTTTCACTGAGGGATTATCTGGAATATGAAGTCTACTGTAGGCTACGTTGAATTCACATACAGCAGAGCCATCCTGAAATTCTCAGCTAGAAGTTTTCAACAAGGATTCATAACAGGACATCAGAGACATCAATACAACAGGCTCCCTCCCTCAGTGTCATGCTTTTCCAGCAGTGCCTGTTTTTTTTCCACATGACTTTCTAACTTCTGTAACTGGAGGAAAAATAACTGTAGAAATGCAAAACAAAATGCACTCTAAAAATTCAAAATCCTGAAGCCAAATCCTGAAAAAAATCTGGCCCATATATATATTTGCGTATATCTGTAAACAAAAAATCTGAGACTTCTGAAGATAGGCTTAGGTTTGGGGAGTTCTAGGAGTATGAGCTGATTCAGGATTTGAGCACCAGGGGCTGGCGTTTTTGGACCTCGGCTTTGCGTTTGTGAGAGCATTCATTCCTCAAATTGCCGTATTGTCCTGGACTAAGAAGAAGGTGAGCAACAAGCACAATCTCTCACATGCTGAGGACATATTTCAAACTGATGCCTTCTCCAGAGCACCTGCCTATAGTCAGTGGAGACTGCAATAAGAAACCACACCATCCCCAATTCCACCTTAAGTGAGTCTGCTTCAATAAGGGAAGTTCCACACCCACAGTGCCTGGAGACTGACACACAGAGACAAAGAGGCAGAAAGAAAACCAAGAAATAAGACTTTTTTTTTTCCCTTCTTCTTTGTACTCTTTAGTATTCAGCCCTGACCTATTTTAGCCTTAAGCGTTGAGTTGTGACTGATGATTACTCTCCTCTGGCCTTTGTTTTCAGCTTTCAGATTGTTGATGTATTACAGAAATGATGTTGTCTGAAGCACCTCGGCTGATCACCGAGGCAGCAATCAGCTCACCCTTCGATGAGCCATTGAGACAGCCAGGCGAGCGGCCGCATTAGCCTGTCAATTTTGGCTCTTCGAACAGTTAGAACAATTTTGGTGAATTACAAGCAATAGAAAATCACTTTAGCTGCTCATTAGCTGGGAGACAGGAATGATGATAAATGCTCAGGGACTTTGAAAAGGCTTATGCACACACAGCCTCTCTCCACAGCAAGGCCCATTTAACCCTGGTGCAGGTTAGAAAGTGGGTACAGTGGTGGGTACAGGTCAGCTTCCTACCGGGCACTGCTAATGACCAATCCCCAGCAGAAGCCAAGGCTTCCAAAAGGAAGCATATGTGGGATTTGAACCTCCATATCTTCCACTGCACTGAAAAGTATCTCTCTCTCACTGGTTGCTATCTCCTATGCAAGACTGATAGCTAGATAAGTCAGGAGAGACAAAAGCACAACGTTTTGCACAGGCTTTTGCAAGAACATTGCACAAAGATACTATTTGCCATGGTCTGATCTACCCATTTGATACAGTGATTTCATCAGTCTTCTTTTATTCTATCTACACACATGACTCAAGTTTTAGATGAATAAAGTATTCTCTGGACAAAGGAATAGAGAGGATCTATGGGAAAGATGTGACTGCATTGCCTAAGGTTGCTTTCTTACATGGAAGATCACTGTAAATATTAACAAGGACTGGAAAGGTCTCTTGGTGCAATGGTTTTATAAGAACACAAAATTCTATACAAGCATTGCAAGCTGCTGACAATGCAAGTAAGGACATGTTGCAATGTCCTGTACACAAGTTTTGGAGGTTTTGTATTAATAGTTATAGGAAAGTAACTCAATCATAGCTCTTGAACTGGCAGTGTTAGACTGGGATCCTCTCACAGGTCATATCTCTCAGACCCAAGAGGTGAATTACTAGACAAATAAGAAAGGAAAGGATATATATTAAAAAAAGGCAGCACTAGGAAAAATTCTGATAATATAAATGTAGAGCTGCAATGACCTTAGCAGTCAGATGCTCCTAAGTCACCTTGGAAGATGCTGAAATACCATGTTGACAGACTTTGTACAAGAACATGGAAAGTTGGCAGTAAGGATGCTGGAGGGACTGCCTAGTTAATGAGGAATTTTGGAGACAGGGAAAAATTGATCCCGTTTTCACTGGGGACACATAAGACTACTAAAGACAACACAGTAATCTGGGCCCAAGTTTGGACTGTAATACTACATGGTATTGGTACCTCACCTGTCTAAAAGACATTGCTGATGTCCACAAGAGGGGCAACCATGAATGAGGCCATCTTTGTGGCTCAGTCTACAAAGCACCAAGGATCTGTGATGAGGAAGCTTATTGTGAAGACTGAATAATCCAGATCTGGCCCTGAAACTTTGAGCATTCATAGACTGAGCCGAACCTCTGAGCACTTTGTCTCTTGTCTGTTGCTATTTTAGGCAGCCTGCTGAAGGACTGGTTCCTCCCGCCATGTCATTGAGAATGACAAAGCCTCTCTACAGCATTCAGGAGAATTGGATGGATGAAGGACATGCAGGACAAAGAAGCTGATATTTTGAGGAGCTTCCTTTATTCAGATCAGGTCTTTTAACTTGCCCTCGTGCCTTTGTTCTGCTGATTTAATGACTCTCTCCTCCACGCCTCCCCTCTATTTCCACTTGTGTGGATCAACCACAGCAGCAGGAAACCCTTTAATTGGCAAAAACATTTGCTCAGCAGAAGGGGTCTGCAGGTAAAGGAGCACATTCAATGACGTCCTTTCAGCACACAGGAGAAGAAAATGCCCTGTCTTCTATACTGGCCTTAACTGGGACCATTTTCTATTCCTTGGTTCTGGCTTCTGAAATATTGGCTTTGCTTCTCTCTCTCTCATCAGTACTGGGAAGGAAGCTGACCTGGGAACTAGAAGACCTCACTTCCACATTTCATTACAAGCTTTCTGTTGGCCTCCCTGCAAGCTCTTTAAATGCAACATTTAGGCATTGCTCTACAAAGTGCTGCAATACAGAAGTGTAGGAAACTAAGTCCACTCACTTTCACTCAAGCTTAAGCTCCTAATTTAATACATCACTCAGAATACGTCACTTGGATATCTAAGTCACTCAAGCTATATAATTTTTAGCAGAATCTCACATCTATTTCTTTACTAATCTGAATGTTACAGAGAGGTCACAATCTGAGTCATGGTGGTAACAGCACTTCTGTACCAAATTGGAGTCATGCAAAGATACTGTACCGAAATACCAAGGCACTGCAGTGAGGCATAAACAGCTCAGATCTGCAGCTCTTGAGCTGTGGTCTATGGGCTGCAGTCAGGGGTCTGCAGCTGATCTCTGTGTTTACAGAGCAGCACCATTCACAAGAAAGTCTGTGCCACTTTTGCCACCAAGACAAAAAACTACAGAAAACTGATAAGATCATATAATAAAAAAAAAAAAAAAAAAGAAAAAGACAACATCGTGCACTGGAGATTGATATCTCAATGACAATCAGAAGTAAGGAAATGAGATACACTTGGAAGACAGATCTACCAGGGGACTTCACTAGCTGACATAGTGAGACAACTGACAGATGGAGGAAAGTGATTCACACGATAACTTGATAACTCAAATAACTTATGGACTGGCACAACTTCATACTTTGGCTGATTAATAGACTGAGGTGTCATGAAAAGAAGCAAACCCGACACAGTAGTCCATCTAATACCGAGATGTGACATGCATCAAGAATCAGGACCATGAGATCTCCAGGTGAGCTGGTCTGCGTGCCCATAATTGTTACTTTCTGATTCTACATTGAGATGGACACAGGCCAGCAGGAGAATATCAAAACTTCCACTAAGACCTTTTTAAACAATAATTACTCCATAGCAGTGCTGTGAAATCTGTCATTAACCTGAGGCCAAAGGGCACTTTGTTAATCAGTCAGGGCTCATACTCTATCAAAAGAAGCTATGCTGGCATAATCATAGGGTGACAGTAGCTGTCAGATGTGACATCCATTCTAGAATGAAAACAACCCTAAGAGCCCAACTTTGCTGCAGGGCTTATAGACAGTGGCATTTCTGCATAGTGATTTTGGGGTGGACACAGCAAAATGACACTTCCATAACTCATAAATACAGTGGCCCTCGGGTCCTCACTGGGACACCTCCCAGCTTCAAGTGCTCTGCAACAGCATAGGAAACTGTGCAACAAGTCTTCTCTTCCGAGCACATCCTTTCAGTTGGTTTCCAGTGCCTTTTATCCTGTTTGTTACTGAGGCTGCATGCTGAAAGCAGAAATTAGTGATGTGTTTCCTTCTATCCAGTTCTTTTGCCTTACACAGCCCAGTTGATATCTTCTCTTTTGCTGACAGCCAGCAGAAACCTTATGCTCAAGTCCCACACAGGCTTTTGCTGAGAAAAAGTAGAGTTTGCAGCATGAGGCGGAAAGATGCAAGAGGGAAAAGCAAGAATACAGTGCCTGAGAGCAAAAAGGAGACAGTTATAGAAAATCAAGAAAAATCAGGGAATTGGATTGGGGGGAGGCTACTGAATTGTAAAACCACATAAACATCCATGTGGAGCAGGGAATGTTGTGTGATAAAGCAGCTTTTGCCCTTGAGCCAATGCTGTGCAATCTGCCCTCAGCAAGCTCCACCCCAGTTCGTTGTCCCAGGACTCTGAAGGAAACTGCAGTAGCTCCAGGCTCTTTACTTTTTGCTGCTTTATTGAAATTCTCTCCATCTCCCCTCATCTTCTGCTTGTATTACTGGATTATTGAGTTTCATATTCATCTGTCTCTGAAAGATTAAACTGTCCCCTGGAAAAGGCCATCGCGTCCTGGAGGAGGAGATCCCATTTCCACTCCAACCCCTAAGAAACAGTCTCTGAAAGTTTTTCAGCTTCATAAGTTCCTGTCGTTATAAGAAATCTTCTTGCTGTAAATGAGACCAAAGCCTAAGTGACAGATGTTGGCAGGTTGCTATACCCCATGGCACAGAAACCACATCTGGAAGTGGGAAAAGCATGGCGCAGTGAGGCATTGCCAAACCAGCACAGTGGAGCTGAGCATCCTCACCAGCTCCATGTGGCATGGTTCACTGTGGATGTTGCAGACAGGAAGGGTTAAGCCACCAGCCACAGACTTATGGGGTTTTATTTTGGCTTTTAGAAACATCTGCAGCAGGTGGCTCACCTAACACGTGCAGGGTCAGGAGGGCTGAGCCACACTGCTCATTCTGACTCCCCAGGAGCTGAAGCTTTAGCCATGCTCATCTAGTAGCTCCACGCTCCTGACCTTTCCCTGAGCCTGTCTCTGTAGTCTCCAATCTCTGCCTCCTATTCACAACAGCAATTTCCTCCCCATTGCTCAGGTCCAGTCCCTGTCAGTCAGCATCGACCTCCCCCTCCTCCCCTCCTCTCCCAGGCCAAGCTGTGTACAAATCTCTGTGGCTTTTTTATTTTCCCTTCTCAAATCCAGGCCTTTGCTCAAGCTCACATTAGCAGCCTCATCTTATCCCCATCCTTGACAGCATCAGCTTCACACTCTGTCCCTGGCTTGGCAGGCGTGTCATCGAAGCTGCTGACAGCCATCTGCACCCTGCTTTGCCTGGTTGGTCTCCGCAGCTTCTGAGCTCTCCCAGGGTCACAGCCCAGCACCCCTTTCCCAAAACCATTTCAGTGCTCAGTGCTGTTCCCATATCCATGCAGCACAGCAGGAAGCACCACTCCAGCCAAGAGGGCAGCCCACCAACAAGCCCAGGGTGTTCTCATGGTGCTCTCCCATCTGCTTTGCCGGCATGCAGTGAGGCCAGAAAACAAACAACCACAGCCACTGAGCTGCACTTGAACTGTTCCTCTGCTATCAGTCTTCATGCCACCAGACCATATGCAAAGCAACCCCCTCCCTTTGCAGCTCCCCCACCATAAGCCACAAATCCAGCTAATTAAAAGCCAGATCCATCCACATCTCAACGAACATCACGGTACGTCTCTGCATTTGCTTGGAGCTAAATGCTAGGAGTACGCGACAGCAGGCTGTCGCTGTGACTTATTACTTTGTCATACTGTAAATATTATACAGGCCATATGGATTTTCAATACCTGAGCACCACACCACCATTAATATCAAATATAATAAGATATTATATGCATGACAATCAGAGAAAGAAATTGCAAAGCTCGGAAACTGCCTGGTGGAGCTAAGCACGGTTTGTTTTTGCTATGAAAAGTCAGAGGAAGCCAAAATGAATCATTTAGCTGACGAATTTTATCGCTTTTTCTGTTTGCAAACTATCTGCCAGCAGATTGTCATTTTCTCAAATGTATCCATTATTTGGAACTTGTCAGTGGACAATAACTTATGTGTCTAATCATGGGCCATTTCTGAAGGATTTGTTGTGGGTGTGCATTGCTCTCAACGTGAGCTGATTTGAGCAGGTGCCCAGGTCCCGTGCTGTGGCTGTCTCCCAAATGCATGAGAGAGATTGGAAAACAGTGTGGATGGTAAGGACTGTGCATTAGCAATCTGCTCAGTGTGCCTTTGGCAATATTTATTGAAGAGTAGCTAAAAGTGGATTTCTGCAGCACTTGGATCACTCTATCACAGGCACATCAGTAGGGCAGGGCTCCCTGGATACCAGAAGGGGATAACAGCAGTGGGATTCTCAACATGCAGCTCAGATGACCATAGCACTGAAATTACAGTCATGGATCACCCTTGTAGGCACTGAGACACCCCACTGAAGTCTACACAACATCAGTTGCTTTCCTGGCTGGGAAGACCAAGACATTTTCTGCTGTAACCTCCTAAATCCAGCAAACTTGTTGATTCACTGAGTTTATGCCAGCAGGGCCCCCCAAAAATTGAAAAATTGAAAACCATTGCTTTGTTTCCTAATTGAAAGGAACAAGTTGTAAGAACCAGAAAGAAAGCATCTTTTTTCCGTATCCTCCCCATTTCACATGTTTAAACAGGCTGCACCACTCAGCTTGGTGTTGTCTGCAAACTTGCTGAGGATGCACTCAATCCCATCAACTGTGTCACTGATAAAGATGTTAAAGAATACCAGATCCAAAATGGGCCACTGGGGGACACCACTGGGGACCAGCCTTCACCTGGACATAGAGCCATTGACAACAATCCTCTGGCTGTGACCACCCAACGAATTCCTCATGTACAAAATAGTCTACCTTTCAAACCCATCTCTCTCCAATTTAGAGACAAAGATGTAATGTGGTACCATGTCAAAGGCCATGCAGAACTCCAGGTAGATGACATCAGTTGCCCTTCTTTTGCCCACTGATGTCATCACTCCACTGTAAAAGGCCACCAGATTGGTGAGCCATAATCTGCCTTTGGTGAAGTCATGCTGACTGTCTTGGAGCATCTACTTGTCCCTCATGTACATTAGCATGTCTTTCTCTAGGGAAGGCGGTGGCAGCCTGATCTAGTGTCTGATATGGTGGTTGGCAACCCTGTCCACAGCATGGGCTTGGAACTAGATGATCTTTGAGGTCCCTTCAAACCCAAGCCATTCTAATATTTTATAGTAACATACAGCCAGTGCCCTTTGAGTATATGCAGTTTATAGGAAGCTTGCACTGACCATTAGCATAATGGACTCTGCTCCTAGCTCTGAGTGTGACACGAATAGCTTATACACAGTTTATTAGAGATTTGACACAGTGGCTTTCATGGGAGTCAAAGCACAGTGCTGGGTACAAAAAGAAGCCACTCACTGAGCATGTGGACAAGCATATCAAGCAAAAAATAGAAGGAGATCAGATAGAGTGGAGAAAAATTATAAAAGAATTTGAGTTAGATTTTAAATGAGTTAATGAGATCACGGAATGTCTGTCTGTAGGGAAATCTCTATCAGGCTGCAGAGCACAAGACAAAAGGCTCAAAGTGTGGAATTTGAAACTGGTGACAACACAGCCACCTAGGCTCTGGCACAAGAATGCACAGAGAAAAACTAAGTGCCTGGAAGGTAGCAGTAATGATCACAATGCCAGTTCATTTTCACTAGGTTACAGGAGGGTTGATACTAAGATGATCTTTGAGGTCCCTTCCAACCCAAGCCATTCTATGATTCTGTGATATGATTCCTCCTAGCTGCAGCTGTTAAAGGGATTTATAATGAATACAGGCTCTCCCCATTTTACAGGAGGGAAACTGCAATGGGATGACTTGACCCAGATCATCAGTAGGGAATCCAGAAAGAAAACCCAGGTCTAATGACACCCAGATCAGTTCATTCTCTGCCAACAGCTCCCCAGCTGGCCATCAGACACCTGTAACTCACAGTGATGAACTAAGTCACCAGCTGAAGGAAATGTGCCATCTAGAAATTGCTTTCATTTAAAGGCCTGGTCTTTGAGAAACACCGGGGACTACAAGTGCTCTGCAGTCCTTACTGCCTGAGACGACTGAATTAAGCCACACCGTTTCTCAAGCAGAACGCAGAGGCAGTCAGATAAATAAATAACTTTCTGTGTGTTTCAGATGGGCTCGTTTTGATTCCCTTCCTGCTCTGTGAAGGTATGGGTGGCACCGACTGCCTTTAACTGATTTGTTATGGCAGAGCTGCAGGAACAAGGAGAGGAGAACAGACTGCACAAACACACTCACATCTGTGGGGAAGATGGAAAGAGTGGGAGAGAAACTGCCTTTTTGAAATCAATTTCCCATGACAACGTTAGAATGGTTCAAGATAAGGATAGTTTCCCCTCCATGAAATACAATAAAAAGAAAGAATAAGGAGAGAATGACAACAAGGAGTAAAGCTACTCAGTCATGTTAGATAAGGAGCAGAGCAAGCCTTGCCATGCCACGTAGAGCTGGCTGCAGCACAGCCAGGTTCAGCTCAAGTGGTCTGGGCTCATCCATAAATCTGAAGTTAAGGCCAAACCTGCAAATATTTACAAAGCTTTCAGTGAACCGGTGTTGTCTGGCCCCAGGTCTCTTCCTTTTCTTTCTGGATTCACCTGTAGGACCTCTTCTGTAGCCCTCATTTGAAACAAGCAATATTAAAATTTTCAGTGTCTTCCATCACTGCAGCCAGTGTGGTCCAACACATCCCATTTGTTTCATTGTTCTTTTTCCTTTGCTTTGTCTGAGTCTTACATGCAGCAAGGGAAAAGATCAGTCTGAAAAACTCTCTGGTTCTACTTTATTAAATCATAATTCCAGAAATAAGATCTGGAGAAGAAAAATGGTCTGAAAAGATTTGTTTATATTCAAATCCAGCACTTTGCTTTCCCCCATGAGAAGCATTTGGATGGAAACCAAGGCGGGAGAGACAACTTCAATTGGAAAGATTTTAGAGAGGCAGAAAGGCAAAAGTAAAATGTTGGACTGGGGAGAAAATTTCTTCTCAGAAAGAGTGGTGATTTATTGGCTCCAGAATGGTGGAGATGTGGCACTGAGGGATGTGGGCAGTGGGCATGGTGGGGTGAGCTGGGGTTGGATGTGGGGATCTTAGAGGTCTTTCACAACCTTAATGATTGTATGAGAAGGAGAATCTTATGGACTGGACTAATTCTTCCCGCCATCCCTTTCTTTTCCCAGCACCACAGAGGTTGTGAATGTGCTCTGTCCTAAATGTCCAATAGTGCCATGTGTACCTGAAGGTTATTTGCAGGCAGTACATTAACAGTCAGCTGTCCTACTGCAATGTGAGGGCTGTGATGGAGCCAGCGTGGGACAGAGTTTCTGCTGGGGCTCAGTGACAGAAAAACAACTTCTGGAAATGTCTGATAAATAAGAGCAAGAGATCTTAATGACTACGCTAATACATGAATGAAATAGCAATTTGGAGCTGCAAAATGAAACTCAGATTTTGTAGCTCTGAAACAGGAGACGTTGGAGACGGATTTATCTCAAAATGGAAAGACGTGGAGAGACAGAACCTAAAAATAAAATCTCATTCTTAGCTGTGCTGAGTAGTAAACGATTAGCAGCATTCAGTCGGAAACACCACTTGGGCTATGACAAATACACTGACAAAAAAAATCAGCCAAAAACCCAGGGAAGGGCTAAATCTGTACTCTGTCTGCATATAAACTAATGCTGAAACCAGTAGGAAGTGTCAGGAGACCCCTGAGCGGAGGCAAGGATACAGAACTGAGCCGTGCACAAAACTTCTTTAAAAATAATTGGAACAACTAACTGCCCAAGAGGAATGGTCTGAGCGATACGCACCACAAACAGTGAGCTGCAATAAACAGCAGAGAAACAACTCCGAGCTGGAAGCATCTGTCCCACAGGTTGGACAGCATGGATGTGAAGAAATCAGGAGCCTTGCAGCTCAGTTGGGAAGCTGACTCATCCCTGATCCTACACGCATTTACACAGAGGAGGAACTTGACACGTGAGACGTCAAGGTTAAAACTGGCAATCAATAGTTAGCTGCCTAACTTAGATATTCATTTGATAATGAGAAAATTTACCTCTCCATGTGTCAATTTCCTCAAATGTAAATTAAGAGCTATGATTAGACGCCAAGATAATGACACTTGGGCAAGCCATGGATACATTTCTAAATTAATTTCCTTCTGCTACCTACACCTGAAAGCTAATAGATGAGTGGATTTAGCCTGTTTTAAGTGAGATCTGAATACATGTCCTATGATAATACAGACTTAGTTTTCAACATTTACACAAATTCGCTAACTACAAGGTTGATGCTGTCATCAGATTCTCTCATTTTCCAAGCAATAAAGCACAGAGTAGGCCTTACAGGACTCAGATCGCCATGGGAGTTAGTTTTGGAGCAACCACCAGCTTTAAGGGGACCTTGGCTGAAACAAATGTCTTTTAATTGTTTATTATTACAGGAATTTCCTAACTACAATACCTCAATATTTAATAAACAGTTTTAATATGCACTTGGGAACATGGGCATGTTGGAGGGGTCAACCCTCCAATTCTTCAACACGATCTGGTAAGTGATAACACTTTTGGTTGTGGAGTGGGATAGTCACAGACAGACATTTGAGATGAGCAAAGCAGCAATTTCCATTCATTCTCAAAAATATTCCGGTAGCAGGACTGGAATTGAAGAGAATAGTGTTCAGAATCCATTTTCTAATTCATTATAGATGTATATGAACAAATATTTGTAATAATACATACAAGACAACATATTGTGCCACCAAAATCCCTTTTCCTCCACCAGCATTTCTAATTAATTACCAATATGCATTACAGAGTGTGAAAGCCTCATACTAGAAAAGGTCACACTTCCTGCCACTCATTTCACCTTGCCTGCCCAGCTAGGAATATTCACCACCTTTCACTGACAGCATCAGATGAGTTCCTACCCGTGTCACATTATTTACAAAACCTTTCACACGGCTCCAATATGCTGGGACAGTGAGTGATAATAAACTCTATTCTGACATATCAACGGCTCAAGGAAATTTTCTATTGCAATTTTCAACATAAAATGAAACATCCTAGCAGGAGCCAAAGCTGGAGGAATCTGCTCTGAGAGGAATGATTTCAGGTAATTTATCATTATGAAATGAAAATGCAAAAGCCATTGAAGTCTCCTGAAACGATACAAATAAACCCGTGCTGTAAAGTCCGTGATCAGTGAGGGTTTATATTTGGCAGTACTTGCTCCAATAAACATAGAGGAACTAAATCACTCTTCATATATTACAGTTCTCTTTCAGGGTGTTAGACAGGGAGCTTTTCATTGCAGCTAGGACATAGTGCACCTTCCATGACATTTCTCTCCAGAGTTCCCCTCTGCTATTAGCAGTGTGAATGGTAAACTGGAGAACTGAACTGTATCTGTGGGGTCAGATGAGATATTGAATGAGATATCAGAGTCACGTCCATCAGATTTGCTCATAGTCTATCTGTCTCAGGCTTTGCTGAATGCAAACGCCACTGATGAATGTGAATAGAAGTTGGCAAATATGTTCAGAAACTGTAAATTGGCTGAAAAGTGCAGTACCAGGAGGAAAAATTTGCAAATACTACGTAATGAGCCTGTATAACGCAGCCCTGAATTACTGTGAGTGAGACAGAAGGTCCTCTAGGCTTAAATAAAACATTTCTGTTTGACCTGAGTGTGAAATATATTGCTTTCTTAAACGGAGAATTCCAGATACAAATCAAAAGCTTTCTTGTAGAGCTTTAATCAGGCCTCAGCATATTGCTGAGCCACTGGACTTCGCAGTGCAAACAAGTCTAGCTTGCACTTTGCAGCTTGCTTGACCATGCACAAGAAATGCTCCTTGAACTCCATGAGTTCCTAAAGCAGGAGGAAGTGCTTGTTTTGAAGACTGCTCGGTGGGAAGAAGAGCGTGTTATTTTCTGCAAAACCTGCATGTCCTCATGGGCCATCCTGAAACCAGAGTGCCCTTCCATTCCTTTGTCAGACTTTGACTGGGAGTGACTTGGGATCAGAGCAGCAGATGGGGTTTGTAAGTGCCAAGGGAAAGGTACGTGGGAAAAGCAATGTGAGGACACCGAACTTGCAGAAAAAAAAAAACGAGGTTGTTGCATGTCAAAAGTAATGTGCTTGAATAGCACTGCGTGGAAGGCTAGAATTGCACAAGTCAGGGCAACTTTGGCTTGAGTTTCGGGGATGTGAAATTGCCATCTCTCTAACTTGTACTACACCTGATCTCTCTCTAACCAGTGCTATCAATCTCACTTACCCACTCAGATTCCTGCTGTTTGACAATTGGGAAAAAAGTAGTGGGCATTCAAATGCTCTTGAAGAGAATTTCCTTGCACCTGACACAGATAAGAACTGAGTTACATTTAAGAAGATTTCATACCATGACACTGACAGTTCATTGGTCTGATTATGGGCAGTTTTGAACCTCATAGGACTGGTAAGTATAAGAATCACTGAGATTTTCTACGATATCTAAGTAGAAATGATGTCTTTCCATCAAAAATGTGCAAGTTTGTGCTAAGACCAACTCTGTAAGTGGGGCAGCAGGTGGCATTAATGGTACAGAGAGAACACTGCATTATATGAAGCTCCCCATTCTGTTTGCATGACGAGAAAGTAGGCACCAGGCAGAGCACACCACCCACCAAGCAGCCTGAGGATGGGGTGCACACTGCAATGCAGCAATGAAACACTTAAAGATGAAGAGAGATGTAGAACTTGGCTGAATGCATCTACAGAAATAATAGGCAAATGCTGTGATCCCTGAGTGATTGTATTGGAGAAAAAAGTCCTCGCTGAGGCTTGTTGGACTTACACTCCAGTTTCACACTTGGAAATTCAGCTCTGTCTTTCACAGCAAGAAGATTTTCGGGAGATAGGCTCCACAGATCCCTGGAAAAAAGTGTGACTGCACCAGTGTGCTGTCAGCACTGGTACTCAGCAGCATCCCCAAATGTTAAAATGACGATCCAAAGAGAGGAAGGAGAGCTGCACAAAGCCTTCACTTGCAGCCAGGTACACTGTGAGTTAACTCCCATGCTGCAGTTTAGAATTGAAAAGTCTCTTTTTTCACTCCGCGTCTCATGCAGATGAAGGGTAATACATATGGAACTTGTTTTCAGCAGCAACTGAAGAAGTAGTCAAAGTTTTAAATCTAGGGCAAGGAAATCAAGCAGAAATACATAGAAAGGACACAGAAGTTGTAGTTGTCCTTCTCTATCACAGAGGAAGCGAGCTGCAGGAGGTTGGAGCACCGCAGTGTATCCTCAGCAAGAGGCCTCCACTACCCAGGAAAACAGTTCAAGGGAATTTAGAGCAATCTAATATGTGCAGCAAGGACAGCAAATTGGGGAAGAAAGCAATGGGTTTGAGTTTGTCTGACTTTGTGCGTGGCTTCCTCAGTGCTGTAAACATCTGACATCGGCCAGAATGGATGAGATGGAAATGTCACAGCTTAACTGCCTGGAAGCCTTGGACGTGTTATTCACATCCTCAAACTGGCAAATGTTGAGATATTTAAATGAAAAGCCATTAGCTTCTATGCCATTAGATGAAATTCTTTCCCAGATGCTGTTCGTTACTCCCTGCACCAAAACTCCAGTTGTACTCAGTGGGGGGATCTTCTGGTATGACAAAAAGCAAACAGGATTTCATTTATGATGAGTCAGCCCCAAAAGATAGAGCTGGTTTTCAAAAGAAATATGCATACACAAGCTGGTAGACAAATTAAATCTAGAAAAAAATATCTGACCGCCACTTCTCTTGCAGACTTGAAATTCTTGCCTAATGTTTTTTTTTAACCACTGTGTAAAAATGTATTCCATTTTTAAGCATGTCTCCTTTCTCTGGTTCAGCTGCTCCAGGAGCACAGCGAGGGCTGATTTAAATTATGCTAAGATCCACACATCTCACAGGAACACCTTTGCTTGGAAGATCTCCATTGGTTTTGCAAACATTGACGGCACTGGTGGGTCACCAAATTAATCTGAAGTTCAGTTTCTAGAGGATGTGTCTGTAGGTTAGAGGTGTCCGGCTGCTGCTGCCTTCTCTTTACAGCTGTTGCCTCTCCCTTTCACCAGCCATTCCCTGGGGGCACAAAGCTGGAGGGGCAGCTATTCCCATCCCAATGGGAAAGGAAATATAGGGAGTCATTTAGTCATTTTCCTTAGCTGAGAGCTGGAAAGGAGGATTTATTCTTCAGCAAAAAGTCAGTATAGTTTTCCTCTTTTTTTTTTTTTTTTTTTTTTTTTTGATCTTTTAGTTTTTTTTCCTGTGTTTACCAGGCTCAAGAGCCTCACTGGAATTAGCTCAAAAGGTCCAAGAAATAATAATAATAGTCATAATAATAATAGCAGCTCTGTTGCAGGAATACTAAAAAAGGAAACCAAGAGGATAGAATCTAAGCAAACTTCAGTGAGATACTGGGAGGTGAAACACACATAAAAAAATAAAAATCAGGAAATATTTGTGTAAATGCTGCCACAGCACCAGCCCCTCCTGTGTATTCCCCCTCGCTGCCTGCAAGCTGAGAGCATCTGTCCACATCTCCCTGCGCCAGAAGGATTACAACAAAAAGGAATTTACATTCTGTCAATTAAAGCACCATCAAGCTAAGGATTAAAGTCACAAACACATGAATTAGAGATGGTGCCACGGGACTCTGCCTATCTATCTTCCTTGACATTTCTAGGCGCATGTTATAGAAACATTAAATGCACCTTTAATCTGCTACATTTCCGTGCATGGCATTTACTTATAGGGGTGGCCTACAAGAACAAGGCAAGCAAAATACTGTACTGGCACTTGTTCCCCTCATAGAATGCATGCATAAGTTGGCTTGTCAAAGTTCAAACAGAAAGGTTATGCGTGAGATAGTGCTGTGACAGCTGTCAAAGCCTTTTTGCAATGGGTCAAGGGAAAAGATGGGGACGACAGAACTGGCCCCTTCCCCATCCTGAAAGGAGTCAGGCTGTTGGGCATTCCCCCCAGCACTGGGTAGAGGACTGTACATAAACATTTATTCCTTGCTAGATTTTATATTAAATTTATATTAAATTAAATAAATATTAATCCTTGCTAGATTTTAGCTATGAAGAGCTTGCAAAATACCCCCCCCACCCCCCAAAAAAGCCTGATGGTCAAGGAATGGACTATCTTGCGCCAGACTGCCCATCAGAACATACGAATAGCTGCATTTTATGGCCTAAATTTACCCTGCTGTGGTTTACATTGAATCAAGGTGGAGCAGATGGCAGGAGTATTGCCACTTTAGTAACCATGCCACATTTCCAGTTGAAATGGCAGCACTTGGCTCCGACAGTGAGAGACGGAGCAAAGTATTTTGAGCAATTGTGTATTCCTGGGCAGAAAAAGCAAAACATTTTGATTTCAGCCTATGTCACCTTCTGGGTGTATTCACTGCACAAAATGGTCTTTCTTCCCTGATGACCGTGATGGCAGGCAGTACAGAAATGCAATGGAAAAGAATAAGAATGGCACATTCTGTCTCATAACCATCCCCATATCACATGCTTGGGAAAGAGAAGAGCACTGTAGAAAAGTCACTGTGCTGGAGCTCAAAAAAAGCAAGTTTAACCCAGTTCTGCAACCAGCTGCCTTTGCAGCATTCAGGACTTCAACCAGAAGAACAGCTTTTCCTTCTCATCTTACATTCTTGTTCAATTTTTTGGTGGGAGGAAACTGTGAACACCTCATGTACTCCAATCAGGAACAGCATCTGTAGCTGCTAGCTTAATAGTCAGTAATAAATGGGTGTGAGTTTGGAGGGTGCTGGGGTTTACTCCCTGGGTTTTGCAAACTAGCACAGTGGAATATTTTTCACCCTGCTGGCCCCCAGGCTTCGCAGAGCTGCAGCTTCCGCAGGAACAAATGGAGTCTGGTTACAGTTAGGAAAGATTATTACAATTTGATTATAGGCTTGGCTCCGATGGTTCACTCTGTGCTACCGAGAGACGAGAAAGAGCACAATCCTTATCCTCTGGAGACTGCAATACAAATGAGGAGAGAGAAGATAGGAAACCCACAGCGGAGAAAATGGAAAAGTCTGCAAACTCAGGGTCATTTGTCTGTATATTTTAATTATGACAAAGTGGCAGCAGTTTTCCCAGCAAAGGTCAAAATTTGTGCATTTCGGAGAAGTGAGGCAAAGGAATTGTGCACTTTTCCAGCAAAGCTTATCTTTAATCTGCCACACCTCCATTTATCCCGGCGAAACTGCCCTCACTTTGAGTACAGCCTTCAGCCCTTAGTGGGGGAAAAAGCTCCAGTACAGAAGTGCACTACGGGAATGATTACAAACTGAGGCAGAAGGAGCACTGAGCACCATTAAGCATAGGATTGCAGCACAGTCTGGTTGGAAGGGACCTCAAAGCCCCCCAGCCCCACCCCCTGCCATGGGCTGGTTGCCCCTTGCCAGTTCAGGCTGCCCAGAGCCCCATTCATGGCTTGGGGCACCTCCAGGGATGGGGCAGCCACAGTTCCTTTGCCCAATCTTTTCCCAGTGCCTCACCACTCTCTGAATAAAGAATTTCTTTCTTACATCTTACCTGAATCTCTCCTCTTTGAGCTTAAATCCATTCCCCCCTTCTCTCACTACACATCCCAGTAATCTCTCCCAGAGTTTTAACAGTGAGAGATTGAAGACAAGTCAGGTTGGTCTTTCTGGATTCTTCCAGCAAGAAATGAGGAGATTTCATACTACATAGAGCATCTGAATACATTTGGAATGTCCCCCTATAAACATGCCAAAACTCAGTATTTTTATTCCCTCTGAGCCCTACACTGGTATCTCTGTCTTTTCCCCATTTCTTCCAATTGCAGCGATAAAACTCAAACACCGCTATAGGAAGAATTAAGAGCATTTTCCCCTTCCTTTCCTGGTTCTTTACGCTTGTGTCTTGGCACAGCTGCAAGCTGCCTGCCAACCCCACTTTCCCCATCCTTTTTCCCCTGGCTGCCTAGGAGCCTTCCATGGCTGCAGCGAACAAGCCGCTGCTGGCTGACGAGAGGCAAATGCCACTAAACTTCCCACTGCTTTGACGAGCATCAAGCCCAATCTAAAGGCAAGAGCAAAGCAGCAAACAGCAAGCTCCTCACTGCTGCAACCACTAATGAGCCACTTACTTGGCATGAACCATCCCGCTGGCCATGGCACAGCCTCTCGTTGCCAGTTCCCAGCTGCCAGGCACAGGGAGGGCAGAGCTGCGTGGTGGGAACAGCCAGCATTACACACACACAAAGTATTTGCAGCCTCATCCAAGAGGGTAAAAGATGATGTTTTGCAACCACTGCTACAGGGACCGAAGGGGAATGCAATTTTATTTGTCTTTCTTTTTTCTTGCTTCATCAGGAAATAATTCTAATGAGCTCTTGGAGTCACTGGGGCTAAAAGCAATACTGATTTCATTCTCACACACCGGGTCTGACTGTGGAGCTGAAGGAGAGTTCATGGCACACCTTTTTCTCCTAAGCATTTCCTCATCTCACTGACACTGGTTGAGGGCACTCTGAGGCCATAAGTATCTGTTTATCTTTCTCCTTTCAATCCAGTCCTTCCCAGCAATGTCTACTGATGTCTTTGAGGTTGCTGGTCCCCATGTGTGGGAGACAGCTTGATCCTTCAGGCTGCTCTTGCATGGAAAAAGACATGAATGTGAGATCACCTCCAGCTGACCCTGCAATATTACACAGCCCTGCGAGGAGAGGATGAGTCTGGCATCCCTGCCATTCCGTTCTACATAAAATTTATCTTTAATCAATGCTTACGGGCCAAATTAAATCCTGTGGAAAACACACTCCAGCCCCCTCATTACATTTCTGAGTGGCGTTGCACCAAGGCACCACTAAATTCAGTGGAGTTCCTCCCCTTTCCATCCAGGTGAGCCACGAGCTTGGACCCACTTGTACTAATAAAGGCAGTCAAGCTGCACCCATTTGCACCAACGTTGGTTTTGGCTTTCCTACATCAACATTACCTCTCACTGCAGCATTCCCTGTTATTAGGTGTTTTTCCTCAAGCAATGGGTGATGAAGACACTTACGAGAACTTTATAGCACTTCAGTTGACAATTTTCTGGGTTGAATGTGTCTCCTTCATAGCAGAGGTCTCTGCACTACAGATGGTGTTTTACATATAGCAGTAAAACGACATAGTTGGAGCTGCAGCATATGTGCCTTTGCCATGTCTCTGTATCCCATGCAAGTCCGCTGGGTTTCCAGCTAGTTCCCATTCTGCATACATCAGCTTAACATTCAGTGGAGGCAGATGGGATGCTGGCCTCTAGCTCTTGCATCAATTGGTAAAAAAGATTGAAGTATTAAAGTGGAGAAAAAGAAAATGAACAGGACCTTGCTCATGAGCAATATAATATTTCCCTCCACTACAAAGTCACAATGTTGTAAAATTACTATCTCTTCCCCAGTCTGTCCTCAGAATAAATTGGCAGCGCTCACTTTCCTGGGTTTCCATTTAAGAGAATCTTACAGGTTCTTTGGTGTTTAAAGCTTGTGAAATATTTCCCACCTGATTCATTGAGGATTATTATTAAAGTGAATTTAGCACTGACTAAAGCTCCTGGATTGTCAATCCTAAGAACCTGATGTTCTTTTTCAGCTACAAACTATTACAACAGGGGCAGAGGAAGATTGCCTACCACAGTTGCTCACCAGCATGCTCAGCTGGGAGGAAGGAGAGAAAGCTGTTTCTCTTGTCCACTCTACCTTCTCCAATAAACCCTTCTGCTGTGGGATCACATTGCTGGGGTGCAGGGAGCTGACTTTCTGCCCCCCCCCCCTTTTTTTTTTTTTTTTTTTTTTTTTTTCTTTTTGCCCTGCAGCTTTCAGAGGAAGGCGCTCTCTTATCTGGCATTGCTGTAGAGGAAGTCTGTGGCTGTGTCAGGCCATCAGCACAGATCCAAGAGGGTCTGAGAGACAGCATCAGAGAGTGATTCCCCAGGGCAGTCACAGCAGAAAATCAGAGAGATTGAGAAGATCAAGACAGAAAACTTGTTAGCCTGGCTTAATCTCTGATAAAAAAGAAAAAAAAAAAAATGATCTCAGCTTACATAAAGATGGCAAAACACATCAGAAATGATCTGAAGGGAGTTCGGGAAGATGGGAGCAAGGTCATAAATCGAAGGTACCTTCCAGGGTGCCACAGAGTGATGGAAGCTGATAATTTCCAGTTTCTTTCTTGTCTCTTCCAACTACCCATGCTCCCCTGAAGCTCATGAGAAGGAAATCATGTTGCCTCCTCAGTAGAGAGAAAGGCATGAAATCCTTCCTGCATCAGCCAGCTGCCAAAGGATCAACATTTCCAAAAAACCCACAGTTCAGGCTTCCAGATTCCTATAAGAGCCCTTCTGTGAAGCTAGAGCAAAGAGCTCATGCAGTGCAACCATATCATGCCTCGCCTTCACAAGTCTCTGCTTCCACGAAAATCCCTGGAAATGAAGAACAGACAAGTGTAAAGGTGGGGAGCTCGCTGCTTCCAGGCTTCAGGCCTCTCCCACGGGAGACCATGCAAGTGTCTCCCCATTTCTACTTAAAATGGTGACTGTGTGACCTCTCCCAGGCTTAAAAATAAATAAGGCGAACTCCTTTCTTCACTTAAAAAAAAAAAAAATATGGCTTCGGAGCCAATCTTGTGACTTCTAGATGAGTTCCCTCATGATCCCTCAGTGTTCAAGGTTGGCAACATTGACCCTAGCCTATATTCTAGGAGAACATGACAGGGAGACTTGCTCTCTCAGCTAGCTTGTAAACACTGTAAACTGTCTGTACTTATGTTGAATAATCACTTTTGCAGGGCAAGCAAAAAACAGAGTTCATAGTGCTAGAAAGAAAGAAAAAAAAAAAAAAAAAAAAAAAAAAAACAGGAAAAAAAAAAAGCCTGAAATCAATACACCCTTAGTTCTCTTGTCTCAGCAAAAGGAGTCTCAGGCACATTTTTAATGCTTTCTCCCTCTGAAAAAAGAGGACAAACAACAGCCTGAACAGGCCAATCTCTGCCTTACCACACTTGTTAACATCACCTCTCTGATCTGATTCAAGACATTGTGACAACAGCCTAAGCCCACGTCCAATGAATATTTTAAAATACGGGATGTATATGGTAAAATATTAAGGTCCATAAGCACTGTAAGGGCTGGTGCTACAACTGATCCAGGAAAGCTCTACATCTGCATCCCTGGCTTGCTTCATCCTCCCTGGATGCTTCCCAGTCCCCAGAAGATCCCAGAGCCCTGCGGTGCTGCAAGCGAAAGAAATCATGCTGGGATTGCCAGCTCAGCTCCCCCACCCTTAACATATGCAGGTAGCACTGCTGGTCCGCATGATGTCATCCCACAATTAACATGCTGATTAACAGCTGGCTTCCTGCCATTCTAATAGGCTCTAAATACCTCTCCTAGGAGCTCCTAAAAAGGAATTGGATTTTGGAAGTGGTGGGAGAGGATATTTTGTATTCATGGGGTCTTCTTCGTACCCGCAGGATGTGCAGTAATTCTCAGTAGTTGTCCTACACTCCGGTTTTAAAGCTTGTTGTTTTCAGAAAGTGTTCCATTGGCAGTTGCTCCTGCATCCCCCATTCCTGGCTCTCCCTTTCCCCCCTTGAATTATTGATCTTTAGCCAGAACAAGATTTGTCTTCATTACACATGAGCTGCTATCACCACAGATATTAGCGTAAACTCCTGGCAGCAGATTGATTAGTTTCTTGCATATGGAAGCAGGGGGTCCCTCCCACAGCTTTATCAGGAATCCCCAGAGCCTGGTGTTCTTTACAGGACACAAAAATGGAAATTAGATTTCAGTTAAATACATCAGAAATTAGATTAGATGTTATTACTTCAAAAAGTCAAGCTCGGGGGAACAGTGCACCTCAAAAGATCTCTAAAAATGTTCTGTATGGAAGTATCAGCAGCATCGCCCCGTGCTTTAGTGAGCTCCAAGAGGGAAAAACTTGAATTTCTCTTCCTACCACTCATGGCCAACAGGTCTAAGAGCAATCCTCCACAATAGGGTGCAAAAAGAAACAGTGGTGATGATAACAGCCACTCATCCTTGGAAACTGCAAAAACTAAGCCTGTGTTCTCCGTAGTCTTCAGCATCACAGCTACTGGTCTTTGTTTGTTGTGAGCTTTACCAAATCAAGCAAGTCTCTCATCATCTTATATCCTGATTAACACTTTTCTTACTACCCATATAACCACCGGTTACCTACTTTCATGTTTCCCTTACCTACCCCTATCTATTGTCCCTAACACAACTTGTTCCCATTCCATATCTTTGCCAGACTAAGCTCAGAGAAGTCCTGATTACACTGGAGATTTTAGACAGATTCGATTCCATCCAATCACACTTGAATTATTACAGAAAGTTGCAAGCTTTTTAAAGTACAAATTAAGCCATATAGATAGCATTTCTATTGTGAGGAAGCTTGCAAACTTGGTAATAGGCTGTTAGCACTTTTGTATTCATAGCTTCTTTGGCCTGGAAGAACAAGATGATTAACATATGTAAAAGCTTCAAATGATCAGCATCCTTGATGCTGATCCAAAGAACCTCTGAAGAGCCATTCCTCAGTCATGTCCTTTTACAACCCAAAACATTCGATTTACATATTTTACATACATAATTTACATATGTCCCACAACACTTTAAAAGTTTCTCGTTGGATGGGTTCAATAGCAATTCATTCACGTTTATCTCACTTCCACATTTGTAACATCATTAGAGTCACAATGAGCTTAAAATACTGAAACAAAATCCTTGGTGTCAGAACAGCCCCACCTCAGAAACGTCTTATTAAAATTCCTCATCACCCAGTCTCAAAACATCTTCTAATCATATTCCAGTGCTACAAATTAGCAGATCACAAGGTTGTAGCTCACGTTATCCAATTAAATGAAAACGAAGGACTTTAGCTGTGTCAAAGACAAATTATTCCTGCTGCTGTTTTCAGCCAACTTGACTTTCTGTTTCTAGTCTACCATCACTGCTACCAAGAGACACCTTACAAACAGTAAAGGCATGTTGCTCCAAGGGCAAATTTCCCCAAATGTCCCACTGCCCCCCTTAATCCCATGGGCCATTCAGATTCCTGAGTTGATGACCCCACACTGGATAGATACTCACTGTTGTTGGAGCATCCACCACAACGTGGTCCTGGTCTGTAAGCAAGGCTTCAAGATTAGCAATAATCCTTTACTTTCTCACTAAAATTTGTCCCTAAAATAGTTCTCCTCTCTTGTCAGCCTTTCCTATTTATATTGCAAGTTCCCTGGAGGTAGCAGTCAGCTCAACAGAGCACCAAATTCCCTCACAAACACAGGTGACATTCCTTCCTTAATCATTCACAATCAACACCATTGCTGACCTTTTCATACCATGTCCCAATCTCACCATCACATGCAGCTGTTATTTTTGGAGCCATTTCACACCCCTAAGGTGGTTACATGGCTTTCATCGTTTTGGCGGTCAGAAAACTTGCTACCATAAAAGAACAGTTTCCCAGGAACAGGAAAGCTACTCAAGAGCCTTCTCATTTTCCAAAGCTAAGGGTGTCACTGACAAAAGCATTCACAGGTTTTCTATGCAATGGGCTAGAATTAAAGAAGGGGCTGAATCATTTTTCATTTGCAGAATTTTAATGACTACCAACAACATTAACATTCACTATTCTTTCATGACATACCAAAGAGCTGGGGAAATTTTTGCACTGAGAAAACTGCATTGGTGCAATACTAGTTATGTCAAGGCCTTAATGTTTATCTGAATTGTTCTTGGCATATTTTTTCTTCTCAGAGCACCACGAAGCATATAATTACTAGGTTCAATATATATCCTCACATGCATGCTTGTATAAACACACTACAGAACTGGTCATCTCTACAAAAATATTTTCCATTAAAGGATCATATAGTTACGAAGGATCACACGTAGAGGCTGTTTCTGTTTTTCACCTAGACTGTGATTTTGTGAGACCATGTCAGAGCAAGAACCCATAACCAGGACTTTGGAAAGGAATAATGGATTTGGAGAGTCCCTGTGATTTTTTCATGGAGGATTTAGAATATCTCCATTTAAGAACTTGAATTTCAGAGTGGTAGATTTCTCAAATTAGATACTTCCAATATGTCTCCAGCTACAAATGTGAGATGCACTCCATCATGAACCACTCTGAGGAGACAGAGCCCAGCAATCAACTGAACACCAGAGGCAATATTACACAGAGGATCCCTGCCATGTTCAACAACCCCAGTTTAGAGAAGCTGCTCACAGGAGTTCAGCCCTGACAGCCAATTCAGTTCCTGGTTTCCCTGGTGAGTATGATGACGAATGAGTCATTTCACGCCAAGGAAGACAACAGCTTTTCTGATTTAGATTTTCCATCAATAAAAAGAGCTCAGAGAGCAATAAGTCGTGCCAGTCAGGTCAACAACAGATCCGGAGTGTTCTGATTTTTCATTATTTGATAAAATGGATAAACCTCATCCAATACCTAGCTAGCAGTAGGTTAAAACCTTCTCCAAATAAATTAAATGCTCACACTCTCACATCTGTGTATGAAGACAAGTATAGGCCGTTAAGAATGGCTCACATTCAACCAGGTATGGGCTAGTTTTCCAAACAGGAATACCAAGAACTTCCGATGGAAACATCACCTGGGCAATGGACTCCGCAACAGTACCACCAGCTTACATAATGGAGAGTGATCATTCTGTTATCTGCACATGCCCAAGTGTCACAACGCATCTGCAGGCAGCCATGGGCTGTGTCAGAGGATTTATACTTATTTTTCACCACTGGGAGCTGGAAGCAAGCTCTGAGCATCGGCACAAGATCTTCTAAGGGCTGACACGATGTAAACCACATCATCCCACAAAGCGTGGCAGGAAAAAGGGCAATGGTGAAATAGGGTTAAACCTGACCAGAGGACTGCCACTTCCACTCCTCATATCTCAACAGTCCACTCCTTAAATCTCAGTCGTCCTCAGAGGCAAGGAGCACGAAATTGAGACCAGGAGCTACACTTGTCTCTGTATCTTAAAGGAAATCCTGATGGATTGGTTTATTTATTTTTGTATCTTACGGCAGGTATCTGAACTTTTACTGATAGAAGACTGATTTTTCTTTGGTTTCAATTCTAGGGATAGCAGCACTTTTCTTTTATGTTGGAATATGCCTTGCAGTGCAGATTTTCAGCATAATAAACCTGAGCTACAGAACTGACCTGTCACACATCATTGCTAGCCTGGCCCAGATTTTAAACCCATCACAAAACAGTGAAAGACTCCATATTTTAGCTTTTATCCTTCTAACTACAAATATAATTTACTTCTTTCTTTCGTAAGACAGCAAACGTAAGCATTGCTAAGAGAAAGTAGAGGTACTGCTTAAAGTAGTTCAGGGAATCTGTAATCCCTAGGCCAACACAGCCTGTGCTTTATATGATATTTACTCTCCCTTGATTTCCTGGCCATGAAGCTTTACATTCTGTTGACATTCCCCTACTAATTAGAGAGACATTTTATGGTACCAAAGAGACGTTCTTTCCCTTCCAGTCCCAGACCTACGAATTCCCTTATTTCTCATCCTTATTTGATCAACAAGTAAAGAAATGATAAATTGGTCATTTACAATTCTCTAGATGAAACCTACATCTCTGTGTGTCTCTAATGAAGCTAGCCTAATGTGTCATGAATTTCTGATGCTACCTTTCAGAAACACTTGCAATGCAAAGCTTGTATGAAACAATGTACTTACAAAGCCATATTTTACAGTCTATCTCCTCGTATGGGGCTCGCACACACATGTGGAAAAGCACTTAGCAGTAGTTATCTCTACTCTGTTGAAAAAGGAACTTTCCAATTTTCAGTTATGTTAATACAAAACCTAATGTCCTGTGGAAGCTGATGTGGGTTGTGCATGCATGAATTATTATCGATTTTCTTGCAAAGACTTATCTCTGAACTACAAACAGTCTGATAATAAAAGTTAAGGTGAAATACTATCCGAACTGTGTTACACGAAAGAAAGCTATTTCTATTCTTCTGTGGGTAAACTGACGGCTACTGCTATGATATCTAGTTAATCCTTTCTGAATGAGTATTAGATTATTCTTGGCACAGCATCTTGCACTAGTTAAAAAAATATGCTGTTGCCAAGTCATTAAGCAAGAAAAATTTGAATGCTATTCTTGTAAAAGTAGCTCAAATGAGCTATCAGTGCTCGGGATAAAGTGGGAAATACATGAGTCAGGATAAGCCATTGTGTCTGCTGGGATGGTGGGGGGCCACGCACTCCATCCATGGTCTGCTAAGAGCATCAGGAGAGGCACCCTATGGGAGATGCCCCACATGAGCTCCCTTCCAGGACTGCAGCTTTCTGTTTTGGTGGTGACTCAGTTTAAGCTTGTCAGGAAATAATTATTCCACCTACTGAGGGAAAACATTGATCTTTACATGAAAACCTCTAAACTGTACACATTTTGCACATCATGTATGCTAAACCAGAGATTAATAAATGATGCTGCAATACTTCTCAGACATTTCTACCCTGCCTTCATTGTGTTTCCATTCTCCCTCGTGGGGTATGTTCAGTGGGTGGACTACATTTCCACCAGCACACTGTAATTTCAGTTCTTAGCAGTTTTCCATTGTTCATCATGGGAGTTCCCAGCTGCATCAAGAGTTTTGTGTCCAAGAACGGAGTCCAGACAAAAGAAAATACAGACATGAGAACGGAGAGAACAGCAACACAGTGGAGGGCAAACGTGTCTGGGCAGGCTTTACCTGATCCTCATTTTGTGCATGGAAACTCCATTTTCTGCAAGCAAGCTGCAACTCCCAACTCGTTACCTGCTCTTCCGTCCCACTGCTTCACCAGGAAATGCTGCAACCAGGGAGAAGGGCTCTGTCCTCACAGTGTGAATGCTGTGAGGGAACTTCTTTGTGCCCTGGATGGAGGAATCTGCCCCACGGCTCCTGGGCCAGGGAGGGAGATGTGCTGAAAGCAGCAGAGGGGAGCACATGGCGTGTGATTTTATGCTCAGAGCAAGCCTGTTGGTTTGGTGACAATACCAACCATTTGCTCTGCTGTAAATGAAATCAAAAACAGGCAAAGAGCTCATACAGGGGCTGTACTGATCCCACATAGCTGTCATTGCTTTGTTTTTTCCTCCCATATCACAAAGGCGAGTGACACAGGATCCCCAATTACACTATCTTCTGTTCACTACAAGGAAAATGAATTTATCCTGATCACTCCAGTAAACACTAAACCCACCAAGGCACACATTTAATCAAATAATTAGGAGAGGTGGAGGGGAAATGTGTGCTGGAAAGATAATGTTGCACTTTAAAGGATTCATTATTGGTTATTACATTTTACATAGAATGTCTTTTTCTTTACTAGTTAAAGAAAAGGTGAAGGAAGAAAAACAGAGTCCTACAAAATGCTCCATCTAAATTATAGACTGCTCAGAACATGCCTGAAATCGGAGGTGCCACCTCTCGAAGCAGCACTGTCATTATGCTGCTAACATGTCCTGATCTGATTTTTCTCTCTTTTTATTTTAAACTTATTCCCTACATTCAATCACTTGAGCAAAGAGACCCGTGGCTCTTCTGGCAGAGCGCTTACATCCCACAACCCCTCAGAAGAGTAAAAGGCTTATTTTCACCCCCACATCAATGCCCTGAAATAGTCTTGATTTACCACAATGTAAATAAAAGGACAAGCCAAGCCACAAAGTCTCCTAATATCACTTCCCATACTTCACCAGCAGCAGCTTCCCTCTCTGCTGAGGTCTATTTTAAAGCCAGCAGACTGACAAACAGTTAAATACCACCTATTGAAACGCGTCTGCTGCTGGTTCTGCTGTTCGCACTGAGATTTCCTGTCAGCCTTTACAGAAATTCTTTGGGAGTCTGACAGGATTAAGGGGATTAATACATTAAAGCATTATTACAGCTTTCACAGGGGATTTTCAAAGACTTTACACTGTGATCTATTTGTCCTGTTACATAAAACGAGCACTAATAGGCCGATTGAAAAGAATCGCTGCAATCAATAACCTTAATTTTTGTAAACACGCTCCGCTATCAGAACGAGGAGCTAAGGTCACCAGCCCTCCCACGGTGCGTTACTTAATTTAAGCTGTATGAATGCATTTTCAGTGCACGCCAAAGGGTGGTCTGGGTGTTGAACCGACTGGCAGAGAGAGATTTGTAACACTGAGTCACCAGCCCCTCGTCCTGGCTGACTCATCACCTGGGCTGCACAGCACCTGCTATGCAGAGACCCGCAGAGATTGCATTGCCAAATGGCTCCATCCTGAGGACGCAGCTTTATCTTAATTAAAGGCTCACCTGTTGCAAATCAGCATAAATGAGCACAGATTGAGGATGAAGGCAGCATTTTCGAAAGAGTCTCCTAAAATGGAGGAGCGCCTGGGCTGTGCTTTTTGCTTTCACCTGTCCTGAGCTTTCAGGCAGTGCTTTGCTTAACCAGCCCCAACTAAACCAGCATCTGCATAATTCACAGACATTACAGGATCCGTAGACGTCTAAATTAGGAAAAGTAGCATTAGCCTTGGCTTTCAGATCAAGACCTAAAATAAAGGAAGATTATAGCTAAAAATCGTATTTTTTAATCCAAACTAGTATCCCATTCTCAGTGAAATATGGTAGTTATTGTGTGCCTGATTTCCCTAGGCTGCTCTGAAAACCCAGGTGCCATGAAATCACTCAGAGACTGAGCAGGGGTCACTCACCTCACAGCCATTATCCTCACAAAGTGGTTGCTCAGCTATTGTGTCTAGTCTCAATTAAGAGCTATTAATGAGCTACTTGTATCAGCATGATGTATATTATTGTATAAATGTGATTGTCAAGTTTTTTTGTTGCTGCAAAATGTAAGGTTGGCTACATGAAAAAGGCTGCACGCAGAGATTTCAGCATTGCCGTGCCAGGCAGAAAAGAGCATGCTATCTTAGGAGAGGTTAACACCTTGTTATGGAGATACTTAAGCATGGGAGCTGTGGGTTGTCTGGTGGGTGGAGGGTTAAAACTCATCTGAAGTTACGTTGTGAATCTAAGAAATCTGTGCTGGGAGAGACTGCAGTTAAAATAGAACATCAAATGGGATTTAAAAAAAAAACTTGTATATCCACATCAGCATCCTCTCCCCTGCTGGCAATCTAAGAATACGGACTTTGCCTAAGAGTGGGAGATGTAGGCATGTGGTTAAGAAGGTATTGCAAATGGCAATTGCCAGCTGGATAATGGAGAATCGGAGGATTCTCTTAGATCTACCTGAGCAGAAGCAAATAGAAAAAACATTTTTATTTCTATTTTATTTTTTTATAGCTCCTTTCAGCACAATACTGCAACTGTGCTACCTCTGTCTTTATTTTGCAAATATTTTTTTGCTTTTCATCCACTTGAATTAGAATACTTTTCTTTCTTTACTTTTGGCCCATCTCTCGTTGTTCTACCTCAGTTCAAGAGCCTGGACTGCAGATGCAGCAGCTTGCATCTTTGAGAGGCTGGGGCAAGTCTGGGATGTGTCCTTGGCCTGGTATTCTGTATCACAAACTCCTCTGGTTTGCTCCTGGGCACAGCCTGCTCCTTTTAATTTTGTGTCTCAGGAAAAATTGCAATGTTTTTACTGGATTTGATAGGAATGGCAATGTGCACGTGTCAGGGGAGCTTTTCTAAATCAAGAGAGACTTTCCAGAATTTCTTTCTTTCAATTTTATCCACTAAACCAGAGATTTGCTACAGTTGATATAGGCAAATGGTTAAAAAAGCAACTCTAGCAAGTGGCTGCTGCTATTCCTCTTAATATTGAGATCTCCTGTCAACCCCTTCACAAAAAGACTGGGTACTTTGACAGGATTAGGAGGATTAATATATTAATGCATTATTACAGCTTTTATAGGAGATTTTCAAAGACTTTAAGAGTGAGATCCATTTGTCCTGTTACATAAAACGTACAGTAATTGTCTTAATTGCTCCATTGTGACTAGGTATTGCTGCTCAAATAGTGCTGCATGTCTAATTGTGCCAATTGTTCCAGGATCTCACAGCAGCACAGAACAACAAGGTGAGCCAAAAACAGGGCTGCTCTCCAAAGATAGCTCAGCTTCAGCCTGGGTTCTCCATTATGCCTCTGAACGGGACATAGGAAACAAAACTGATCCCAAATTCCCAAAAATCCAGTTGGTGCAGGCAGGGTAGATATTATGCAAAGGCAGCCATGGGCACAAAGTAGAAACAAGTGGAGATTTCAAGGGAAGTAAATGAAGCAAAAAAAACTCCCCGTTGAAAGAGGGAGATGTCATTTCTCCCGTGTTGTTTTCTTAGAGGAGTCGATCGTTAAACAGAGCCCGTAGCTCCAGCTCAAGCAGCATGCAGACAAGATGAGGGGACGTGGCAGATGTATGCTGTCCTGCTCACGCACAGCTGCCAGCCTTCTGGCCACGCACACGGGGATGTGTCTGTGCTGCAGTCCTGCACCAAAAGCATGGGCACAAAGCAATTTGTTCGTAACTCTGCATAATGAATAAGTACTCCCAGTGTGATGCACTAAAAGTCATGGGATCTGTCCTTTATGTCCTCTAAAGAAACACGTGAAAGTGCTGTTAGAGATGCAGCCGGGCAAGTCTCACTTGGAGTGACATTTGAGAAGACAATTGCTGACAGATATCTGCTTGTGTAATTCTCAGTTAAATACTTTTTGCACCCAGAAATGCTGCTATGCCATGGACACGTGCAAACATCCTTTTGGCTCATAGGATTCATAGCAGTGGCTGGAAAGGGCAGCCCACGTTGCTGGGAGTGGTGCACAAGGATCTGAGAACAGCTGAGTTCTGCCCAATGCAGTTTTGGTGTTTTGCCACTGTCAGAATCTGCCACCATGTGCTCCTGAGAAAAAATGTGAGGAAAATTAGAATAGAGAAATGAGAGAGATCCTGCATTTCAGGGTGTTCTCTCTTTAGCTCTCAAGTAGCTTATGCTATGAAGCACCAGAGCTGATATCCTTCCTAAAAGTCTCCCTTATATTTCCTGGCAATTTGGGGTGTTCTATCCCTGCTCCATTCTCCAGACAGATCCCCTGCTATGTGCAGAGTAGACAGGCAGAGCATTTTATGACATAGTCACAAGTAACCTTCAGGGATCTTATCGTTCTAATTTCTCAAGTTCTCTTTTACACTTGTTTGGACCTGACTAAAGAATTCACTTAACTTCCTAAATGTGTACCAAAGAAATCCAAATGAAAATGCTGGGGGGGGAAGGCAAAAGGATAGGGAAAAGAATGAGACCTGCTGCATTGGGAGAAGAATTTATCAGCAAGCAAACAAAAGAGACTTAGAGTTTGGAAGAAGTCCGATCTGATCTGCTGAGGTCCTTTGTAAGACTGAGACAACTCCTTCCATAAAGACAGCACGTTCCTCTTTCAAAAGTGTACAAGATCACCGCACAGACAATTGATGCTATCCCCTGTGAAAGCCTTTCTGCAGTTAGGGAACAAACAGCATCACGCTGATTTCCTTCCCCCCAGATTTGCTGCAATGGAAATTGTATTTCACAGCATGCCTCCTAGAACCAAATTATTTGTTGAGTTGTTATCCATTCCATAGGGTACACTGAAGTCACTTACACAACATCTCCCCATTTGAACTCTCTTTGATTGCTTTGGTCTTTGGAAAGCATGGGTAATATCTGTTGCAAACACATGCCTTTTTTTTTTTTTTTTTCTTCTTCTTACCATTTTCTTTAGTGCTTTGTATCCAGATGGGTTGGGAGAGTGGAATGTGTTTTTTTTTCCTGTACCAGCTTGGAGGTGTCCACAGAGCTGTCCTCTCCACCATCTACTGAAACATCTGCACCTACTTTGAGTCACCAGAACCACCTTCCTCCCCTTCCCTCCCTCCTTCCATGGTAATGGGTTTGCCCCCATATCTTCATTGGCACTGGGCTTTGTGAAGAAAGGAGACTGATTTTCCCAAACTTGAGTGGGGAGAGACATGAGGCTAAGGTTTAAGAATCTGTCACTTGTACATAGAAATAGGGAGGAAATATATATATTGATGGACTGTTTGCATTTCTTCTCATTGTGGGCTTAAAAAAATGTTAATTTGTGGGTTTCAATCCTGTTAATAAGCTGTCAGATCTAGATGAAAAATTATACAAAGTGCAGTAATTGAAAAAGAAGGAGAAGAAAAGCACAGAAATTAAAGAGAAATCTTTGTCCTAATTTGATTTGTGACTTCATTGTAACAGAATAAAGCATGTGTAGATATTAACAATTCATTTACATAACCAACTCCAATCAAGCAATTCAGATAAATGTGCATTCACTTCTGGAAAGGTGGGAGGATTCATTTTAACCTATTAACACCCATTTCTTTTTGTCTACTTTCTTCCATTACTAGATAAAGTTGTTTACTGGTGAAGAAAACAACTTGCAGGCTGGCATGACATTTAATTTTCAAAGTTGCAAGGTTCAATCGAGCATTATCTCTGCCTACATACACCAAAACAGGAAGGCAGTGATAAATGGACACAGTGAAGAAGCTGCACTGTGTGTGTAAGAAATGGGAAACTGAGGCACAGCCTAAACTGCTCTGCACCATCCATCATGGAAATTTTAGGGGATCACCTGGTTTAAAACCATCTGAGGGACCCCACTGTCTCCTCCTGTTTCTCTTGCATCCTTCATCCCTGCATCCAGGCACCAGTGTCAAGACTTCCAATGTAACTTGCCCTGCTTTAATACTCTTTGTGCACATTTACGACACAAATCAAATATTCGTTCTTCTCGCCTGTCATCTGCAAAGAAGCTGAGGTAGAGAAATTTAAGTGGCTGGTCTGAAGTGAAAGAAAAAAGCCCTGAGGCACAATACACCACAAGGGCCTTCAAGTCCTGTCTTTAAGACTTCATTGCCCACAGCTCTGTGCCACGCAGGCTGCTCCTTACTTACGTTGTCCCTGGTCATAATTAAGTACAATAGTTCTGTAGTTCTTTACTGAGCAATAAAACAAGAGGTTACCAGATCTTTCACTTGCTGGGATACCCAAGGCTGGCTTTGTCTCTATACATTACTCAGATCTAATTAGAATCGTAAAGGATTTTCATGACTTTGTAGTTTTCCCTGCTCAAAAGTAAATCTGTCCTTAATACCATGGAGAGCACATACTGAGAAAGTCAGTGAGAAGAGAGAATTAAAGGAAAGCCCAGGCGAAGGTACAGGAGAGGATGCCAGGTACAATCACTGAAGCAAATAAAGTGAATTAGTTGAGAGGCAGTTAACCATCCTGCTGAGAGAAGGAGCTAGGGACAGAATGGCAAAACAGGGAGATCTGAACGGAGATGCAGTGCTCACAGAGATGACATTAAGGAATTTGGCAGCCACATGCTTTGTTCTTATTTACATAGGTATGAGATCTAGATGACCAGCTTGATGTGGGAGTTATTTGTACGCTATTGGTCTCTGTGTAGCAAAGAGCAGAATTCGGCCTCCTTTTCATCATAAAGTCTTCGATCAGTCACAAGAAAGTGGATTTTTTTCACTTCTGCCAGCTGTTGAGTGAATGATGTGTCAACTGACGGCTTAAAACCACAGAAAATAAACTTTCTGAGGCCAATGTCTTCCTACTCATTTATATACAGTAATAACACACTTGTTTCATAGCCCACCTGGGGTTGCTTTACTGTTTAGGTGTCAAGCTTTCCACCACCATTATGCTCTCCTTCCATTCCGTCGTGGCCAACCTTCCTGGTGTCAGATACCTCCATGGATCAGGTATAGAAGAATAAAGATGTTGAGATCCTGCAGCATGTCCAGAGAAGTGCAAGAGTTGTGAAGGGAACTGGGATGGTTCAGCCTGGAGAAGAGAGGCTAAAGGGAAACTTCATCACTTTCTAAACACCCTGAAAGGAGTTAGCAGTGAGGTGGGGGTCAATCTCTGCTCCCAGGTAATAGAGATAGGATGAGAGGTGTTGGCCTTAAATTGTCGCAGGGGAGGTTCAGATTGGATATTAGGAAAAAATTCTTCTCTGAAAGAGTGGTGACATATTGAAACATGCTGCCCAGGGCAATGGTAGAGTCACTGTCCCTGAAGGTGTTCAAGAAAAGGGTAAATGTGACATTTGGGGTTGGACTCTGTGATCTCTTGAGGTGCATTCAGACCCCTGCGATTCTGTAAAGATCATGAAGTCCAACCACCAACCCACTCTGAAGCAGGAACCCTACAATGGGTCACACATTTGGCACCCAGACAGCTCTTAGTGATCTTTTCCAACCTTAATGATTCTGTTCTATGATAGAACATCCTACAGAGGCCCAAGGTCTGCGCTGCATGTAGGTCTGCCATTCACTATCCTTGAAAGCACTGCAGGACACCTTTTGTGGTTGCAGCAGTGTTATCTGGGGTAATTCTGGGAAACAGAATGAGATTCCATCAAGGTGAATTGAGCCATTTGTGGTCTGGTTCTGTACTTTGAGAAAGCCTCTGCCACCGGTAAAACCTTGAGATCACCTATTGATCAAGCAGGAGAAGCCAGACGCTCCTGGGAGTGCAGGTCTAGGTCCAGTAGACAACAGCAACCACAAATGCTCATGTTTCACAGTTTGGTTTGTTGCACAATTTAGAATATGGGAAGGATTTCTAGATGGGTATAATGGCCTAACTAACCTTTCAGTTACATTTGGGGATTTCTCAAATATTCTTCTAAGCATCAGATAATTTAGAACTTTTCAGCACACGAAATGCGAACACGATGTAGAGCAGAGCACAGACAGGAGCTACGGCCATGATCTGACAAACTGCACAGAGCACAGGACACACTTGCATGCACAGGGCACTGGCATGGATCCCTGGGGAGTACCAGGAGCTGCTCCAGCCACCAACCCATGCTTCTGGGCAGAGGAGATGCCTAAGACATAATTTCCACATCGTAATTTCATAGGAAAATACAGCTTGGTGTTGAATTAGATCCAGAAATGTAATAAATAAATCATTAAATAAACATTACTCAGTTGAAGCCAACTGAAGTACTCTGGTTTCAGAACAGCCAATAGAACTGTTGCAGTTCTCTTTCCCTTGTTACAGAAACTAGTAAGGTTAATATTTTCTAATAGAATTCTTCCTACTTTGCAGAAGCTGCATTTTTCTATTTAAAAATAAAGAAAATAGGGCTTGGTTTGGTATTTTTGCCTTCTTACTGAAAAGTAATAATAAATAGGTGATTTAATTAACACGGATTAACTAATACAGCAGGACTACACCTTCTGCTAAAAGACATTCAGCAATTATGGGAACCAATGCATTTCTGCAAAAGCGAATTTGCAGGAGAGCCAGACGTTGCACATCTGCCTCTGGATTCTTAGGCACATTGGATAGTTTAAGCAGCTGTAAGCATATCTGAATTTCATTGTTATTGTCTGGTTTGTAGAAGAAAAACTTCCTTCTTCCCACAGCAAAGACAATACTCGAGAAAATCAGGAAGAGGATAGAAAGTAGCAAAGATCTGTGATGATTTACTATGTTCGTGTATAGCACCCACCCCAATTTGCTTTCTTGAGAAGAAGAAAGGAGAGAAGAGGCTGACTCTGGAATTGCCTCCCTGCATCCTCACCCACTCAGAAGGCAGCAGCACATACATCACACAGGTAGCAGCAGAGGAGGACTACAGCACTCTAGAAGCATATCCGAAACCTTTATATCTGTGCCCCAGTCCTGCAAAGCAACTTCAGCTGACAGTGATCATTTTGCCCACCTGAGAAAGATGATGGTGATGATGCCCAGGTAAAACAGGCAGCTCTACATACTGAAGGACTGCAGAAGCAGCAGCGTGTGCTGGCGGGGAGCACTTTGATTTCCCCAGACAACTAACAAGGACCCCTGCATAGGCTGTTGTCTAAGCAGAGCTGCGCTGGCTGTGCATTCTGAAATGTATTTTCATTCTCTTTAACGTTGCTCAGAGAATGGCTTCATTATACTGCTCCAGACTTCTCCTGGCTGTGCCTATCCCAGGAGGACCCAAGCTCTGGGAAAGCATTTTATGTTTGCCTAAGAATGCACCCTATTTATAACTCACTCCACTGTAGCAGGCAAAGTACTTTTTGCTGGACCCTTTCCCTCATACGTACACCTAGATGCATATTTTTTTGTCCTCTCAGTTTTCTCATTCACTGAGCCACAGATAATTATTGTGCTGGGAATGATAAAAGACAAGCCAGTTAATAAAATAAAGGCAAACAAGAATAAAAATACAAACAACTTGGGCCTCGGCCAAAGTAGATCTGTGCCGCAGAGGCTGTGGATGAGCTTGGCTGTCTTGAAGATGCCCTTGCCTGTTTTTCATAGTGCCACGGAAGGAATAGTGCACCCACGACTTTAAGGCTCCCTCAAGTTGTTGTGTTTGTGTGGGTTCCTCCCATTGATTTTCCCCCTTTGCTGAGCCAGCTGAGGTATTTCCTCAAAGTCTGACAAAGGAAGGTGCATGTTCCCCTTGCACTATATCAGACTATGTTACAGCGCAGCAGAGATCTGAGATGCTGTGTTCTTTGTCTGAAGATAAAGTTAAGAATACACCCCAGGAATTGGACCTCGGGTTTTTGCCATTGATCAGGCAACCCTGCCTGCAACAGGGAGGTTGGAACTGGCTGATCTTTGAGGTTCTTTTCTACCCAAGCCATTCTGTGATTCTATGATCCTAAGACATGAACCGAAGACAAAGAATGGGCACAAAGCCATCTTTCATATAGACACGATTTAGGTGCCAGATGTGGCTTGGGAGGGACTCTGTGGGTTTGAGGCCAATTTGCTTTTGCAGTCAGCACTTCCACAGAGAGTCTGTGAATCAAATGAGGAAATCTATGGCCAGAACAACACTTGGTGAGTGGATGCTATAAGGATACTTCTTAGATTGCCAGCCCCAAGTTTTATATGAGAGAGAAGACTCTCATTCTCTACACCTTGTCTTAAGAGGCTCCTTTGTATTTGATCAATCAGTCACAGAAATACCCAGATATGAATGCAGAATGACCAATATTCCCAGTTCTTCTATTGTATATCTGCATCGTAAACAGGCTTTTGACTTTACAGTATGAATTGAACAACAAATATTGTACAACACAGCAAGCCCAGAAGGTTTGGTTCACCATTAATATGAATTAAAATGTATTTGGCTTTCCAAATACGTTTTTGGTTTTCCAGAGGGCTTTTGCCTTAAATTCCCATGCATACTTGAAAGACTTGCTTATAGGTGTTGTATTTGTGTGTACTGAAAAATCATCAGGATTCCAGATTCAAACCACGATGCTGTAACATCTAAAGAAATAAATGCCTGAAATAAATAGGGAATTAAATGGTAAAGATTTGTCCCCTCTATTTTGCCAGCTCTTCCCACACCCTGCTGTGAAGGACTGAACAATCTTTTCGTAGGCTGTGGATAGGATCAATTTTTTGTCTAATTCCCATATACACTGTCTCTGCAGTTGTCTTGTTTCCAATTTTGCAAGATTAAGGTGCAGTTTCCATAAAGAAACAAGTTGTATTTGTATAGAAATATGCACCACAAAACACACGTGCATATTGGCATTCAGGTCTCTACACCAATAACTATGCAGCACAGAACCACACTTACAGCTACAGGCATACAGCAGAAGGGGTCCCCAGATCAGGAAAAGGCAAAGGGTGGAAGAATTTATAGGTTTCCCATTAGGACTGCATGCAGCTGGGCCTATTTGTGGCTACAGATACGTTCACAGTCTCTGCAACTCATGGCACAGAGATTTACCTGGCATGAATAGATGCATGGTCTGTAATGCCTGATGTTCATGTGCACAATGGCAGCCCAGACAAAATGTGCATGGACCTGCCTCTTCACGCTGCACGGTTTGACATTACAACATAAACACACATGAAAACCATTCATAAATAAATGCAGGATGCAACCCAGACCTTCCCACTGTGCTGTGCATGCAGCACATTTTGCCATGTATTTGCAGCAGACACACGGTTACACCTATAATGAAGCTCACAACACGTAGAATCCTAATTGCTTTTGTGAAGCCAGGTGCCTGTGGACTCAGCACCTACTAAAATACCCAGACCACACCAGCTTTTGCTATCCATCTCTCTCCTGATCCCCGCTGTGGAAAGCAGAGTTGCATTAAGAACTCTGAGAGCAGAGCTGATATTGCCAACCAAATTGAAGACACGGCTTTGCAAGATGCTTCAAATCTAGCAAATCTGGAGATAAAATACGTATCTCCAGAGCACTGGTGGGAAGAAAAAAAAGAGATTCATTTCCAGATCTAGAATTTTGCAATGGATAGCCATTATTTTAAAAATAACGATCCACAAATGATCAGTTTAAAGCGCTTCCAATCTCTGAGTCACAAAGAAGCTAAGTGCTTCCACATACCACAATTGAGGGGCCTGGACTGGGATTTGGGCAGCAGATGGATAGTAGCAAATCTTGTACACTTGTACCAGCAGCAGCTCCTGGGAGCAAAATGGACCTGAGACCAAAAATGTAGGAAACAGGAGGGTGTTTGGAGCCGTCTGTGGGGTCTGCTGTACTGCTAGCTCTAACCCATGCCAAGGCAAAAGACATCAGAGTTTCAAGGCAGTGGTGAATTCCTACTGGGCTCATGTGTTGCACAATTAGTCTGGTGAAAAAAGATTCAGAGCTGGAGGTCGTTTTCCACTGAATCATCACAGATTGGCCACTGCTGAAGGCAGGAAGCAGTGCAAAATGGATGGGTGATCTCAGGAGACACAGTAAATCCTGTGCTCCCACTTAATGCCGAAGCCCAGGCTCTCCTGTAACCCCTCCAAGGAAAATGGAGTTCTGCATGACTTCCACACATATTCGTATTCAATAATAGATGAGCTCAGTGAATTTCTTGCAAAGTAGCTCCTTCTAACCATTTCCTTTAGTTAAATGCAATTGTTTGTTTAAAATCATGAAATGAAAGCTCAGAGGGAGCCCGAGAGTTTGACCTCCTGTGTGCACTGTAAGAGATCCACAGTCAGGATTTTGCTGCTCTGCAATGCTGACACTTTCAAAAAGTTGCTGATAAGCCCAGCACTAGAGCTCTCTCCCTAGTGCTAAAGGAATCTCCATGGCCTGTTGGCAAATCATGGTACATAACCTCCATATATGTGTTCATGATGAGAGAACCATTCCTGTTGGAAAAGACCTCTAAGGTCCCCAAGTCCAACCCAAACCCATCCCACCAAACCCATTGGCCACGTCCCTCAGTGCCACATCCCCATGGGTCTGGAACACCTCCAGGGATGGTGACCCCACCACGCCCTGGGCAGCTGTGCCAGTGTAGCACTGCTCTTTTTTAGAAGACATTTTTCCTATTATCCATCCTGAACATCCCCCATTGATTCTGCAATAAGCCTTGGTGTGTACATTCCCCAAGCTCCCAGTCTGCATAGTTGAACTGGGGTTTGTATAGAAGATATACATTTACTCACAAGCTTTTCCAGTCCTTGCTGCTGGTGCTTCTGGCTGCACTGGAAACAGCACAGACGCATCCTTAGCCAGAGGTGTTCAGCTCCCTGCCTTTCAGGTGGATCTAAGAAGCACCAAGTCAGATGAAAGCAGTGGATAAAAGGAAGGAGAGAGTTTCCTCTTCTGGTCTCAGGAATCCGTTTTGGACTCAGCATGGGTTCAGTACACAGCTCTGCAGCAGTCCTACCCACCAAAACATGCTCAGTGTGGCGCTCAACCACTCCAAGCTGCACACAGGTCTGTCCTCTCTGGGCTCTGGGCACACCAGTGTACCCACAAAGCACCTGCCAATCGATGAAGCCCCATGAAACGTTTGCCATACAAACCCTGTCCTTGGGAGACACAGTCTGGATGCACACAGCAGTGTTTCTGGGCGCTTTGCCCTTGGGCAGAGAGTGATTCAGGAGACAGCAGCATCCCTAACAGGAAAATTTAAGCATATCTGACAAGTCCAGGAAAGCGAAATGTGCTATTTGCTTTGGCCCTGATCCTGCAAAGACTCAGAGGTGTGTTAACTTCATGCACTGCAAATAGTGCCACAGCAGCAATTATAAAGGCATATAGTTTATCGCACTGCTCGTCCCAGCTCTGCAAAGCAGCTTGACCTTCTCTGTACTAATGCATCCTGCACTGAGCCTCCCTGTCTCATCCCAAGCATGTTTGTAACTGAGAGGAAGTCTGGCTGGGAAGGCAGAAGCACATCTGGCTGCAGGATGCTTGTAGCACCTGAGGCAAAGCCCCATGTATTGTGTGCGTGCGGTTAAACCTGCGCTGTGTGCGCTTGATAGCTGGGTATCAGCTAGGTATATGGCTATGTAATTATACTGCAATTAAATTTAATAGCTTTGCTAACAGCTCAACTGCAGGAGAGTTTGTCTAAGAATTTTTGTACTGGGATTATTAACCTTTTGTTGGCTTCACCCATCTATTTATCCTGTCCTGTAAAATCATGTTTACATTTCAGCCAGAGGTTTAGAAAAACAGTTTTTGTTGTGATTGTTCTTTTATAAGCCAGAATTGCTCAGTCCTAGACTAAATCCAGCAGCATGTTGCACATGTGGGGAGAGACCTGTGTGGCAATGCCGATGGCTGGAAGGGCTTGATTCCATGAGCTTGTGGTCCTCTAGAAGCCTCTAGAACACCTCTCGAAACAGAGTGAGGAATATCTGGACATTATTGTATTCCCTCGGGAAAAGATGTAAGGTGGCACTGAGTTATAGCAGAGGGACACAGAAAAAGAAAAGGCTATTGAGGTATAGCAGAAACTCCTAAATATCGACTTGAGATCAGCACTCTCTCATTAGCTGATCTGCACTCTCTTGCTTAATGGACCTTGGCTAGATAATTGAGGGTTTCCATCTTATGCTCCATGTCTGAAGCAAATGTGTGTGCTGGAAACACCACCACCTGAACTACGGAAGGAGAAATAGGAGGAGTGGCAGCCCAGGTTCCCAGTAAACAATGCTCTCCTCTCCAGTTAATTCATTGCTTTGATAGTTCTCCAGGGACATGGTAGAGAAGATTCTGTCTTCAAAGATCAGAATTCCATGCAGGTACACCATACAGTGAGTTTCCATCCTTTGCCTTGTTCAACTCACAGGACTCTATCCATCTCTTTATTTTAACCTTTGGTATTGTGCAAGGTCTGTGTTCAGGCATCCTCATTTCTCTCTATTTATTCAGAGCAGTGATTTCTCGTTTGCAGATTGGAATCTGCTTAAGCTTTCATGGTGATTTATAAAGTCCTATCCCTCCTACCGTGCCAGGTTTTGTTTTTCCGTTTTAACATGTTTTCAGCTCCGTAATGATTTTTAATCAGACAGCAATTAATGATGCAAATAAGAAAAACGGACAGTAAGAGATTGTTACATCTACTGTATTATAGTTATTTGGATTGTAATATTTCTGTCCTCTTCTTTCTTATATCATTTGGAGGCCCGTTACCACAAGTGCTTAGCAACATGTTTAATGGTCACCATAGAGGAGCACAGTCCGTTGATATGGCATGGTCCAGTGGAGAGAGCTTTGTGCTAAATGTCATGATACATTAGCTTTTTATGCAAGGGGTGTTTATGGGCAATGAAAGATATTAGCCTTTAACCTGTCATTGTATTATAATAAACAGGAAGACAAAGTTTGGGCCTCTGGCTACAAGAAGTCTTCAACCTGCCTGAACACATCACATTTTCTATTATTTTTTTCAAGAAGAGATATAATCTTTGGTAAATTTACTTTTCTTTACATCATTAGTGCATTAGTTTCTAGAAAGTATTTTAGTACTAGGAACCAATCTTTAAGAAAAGAAGAGGAAATCGTTTGATGGCATGGTGTGTTTGATGGCACCAGCTGTCTTTTTGTAGAAGCTGCTGTGATTTCCAAGGTGTTCCTTAGCCAATGGCTGCCCCAGAGTGTGGCAGGTCCCACCTCTAGCTCTTCCATTAACACCTATTCCAATTAGGGGACACTTAAAATACCAGAGTCTTGATAACCTATGTTATCAATCTATGCCTTACCTGCAGCTCTGCTGTGGGTGTGGGCAACCTGGAAGACAATTTCCAGTCTTTGTGTTTGAGGAAAGCCCAAGAAATATCATGCTATAGTTCTCTGAGTAATTTCTTCTAATTGGAGTGGAGTTTTTGGAGGCTTTTCTCTCCACTCCCATCTATATAATGCAGTTTTCCATGAAATGTATAATGATGTGTCAATAAATCACTAGGCAAAATAAATATGCAGATCTTTTAGTGGTGAATGTTGCAAGAAATAAACCTTTTGTAATTGATAATTAATGTCTTCAGGATCGATAACTGGCAGAAGAACCTGTAGAGTAAGTCTGAATCATCCATGGCTGCTCAGGAATGATTGATGCTTTAGAAACAAGCCTGAGTACCAGCCAAGTGTATAAATTAAAGCTTTAATATAAAACAGCTACCCAATGGCCTGAAACAGGTCCTGGTAGTGGCAGATGCTGGCCATTTGGCCTATTTTAGGAGCAATAATACATTTTTTCATCATGTTGAGATAGAGATAGAGGGATGAGTATTACCCCAGCTTGGGAAGGTATCTCACACAATTCAAGGACAGGCTATCTCGCTTTCTCCTGCTATTCACAAAGATAGAAAATCCATTGATGGAGGGTACAGGGATGGGCCTTTGGCATGAATTCCCACATGTGTGCAGCAAACTCCAATAGTCCAAGCAATGACTGCTGCAGCTCACAGAGAGAGCTGTTATGTTGTGAATCTGGGGGGATCTGATATACGGAGCAAGTAAAATAATCAAACCCTTCCTTCAAACTGTGCGGTTTGGGGATGAATCCAGACCTCACTGCTGAGATCATCCTGCCCAGTATTTTTGATAGATCTCTATTCTCTGTGTGTGTGGCTATAGATGTTAGATGCACTGCATCCATCATCATGTCCTGTATATATCAGCTCTACAATGTTACATGCGCAGCAACTGGAAGGACAAATGTAAACATGCAAACAAATACAGGCAGCTCAGATTATGTGCTGAGAGACCCAGTTATCATAAAAAGACCAATAAGAAAGAGTAGAAGGATGTCTGACTGCTGGAATGACTCTTGTTTCCTTTTCATTATTCTTAATAAAAGGAGATGGTACCAAAAAATTGTGTTTCCCTGGTTATTTTTCCCAGGAGATGCTTTATAAAACACAGAATATATAACAGACTGTGTTGCAAGCAAATATCTTATTAAGTGAGTATAGTTACAAAGAAATAGTAACAAAAATGAATGGTAATATTTTTCCCCTCTTAGAGTTAGTGAAAAATGTAATAGTTCTTGGTGATAGGGATTTAATAGCAGATACCCTAAGAGTGGTGAAAAAAGAATCTGACCAGCACGGTGAATAGAAGAACTTTTAAAGTACTAGTGTTGAACCATTAGCAATGAACAAGGTGGTGTAAGACTTTCTGAGTGGATGGTAATAAGATTTCTCCTCAGAGATCTGGCAGTGAACAGAAGGCATTTCTTTTTCTGAAGTCCAAAACTGCAGGTCTTCGGGAAAATATGTAAAGCTGCACTTAATGGCAGCATCTGTGTGAGAGCCACTGATTTCAAGACTCCCAAGTACAGTCCAGAGGGCAACAGAGATGTAGGCATCGTGGGGCATCCACCTCTTTTTAAAGAAGCCACGGTCAATTAGTCCTCTAACCTAAGTGCCCCAAGTTAACTGAGGTGAACACCAGGGCAGTAAAGAAAATCCATAGCAAAGTCAGCTCAAGCTAACTGGGGAGAATGTGCTTGTCCAGTATTTGTCTGGGAGGGAATTTTCAGCTCACAGGTCCATGGCCCTGGGGACAGCTGCAGACTGGATGTAATGAGGTTCATGAAAGAAAAACATCTGTTGGCATCAAGCTTGTTGTCAGCAGTGATACAGCTGCCTGATGCTCCTGTGGTACCATGAAAAGGTCTCTGTGTCAGAAGGCAAACGGGACGTCCTTTAGTCCTTTAGCCCACCAAAGCGGGACCCTACTGGTGGCACAGCCTTGTTCTTCCATGTTCTGCCAGCCAGATAATAAACCTGAGCAGCTGAGATAAAGTTATGCTCTTTCTACTGATGCTGGATGACTTTTTCAGTAGAAGCCATCCTATTCAGTTACATTATTTTTTACTATTTTTTCCACTCAAGGATTTGACTCACCTTCATCAGCAATCCTCCCCCTCCCTGCTGCTATCATTCTAGCATCATCTGGAAATGCCTGTAAAGATAACAACAAAACCTGGGGAGTAAAAGAAGAATAATATTGAAAAAAAAGAAGAAAAAAAAAAGAAGAAGAAGAAGAAGAAGAAAAAACAGCCAAAACCAACCAGAACTTTTATTTCTTGTTGAGTAACCATATTCCATGAGGCATGGCAAGCAGACATTAAATTCTCACTCGACTCGAAGGCAAACCATTATTCTGTAATTTTGTATGTAAATAAGATGTATTAGGAAATCACTCAAGCAATTAATTAAACAGCTGTTACAGAATAAGTGATAAAGGAAACAGGGGGGTGAATACGCGGAATTTTCCTTGCTTTTTATGCATTTATTTATTTATTTGTTTGTTTGTTTGCTGCCTGTGTAGATGTGCACAACAATTCCTGTGTACCTTGGTGTCAGCATTCAGCATCATCAGGAGAAGGTTATCCCTTGTGGTCAGATTGTGATCTCTTTGCTACAGCAAGAGGACTGGGGAATGAAGATGTCTTGGAAGGGGATGGAGGTCTGTGGCTGTTAGCATGTGAAGCTGCCAGTGGCTTATCTGATCTGCATGCATGGACTAGACTTTAGCTGAAAGAGGGACTTTATTTCCTTTCAGAAGTAATCTCTCTTTAAGAGATGCAGTGACCTGGAAATGATGTGCTTGATCCTAAGCCAAATGTCAGCCTTGGTATCTTCAGTTGGCCACTTGTTTGGAGAGAAGCTTACAGCTTTATAACTCAGGCCATATATTGCACAAGGAAGCCATGTAATAAGGGAAACCCTTTTGGTAGAACACAGTCCTCCAGGCCAAATACCTAAAGTTGTCCAAGCTGAGATCCAGCCAAAGCAATACAAGGCACACAGCAAGAGACAGTCTGGAACTGATGAGCAAAGGTAAAAAGAAAAATGGCACCACAGAGATGGGATTTGGTTGAGAACACACAAAAGGCCATAAACTGACTAGACTGCTGATTCTGCTAGAGTCCCTATTCCTCTTTCCTTGCATCATACTTGGTCCGATGGCTGTGCTTAGAAAAATCCCTCTAACCCTGCAGGGTTTGTGTCTTACAGGTGTATTGGTAATGTCTAGTCTAAAGCAACTGGGAATGCAAGGCATGGTGCTCTGCTCCCATCTCATACTCCTGCTGTTCACCCCTGGTGGGGCTGGGCTCAGACTCATCTCCTGTGCACACATCTACCCTTTTGGTGCAAGGCTACTATTTTGTTTTAACAGCCTTTTAATTTCAGTAGTAGGCTTGGCAGCCGTCTTCCTAGCCATTCCCTTTTGCAGTGAGAACAGTCTGTACCACTGCTAGCTGCAGGTCTGCAATGGACACAGTCCAGCTCTAGATGATTTCCAAATTGAACAGAAGCCTTCCAGATTATGAGCGAGAGAAGCACACGTGTTGTGACAGCCTTGAAAGTTAGAGAAAGCTGGCAATGAGCAGCGTAAAGGATGCCTTCTCTGGGATGTACTCAGCCCTCTATAGCAGCAGCACAAGGCAATGCATCAGAGCCTCTTTCAGACTTCGAGTGTTTCTGTTTTTTCAGCTTAGGAGGATAAATGCACCGGCTGAGTGGCTGCAAAACTGAGCTTTGCACAAAGATGGCAGCATTGCTAGAGCACACGTGTGGGAAGCAGGGTCTTCAGGGTATCCACAGCAATTCACTTCGTTTTGGGACCATACTGTGTCCCATTCCCAGCCTTATTAAAAAGAGCTCACTGCCCCTTCAGTGGAAACGATCCGAGCCTTGAAGAGACAGAGGACCGTTCTGGCTAGTCAAGGAAGTAATTCTAATTTGCAGCATTCAGCTTCCAACTGTTCTACAATAGCGAGAGGTTAACAGCGTGGAACCGGGTCTCGCTCGGAGCAGCCATTTCGCTCAGGCACTTTGTGCTGTCACTGCCAGCCCCCAGGCTGCTCTTTCTCCTGCTCCCACCTCCAGCTGAAGGGACCCCCGCGTAGATTCCTACCCCTTGGCAATGCCACGGGCTCCTACCTGACTGCAGTTTTGAAAGCAGTGTCAAAATGACACGAACCCGAGGTCAGCAGCAGCCTTTTACCGCTCTCCAATCCGGCTGTACACCAGAATTTTCTCGCTCCACCGGAGGTTTGGGAGTTCTCTCTCCAGTCCCATGAGATTGCTGCTGATTGCAGCTCATTATGTCATTTAGCAGCTTCCCCAGGGCTGCCTTCAGTGCCAGCAGATAGACCAGACCCCTCAGGTTGTCCCACCCCTGGTGCTGCAGTCTGATGCCTCGTGGACCCAAACAGTTGGATTTAGTGCCAGCCTGTGGCGCTGCCGCCCAGCTCTCATGAAAAAGAGCTCTTCAATGATTTTGCAGGGCAACAGGTTTTCTGGGTTTTGTGTCTTAGCTGCAAACAACCAGTGATGGAACATAGAAATATGGGCAGGGTTCAGCTCCTTCGGGCAACAAAAGATCAAAAGGCATCCAGTTCACAAAGTACTGTGGTCACATTGTCTTGCAAAGGCTGTGCCCATCAGACCAATTAGTGTCAACCATGCTCAGTTCATCCACTTGCTACCACAACCCTAATCTTGGCTAAGAACAACTTGCTGTCCAGCTAATTAAACAAGGAAAAGCCAAGGGAAGCCAGGGGGAAGGGGCTGGCTTCACTCCTTGCTTGGGAATGATGGCTGGACAAGAAGATCTTAGTGCTCTTTTCCAACCTTAATGACTTTATGATTTTATGATTTCCCCCACTTGTTTACATTCAGACTAGAAGAAAAGGGACACAGCATATTCTACAACTCCAGAATGTCTTGGTGAGTCTTTCTTGCTTCAGACCACCAGTCCCAGGTGGGGAAGGATACGGGTATTTTCTTTTTCTATCCATTCTGGACAATTATTCCAACAGTTGTCCAGGATGGGACAGATTTCACAGCTGCAAATGAAGGACATTTTTCTCTGAAATAAGTGTTTTGATAAAAAATGGTAAAATCAATGAATTCATTATTACACATTGACAATAATACTCAGAGAAGAAGAAAAAAAAAAAAAGCTAGTGCTGTTATAAATGATTGCAGCCCAGTGGCATTTCATAGTTCAAAGAGGTATTTTTGTGTAATGGAAACATCTGTGGCCTTCATAGAAATCCAGTGAGCTAACGAGCAGAGCTTACCTTCTGCAAGCACCACTACAGAAGGCTGCTGGACCACCTTCAGTTGCTGATCTATCCTCACTGGTGGAGCTCAGTGCAGATTGCAGGCAGGTAAGCAATCACTCAGTGTTTCAGATCTGCTGACACAAGGAGAGAGACACAGAGATCTCACAGAAACACCTCTGCTCTCACCAGCATTAAAGCCTGAACACACAAACCTCCAGCATGCAGAAAAGTTGGTTTAGCACAAACCACATTTCAGTACAGTGAATGTTTCTCATAGGGTTGCCCACAGCAGCAAGTGCCTACACAGGTATATGGTTCTGGGATAGACATCTATGGCCAACGTCAGCCATAGCAATAGAAACTCACAGCATTATTTCATAATAGGACCAGTATTGGAAATTTTCTTGGTGCTGTTGAAAAGTTGCGCCTGAACAAACTTAGAGAGCATTAGTCTCCATTGCAAAACCTTTTGAAAGTATTATTGTGGAATTTCTGCCAAATATTTTCATCTCCAGTCCTGCAACTGTCTGTGTGTTTTTCTTCCCTTTATCCCCTCTTTCCTTTTCCCTTCCAAATTCACCATTCAGAGGAAGAGAAATGAATTAACAAGTCAACATTTCATTTGCTTTTTTTTTTTTTTTTTTATGTTACTGAGGAAATAAAGAGTAGAAATCTTTGTAACAACATTACAATTGTATCTTTCTCGGTGGAACAGAAAAATCTGGTGCTCATTTGTGGTGTCTTGATCCACTCAGGTTTAGACAGCTCCAGAAGACTTTCACCTCCTATAAAAGTGAATGGCTTTACATTGATTTAAATTACCATTACATGAGGTCAAAACATGCGCTGAGAGCTCCTTGTATTGTGAGCTTGAGGCCTTCCAGCTGCCAAGCTGCACAGAAATGCCTCAAAACATTCAGCTCAATAGGTTCGTGTAGTGTTCACACATACAGTGATGGGGTTTAGGGGTGTACCACCCAACTCTTCTTCCTTCCAAAAAGCAGAGGTGGATTTTGTGAGGTGAAACCGAAACCCACCTCCCCCTTCAGGGTTCATTAGCAAAAGTCATTCTTGCACATCACACTTGTGACACTGAGCTTTCACTCGGCAGCTTCTCTCTTCTCATCTTGCTTTGCTTTTCATCTCAGTATTTCTTGATGGGGATTTGTAGTGACTGCCTCTCCTGCCTGTTTGCAAGAAGCCAGTATATGATGTGAAACCCCTAAGCCTGCAGATCTGCACAGCTCCTTTGCCATCAGTGGGTTGGGGCCAACTGACACCAGCTGAGGATCTGGCCCATAACCCATAGCCAGAGAAGCAGCAAGGGGCAGCTCTTGACTGGGCCAATTGGCTGGGCCAATACACAGCTGTATGGAGGGATGCAAGAGCTTAGATACAGTAGATAAGTCTGAATAAATCCATGCTGTACTCACCATTCCCTTACCCTAGAAATAACAGCCTCGTCAGAGCACAGTGTACTGGCAAGAATAGCAAAGCATCCGACATGATGAATAATGTTTACATCGAGAATCCAGATGTCATTTTCCATCCTGTAGCTTTAGAAATAATGGCCTGTTACTTCTTATTAAATCAAGGGTAATCCATTCACCTACAGGCCCAATGATAGCTGTCTCTGCTAATCTCCACTCAGGGAGCTATATTCATCAACGGGGAAGGCCTGTGTTTCTAGCAACAACTGGAAGCCCAATGATCTTCAGCAATGAAATTTCAAATATCAATTAGTTGTTTAAAAGTATGGGTCTGTCAGCACAGTCCAGCATTAGCATAAACCCCAGCTTTCCATCAGAAGCATGACCTCCTGTGTCCTCCTGCAGCACAGACATCCTATTATTCATCTCCTTTAAAAATCTTTTTATTTACAAGAAATAAAAAGCTCGATGACCCCCTCAGTGATGATTCTCCAGTGTCAAGCAGCACTTCAGCCAGTTTAATTCTCTTGTGGGTGGACCTAGCTTCAAAATTGACCCTGCTTTGTGCTGGGGTTTGGAGGAGATGACCTCCATTTGTCCTTTTCAACCCAATCTTTTCTTTGACTCCAAGAGGGAAGCAGTGATAATAGCTACGATTAAAATGCCATGACCTTGAAAAACAATGGAACATTCTCTTTAAATCATCTTTATGCAGTTTGTTTTTCCTAGTTGGGTTGAACCACTGACACCTCTGATTTGACCTGGCAATTCTGTCAGTGTGCACCTGCCCACCTTTGGCTTTTTGCTGAAGTGTGAAGAAAGGTTATTTTTTCTGTGCAAGAAGAAAGGGAATTTTGAAAGCGTAGATTAAATAAACAAATGTGTGACCAATTTAATGTGAGATATTTGCACACAGCAAGATCTGGTCACATCTACTTTCTGATTCTAGTCCTTCGCTTTGGGGCTTTTGGACTGTAATTGTGTTCAGTCTTCTATTTATACAATGAATCTATAATGTAATTTCATGAGGTACTGAGATGCACTGAAAAACATATGAGCACTAAGTTGCTCTGCCTAATCCATATGAAACAGTGTTGGAAATCAGCCTGGTAAACATGGCAAGAGAATGAGCAAGGATTTCATCTGGGGCTCTGACACTAATCTAAAAAGGATTACCAAGGAGATAGCCTGAGATGCAGAGCACTTGAACAGAGAGGACAACGAATCCTATTTAAATGAATGCCTTGAATTGCGGGTGGCTTGTAAGTGATTAGCACACTGACTTCATACTGACCAAGCCAGTAGGAGTTCATCCCTCACAGCCACTGGTTACATTTACTGCTCCATTCACCGACTGCAAATAGAGGTTAAGAGAAACAGATGATTTTCAAACATTAACTTTTAATAGGGACAGCATGTCTGGCAAGATGAAAAGAATGAAAAGCCCTCGCTGTTCACAGTTGTAATCCACCCCCAGTTGTCTTGCTGTCATTTCTCCATAAGCTCCACCACTTGTTCCTTTGGGGAATGATCATCGAAAACTGATACTGGAGCAGCCAACGCTCTGTGCTGGGTGTCCCAGCAGAAGGCAACTCTTGTTCTTGTGTTCACACACTGCCAAAGATGGGTGCTCATGACCGTGCTCCTCTGTGCTCCCTGCTCAACGTTCTTGTTTTGTTTGCTCCTTAAATTGTAATTTGAAAATCAGATCAGTCCGTTTGGGATGATAGAAAGTGAGGATCAGGTCAGAAAATTATTTAATTGAGGGTTTAACATATATCATGAGAATTATGCTTTCTGTCATCAAAGAAATAAGCCCTTCCCTCCTTTTGTGGCAGAAACCTAAGAACACTCTGATTCCCTTGGTCTCATTAGCTTGCATACCTCTGGCATATTGAAGATTCTGTGGCTTTTGTCCCTTTGTACTATGGGATTTAGCTTCCAAATACTAGAAAATATTTAGTGGATTTTAGCATGTGCAGTGCTGTGTTGCTGTATCCCATATGCCTGAAGCCAAGTGTCTAGCCAAGCATCTCCCAGGATCAAGAATTTATGCAGTGTTTCAGTAACAACTGAACAAATCCATGTTAATTCCATAAAAGATCTGTCATCCATCCTCCTACTCTTCTCTTTGCTTTTTGGCTATAAATAAATTATGCAAGCCCAGAAGTCCCCTAAAATCTTCACAGGTTAGCAGAGTGTCATGCAATGAATGAACAACTTAAATATGGCCTGTTTAAAGCCTGACAACTCTGTGTATGCTGTGGTTCTCCAAACAGCCCTGAGCATTGCTGCAAGCACGTCCACCTCGGGCACAACCGCTTTGCAGTGATGCTGCTGCTTCCTTACCCTACACATGGGAAGATGGGGAACATAAAATTTCTCACTGGTCCATTCCATTCCCATTCTTTTTTTTTTTTTTCTTCTGTTATTTCTGGCAAAGGCCACTGAAGTTCATGAGATGGAAAATGTATTAATTATGCCAACATTTATACCTTTCACAAGCCTAGTCACGTTCTTTCGCCAGTTTTGTTGAGCAGCTTTATTTCCACACAAAAGCACCACCATGTAATTATTTTATCAACATGGTTCAGTGGTTGAGTTAGAAATCGTACTGGATGATACAGAACATTCCTTATTTCAAGTGAAACTGTCACAAATGTATCAAAACCGCTTTTTTTTTTTAAATGCATGCTGTACAATAGAAGCTGTTACATGTACTACAAGCACTTATCCATTATAAAGTCATCTTTGATTCAGGAAGGCCGGAATGAGTTGCAGTAGCTTCTCCCTTTCTGCAGTTCATGTGCTTAGTTCACTTAACTTTCCAAACATAAAAGTAATCATAACATAATAACATACCCAGGGGATCTGAAAACCTCACTGGGTAGTTCATGGGATGTGTTAAGCCATCCACCATGCCTTTCATCCACCAGTAGATCTGTGCAGAATGGAGAATATCGTTATAAAAGAAGACATCATAAAACAGAGGGCCAAGCCCACAAGTTGTGTTTCATAAAGCCAGTAACACTATACTGATTTGAGTCAACAGAGGATCTGACTCTTTGTATTTAAAGTAGAGGTAAATATCTCAGAGCAGTAAAAGTGAAATATGCTTCAGCTGTACTTTAAGGAGAGATTTCAGCAAAGTTTATGTTTAAATTTCTTGGCTGATTAGCCCACAATGACTTCTAATCGCTTGGGAGAATTTTTTAAAATCAAACCTGAATACACTCAAGGCACAGAAGCTGAGAAAGTTGTCTGTAATTCATGGGGACCAACTTTTATTTTTTAAGGGAAAAAAAAAAAAACCCTTCATCTTATTTGAAAACAGCTATTGCATCCAGTACTGAGGACCTGAAGCTAACAAAGCCTGTTGTTTGAATGAAAGCTCAGCGCCTCATTTTCCACTCCTCTTGCAAAGGATGTGCAGTCCTGTGGAAAATGATAGTAATAATATTATAAAAATGGAGTGATAGATAAATAGAATCCTGTGTGTTTATCTTTTTTTGAGCTAGATCTAGGAAAGCTTTTCTGAGCCACCTTGCAGGTAGGTTTTTAACGTGTGTGCTTGAAGATAGGATATGAATCCATCCCGTCACCCGTCACACAAGGCATGCAGAGGTATTTAATAAACTCAAGTCAGCATTGGGTCTAACCAAACAGAAACACCATGGAAACACTATGGAAAATCATGGTGCTCCAAATCTCTTCCTCTCTCTGACTTCCACTGTGATTGAAGGTGATCAGCACACTGAAAACCCAGCAATTCCTAGGGCACGGTCAGGTTTTCCATTCAGGAGAGATAACACAGACATTGCTGGGAAAGCTGTCTGCACCCCTGACTGCCCAGCTGTAAAATGTAACTAATTTCATTCACTGGGGAGTGCCGGGAGGATTAATTGGATTTAGTGGCCGCAATGTACTTTACATTGGTTGGGTGGAAGGAGACTGATAAGAGCTGAGGTGCAAATTTCTCAGAGGTGCGAGGAAATAACTGACCAAGAAGGAGGGTGATTATTTAAAGAGTCAGTGAAGCAAGGAAAAGACAATTAGCATTGGTATCACCCTAATTCACAACAATTTACAACAATGAAGCTGAGCCACTCTTCCAATCAAGGCCAGAATACATAATTCAGTTGACCTTATTATAAAACATTGAAAAAAAATGAGTGAAGAGTCTGCACGTATGCACAGGCGAGCAGAAAACTGAAGGACACATGAAGGAGCCAAATGAAAGTGTTTCTTGAGAACCCCAAATCTGAAAGAAGACAACAGTAGGTCTGTCAAGATTTGCAGGGTTGCTCAGTGCAGTGGTCACAAAACTTTCTATTCATCCATCTCTTGTCTCAGCATTGCTGGCAAGGAATCTAAATTTTGGTATCCAAATGAGTGAAGGACTACATAGCTAGTCCACCCTCCTCCATTGCTGGATTTCTTTTTTCCTGCTGGTTATCTTAGATGTTAGCCTCAAAGTCTCCAGCAATGCAGCATGGAACAAACATTAGAGAAGCAGATGGAACACCAGGAGCAGCAGCATCAATAACTTATGAGTGGATTAGAAGCTGGAGTACAGCTGCCACCTTCTTGATCTTTTATTAGCAAGTAATGTTATTAATTATAGAGTTAAAGGAAAGACGTTTTGGAAGGGACAAGAGGACAGCAGACCTCTAATAGAATTGTGACTCTTGTATACTCTTGGCCTTTCTGTTCTTTTCTGTGCCTTGTTTTTCTTATATGGAGCATCAGTTTTATGTAGGATGCTGTTTTTTAAGGAATATGTGGAGCTAGGGACTTCGACCAGATCACTTTTCAATAAGAAAAGTACTCCTATATCTGCCTTTACCACCTTTAAAATTTTCCCCTATAATGCCTTTTTAGGCTGCTTAAGATGCTTATACCTAAGAGTGTTGTCTGTTCAGGAAGCAGTGGGCAGACAAGTGGTAGCTCTCCTGTTTAGCTGTGATTGCCATTCTCTCTTCAATCAATCAGGAAAAAAACCTGCTCCGAAGAACTCCTTAATTCTGTTGAAAAGAATATTTTTGTCTTCATCTGTGAAATGTTCCATTCCCAGATAGAAACATTTGCAGAATTCCTATTATGCTGAGGAGAAAATGTTCATCAGCATTAAAGGGCAAGAAATCTTTGATAATAGCAATCCTATGCAGATTTTCCTAGTGCATCTTACACCATAAAAGCATCATTTCCCTACTCTACAAGAGTAGAAGGTGATGTGAAGGCTGAAGCCAGTGGGAATGGAGAATCCAGGTCTCCTTTCTGCCCTCTCGGTCCAGAAACTTCACTCATGCCCTTCACACCAGTACATCAAAGTGACACCCAATTTTGATCTGCCACTGGGTATGCTGAGCCTGGTGACAATATTTTAGTCGCGTATCATTGCTTGCTGCATAACTTTAAAGTTTTCACTGAGCTGCACAGCCTCACGATTTACACTGCAGGGAGGGGGAGGTTAGATTTCAACTCTTTGGATCCATCTCATTTTTCAATAAGGCAGCCATGAAATTTGACTTTTTGCCTGACAGCATCTGTTTTTGGGAACCCTGAGCTACCAAACACAGTATGTCTGGAAATACAGATCCTCAAAAGCTGTTTTGGTGCTTCCAAAATGACCAGGAAAACCTATCTTAGGGACTGCAAGCCTCAGTCCACAATTACTGTTGTGTATTTGTCTCCTCTCATTTGACTGAGGGAAAGAGCCAGGCTTTTCCGTTGCAAAAATGTGCTACAGGTATAAAAGACTGAGTAAAGGCAAAAACATAATTATAGGGTACAGTTGCTGAGGATTCCTTATGCTCACTCCATCCTTCTTAGCCTGTACCCTGAAGATGTATTCCAGACTCAAATCTTCCATTCCACTTAATCAGCGACGTTCTCAGCACAGAATCCATTGTCTCCATCACATAGAATCATAGAATCCAAGCCATGCTTGTTAGATTCTTTATGATTTTCCAAGGCAAAATATCCTCAAAATTTGGTCCAAAGTCCACTCAGAGGGACCTTAACCATCCACTTCTTAAGAACTCCGGGATAAACAACCCTAGCCAACGTTAATACGGCACAAATTTTACAAATCTTTCATATCTGCAAGATGTATGTGGGCTGACTATCAACCTCCTTGATTTTTACAGTTGTTTACAAAATATCTAGTGTGCTGTAACATTATTTACAGGATTATTGATTTTTATTATTCATCTTTATGGCTGTCTTGTTCTCTGCTGGCTGATCACTGTCAGATGTACTAGATTATGCTCATGGATTGGACTAGAGTTGATGGGATTAATTGATTTGATTACATTGAGTGAAATCAGTGGATTTCACATCAAATAGAATCAATAATCTGAATTACATTAGACAGATGAGCAAACACTGGACAGGATCATTGCTTTGGTTTTTGTGGGCTTTTATGATGGTTGAGATCAACGGATTGAATTTCCCTGTGCAAGACAGGGACTGGTTCCATTTGAATCGCGCTAGTGGGCTCAATAACTACAATTCCTTTTTAACTTGAGTTTTCACTGATCTTTATTATAATAATTATACCTAGCGGCAATCACCCTCCCTGGTACACACACAAAAAAAGTTCATTATATGACACAGAGATGAAGTGGCTCATTTTCCCCCTGTTCTAATTTGGTAAATGGTGATTACAGAGGTAGGAGCTCAGCGAAACCGAATGAGCCTTGATGCGTTAGTTAGATTTTTAGCAAGTCATCTTTACTGAGACCTAACTGCATGTAGCCAAGTAAGATGACAAGTCCAAAACTCCTGCCTGCTGGTAGTGTTGTTATTCTCCTGATTATCCTCCAGCATGTCAAACACTCCTGTGTTAGAAGGACAGCACAGCTGGCTATGGCGTCTTTCTCTTGTCCTTAATCAGAAATGTTGAACTGCTCCCTAATTCCCAAGAGAAAAAGGAATTCATTTCATTCCAGCTTTTTTCACTCCTGAATGCTAAGCGGATCCTCCTTTTTCTCTCTCTTCCCATTGAAAATGTGTGAGGAACTAATGTTTAGGAAAAAAAATATATTATATTTTGCAAATCCCATATGATGCTAAATCTCATCTTCTGCATGAAACCACAGTCAAATGTCACTGTAGCAGAGGGATAGGATGTCAGCGATATTCCCTTTCAATTCAGTGATCAAAATGGAGGATTAGCACTATCTTTCCCAGTTTAATGATACAAAAACCATGGGACTGGTCTGTGAAAGTAAAGGCAGGCATTGTCAGCAGTGAGAGGAAAGTTCAGTGGGTCACGACTGAAGTTGTCATTTGAAAATAAAAGATCATTCATATTTTCACATACATAACAGCACCAGTTTGGGGAGGACAAGACAGAAGTTTTGACAGGAGTCCATGAGGGTTAGAAGAAAGGTTCTGAGCCAGAGACTCACTTCACCTGCAAAATCCCTTCAAGGTCAGCTCAGGGATGGAAATGTTCCACCCTTTGGAGAACCTGGCAGGTCAATCTGAGTCTTACTTGCTTATCACATTCTTGTCCGGCAAGCCTTTCTTTTTAAAGCAATTTAAGTTTGTACCAAAAATCTGTACTATTGCTAAGAGAAGTTAGCCTCTTGCTTCTTTCTGTTCTTCAGATTTTTTTTCCCTAAGAAGTGAGTCCAGAGGCTAAATTCACAACTAGGAATAACAAAAGTTATTAATAAACTTTTTTGTTGCTGTTGTTTCCACCAAGTCTGCAATTATCAGAACCATCCTGGAGGAGAGGTGGAACAGAGCAGGAACCAGGACACCTGCCTACCAGTGAGAAGCAACCATTCCAGTGCTAGAAGAGCCAGGTACCCATCCCTGGGAGCAATCATTTATGTGTTAACATGCCAAGCAGCAATCTCAGGGGGGCTGGACTCCTGGACTCCTTAAGTAGCTTGGTAACTGCCATAATTAAGCAGGAGTCAAACAGTGAATGTGCAACTTTATGCAGAGGTGACTCTTAGTGAACTGCTAGCTTTTATGCAATGGTTATGTTCTCTTAGTGAGGATAAATTCCTTTGCAAGATCTCTGAAATCTTAAATACTAATTTAACCACCGCAGACGAGTTGTCTAATTTCTCCATTCTCTTGCTGCCCCAATATAAGGCCATTCCTTCTTGTCCTATCTCTTGTTACCTGGGAAAAAAGGCCACTCATGCACAACCAGACAAGGACATTTCCTGGTCTTTGCCTAGAAAGGTAGACTTGATTGGGCTGTTAAGGAACAGGAGAAAATGTCTGGCTCAGAACATGAAACACATAACAATTCCACGATTAAGCTCTGTATACAGAGCTCTTTATTGAATGCTAGGGGATATGCTCAGTTTAAAAAACATTTTAATGCAGAAAGTCAGACTCTCGTTGCACACAAGCATTAGAAAAGCTGAGGCAGGCATTGCAGTAATATCTCAGCAAGTCCTACTTGCAGCTCATCAGTGTTGCTAGCTACCTGCTGAGACTCCTGAGACCCAGCCTCTCTTGTCCCCTTCCTCCCACTCTCCAAAGTTCTCCCCCTTCCTCTGTCTCCCTAGGAAGGCTGAATCTCATCTGTCTGCAGTTAGTGGAAACCGAAGTAACTGGACTTGCTGCTGGAACAGGAGAAATATGTGATGTTAACAGTTCATTGAGCTGTGAGATGAACAAGCTGGGTGTTGAAAAGGAAATCCGAGCTAAGAGTACATTTCCAGTGTTAATAAAGCTTCCTCCTGTTGTTGTATATTTCCGAACACTGATTCCAGGATGGTTGTCATCTGTTTTCTTCCAGAATTAGACAACAGGACAAGTTTAAGGTATCTTGGGCTCATTTGTCCTTGTTAAATGATAGCTCTGCCTGCATTAGAAAACCTACTTCCTCCTCTGTTCTTTGCTGAAATCTCTATCATGCCTACAACTGCCTTTAATTTTTGCAACAAAGTCTTCAACAACACTTTTGAGTCTTTCTTGTTTGTGTCCTTCTTCTAACATGGAAGTGATAAACCAGAAAGTAGGACATGAATTTACTAGGAGCAGAAGCAAGGCTGCTTGCTAGTCAGAGAAAGATGGAGCAATCTTTCTTCTTCTGGTTTCCTGCATGATTACAGTGTGGTCAGGATCCAGACCTGGTTGCTGGTGATGGGAAGCCTGTAACAGAAGAGCAACCACAAAGCCCAGCACAACTGGCAGAAGGAGCTGGGTGTTCGCTGAGACAGCAACAGGGGAAAACCCAGTCCATTTTCCTTGAAATGCATGGTTTCCTTCAGAATATGGTGCAGGACAGAAAATAGATGTTCTCCCGCTCTTTTTCCAGCCATCAAGGCATTGCTTTAAGTGTCATCTTATTTCCACCTTTTCAGAGAATTAGCATAGGTAAGGCAGGTGGGAATGTGAGCTACTCTTGCCAGATGTTTTTGCTTTCACACGATGTGAGCAGATGTTGCATCCAGGCTGCTCAGTGCTGTTCTTGGCAGGAGCTAACTCAGAAATCTTTGCACTACACTTTCAGATGGAGATGAGTTTTAGTTGTTTGTGTTGTTTTTGGTTCTGTTTTTTTGTTTTTTTTGTTTTTTTTTAACTTTTTAGGAGCATTATGTGTGGCAATTTCATAGCCTGAAATGATTTAGACATCTTCTGTTACAGTAAGACCATTTGGCATTTACTTTCATGAGCCACAGCGGAGACCCCGTGCTGCAGTGAGGTTTGTCTTGAATTTCTGTTTCGCTGTCACAAAGCCATCAGCGTCTGCTTTTGCCACTGAGCTGCATCTCCAGAGAGGAGTAATATATATTATTCACATCGCGTTAGCGTTCACAACATGTGAGATGCTGGACAAATGCATTATAAGGAAACAGTCACTGCTGTGAAGAGTTTACAACCTAAGCAGAGAAAGCAGGAGAAATTTAAAGGAAAGGAGATGTAACGTAAAAATAAAATAAGGAAATATTCAGTGTGTCGTGATTAACAGATGTGTTGTTAATTCATTTTTTTTTTAATATTTCATTTAGTTGGCAGAGATTGCTGATTTTTTTTTTTTTTCCAGAACTCTCCCTACTTCTGCTTAAAAAAAAAAAAACTTTATGGTGAAGACGTGGAACTTGTTTTTGCTCTGTCTTTTGAAAATTGATTTTCGGAAACGCTTTTTTATCTTTTGAAAGCTCAAATGCAGAAATGCTTTGGTAAACTCCATTTGCAAAAAGTGACATGTTAGATTTGTCTTTAAAAAATGAAGAAGCCTACAGAACCTCACTGGGAATTATACTTTTCCATGAAAAAGTCTCCTCCTGTTGCAATAATTCCATGTTTAGTGCAACACTGACACTGGATATCATCTCATGCTCACATCCTTCACCTTGGATGTTACAGTTACCTTGTACCCATCTGGTGGTCACTTCCAGACACATCTGCCACATCACTGTGCCTTATTTTGGCTATCGTCAGAGAATCATAGAATCACAGAACTGTTTGAGTTGGAAGGGGTCCTTAAAGGTCATCTGGTCCCACTCCCTGCAATGCACAGGGACACCCACAGCTCCATCAGTGCTCAGATCCCATCTCCTGACCTTGCCTGTCTGTAGGGACGGGGCACCAACACCTCTCTGGGCGACCTGTGCCACTGCCTCACTGTCCTTAGTGTAGAAAACTTTTTCCTTATGTCCAATCTAAATCGGTCCTCTTTTAGTTTGAAACCATTTCCCCTTGTGCTGTCACAACAGACCCTCATGGTACATGGCTACTACCACAGTTACTACCACTTTCTTTTCTCTATACTATTTAATCTCCTGTTTATTTCCTCTTGAGCCCTCTTCCCACTCCCAGCATGGCTCAAGCCTTCCCCAGGCAGGAGGACACATGTGACACCCTACCCATGACCAGAGCAGGGCTGAGAATCCTTTGGTTGGACACCACAAACTTATTTTTGCATCTTTCCATCCTGCTGACAGCACTGATGGATTTGGTGGCAGAGCTCTACACCAGACTTCCACCACCTACAAAAATGTGAGTTTACCTGATACAGGCCCTTGAAAGATCTCTTATTTGTGAAGAATGCCAGCAGGTATCTTTCATCACCAGAAGGGCAGAGCAGGTAGCTTCTAGCTGGCACACTGTCCATTTCACTACGGGGTTTTAGTTGGTTTTCTCCAGCAGGTCTTTTTTATAACAGCCGAACTTCAACAAGCCCTTGACTGGAACAATTGCCTTTGTGAAACTACAGCAAAGAGCATCCTTCTTTTATTTTCCTCGGGGCATCTCAGTTCAGTAGCAGCATCCTTGAGGTGTCCTGCAAACTCCTGAAACAGGGCAGCAATAGCCTGTGTTTGCATCTGAGATGGCAAGCCCAAATACGCAGTCACTTTGATGTGATATTTAGGAGTGGGGATTATGTTGCCAGTGCTAACATGCTCTTTTTAAGCTATTCATGTTTCTTTAAATAGATGCAGGCTGCATCCCAGCAAGAACCAGGGGAGAACCTCTGCTTTGTGTCATACACAGAGTGGAATGCAGGCAGAGGGGGGAGTGGGCAGGCAGTGTTTTTTCTGCTTCATGGGAAACTCCCTTCAGAGGAAACTACATCAATTCAGAGGCAGATGAAGCCCTCTGTTGTCACTCTGCATTTCTTTTCCAATGAAATGTCGAAGACAAGCAGTTTTCTGTTGGTCAAAATGACTTGTTTTGAAGGAGGAGGAATAAGTTTTCCCAAGTTTAATGTTAACCTTAATTCATGTTTTGATGCGGACTCCTTCGGATTCAGGAATCCCACTTCAACATTAAACATGGCCACATTAAAAAAATAAAAAAAAATCAGCAAGTCCTCCAATATACTGAAAGGTCACCATGCAGGTCTCAGCCACCATCCATCACCTCTTCCTGCATCCCTTTGCGCCGCTGGAAATCAGTAACTATTGGATTTCCTAGGTGAAGTTCTGCCATCCACATAACAAATGGTGGCTGCTTTTTTCTGTTTACTGTATGCTGTGCCCTGGTAGAAGGGAATGGCTGGGGAGGAAGGGCCGATCCCTCACCTGCTTTGCTTCAGCACTGTGTATTGGATGGAGAGAAAGCTGCCCCATGTCAGGGTGATGGAGCTTGCTGTGTGATGGAGCTTGCCATGTTCATGAGTTCAGGGGCTGAAATGCTGCAGGGACCTCCCCTTGAGAGAGGAGCAGTGTCAGTGGGGTCAGCTGCAAGTGAAGAAGCTCACAGCTGTGACAGCTGTCCCGAAGACCCCCATATCCAACCTGCTCTCAGCTCAAAGTTCCTCCATTTCAGAAAATTCCAGGTTGGACAAAACTGGTGTGAAAGGCCCCTTTGGCTGTCTGAGTGCCATCACATCAAGGAGAAGGTGCAGTTCCATCTGCCCTGGGATCCCACCCAGTTTTTCCGGTCGTCCCATCTGACACGGCATCGTTTGGGTTTGACAGCAGGCACACTAATAAAACTGGAGCCTGGTTAAACTGCTGCGCTGTGTTTTGTCCTCTCCAAAAGAGAAGAATTTTGCTTTCTCAGGTTGCTGCATGTCACAGTCCCTTATTGTTCAGGTGCTAGTTTCCTATTTGTTATCAACAGCTCAATTTTCTGCTTCATCTGAGGTGTGTTTGCAGGGCATTGTGGCTGGGCTTTCTTTGCCTTGTTTTCTGCCTGATTTCTGGATTCCCCTGCCTTGCTTTTCCTTTCCTCCAGCTTATTGAATTCCTGTTGATGTGAAACAGACTTCACCATCTCAGTTGTTTTTCTCTCTAAGCTTTTCAGCATCTCCATTGTCACCTCTGGTTTTGGTTCTCAGATGTAACTCTCTGGGCTATTTTTACAATTTATAGTTTATTATTTCTGCTTCTACATTTTAACCTAATGTTTGCTTTCAGAGATGAGCTCTGGTTTCACATTCTGAAAAGATTTCTGCTGCAAAAAGGAAGAAAGTATTGAGGTGTAAAACCTGCTGAAAATTAAAGAAAAAAAAAATAATAATGTTGAAGACATTCTGTTTCATTTATATGAGTGTGCTTAACGGAACAGGTGATATTCCAGCAAACTATCAGCAGATGGCAACTCCACCGGCAGTGAGCTCAGGGGGAGCCAGGGGAAATAGCTTTGTTGCTTTAAGCATGAGGTAGATATATTCCTCCAAGTGCATACAGCTATAGATTATAGCTATTACTTGACAACCTGCCACTAATTAAATCATAAACGACGTGACAAAGAAATGCTTCAAAATCACGGGATAACTTTTTGGGACACTTTTAGTACATTTCAGCTACACTCCATTTTCTGAAGCAGAGTGACATCTCCCAGTGTTTATATTTAAAGTAAATTGAAGTAGTGAAGAATCTGACACGTATTCCTTCGTGGGAAACCAGGGTGATTGCTGAAGGAGATGCAGGAGCCTCTGCTAACAGCCTGAGCTCGCTCCTCCATTCATTAAGGGCTTTCCCTGCATGGTAGCACTGTCCTAATGCCTCCATCAGCCACAGCTGCTTCAGCAGGTGGGAGAACCTTGTACTGGTGGGAAGAGAGCTGCTGCCCTTCATCATCCATGTGGTGCTGGTGGAGAAACAGCCCTGTGACTAACAGCTAGTGTGCGACCCACCTTGGCTTGCAGCTCCATGATATTCCTCTGCACGTAACAAATAATGCCTCAGGTTTAAATAATACAGGCTAAACTCACAGGGATTGATTTTATTCAGGCCCTCCAGTAAGGTCTACTGCTTTTGGCAGAGAGAGACGATACTGACACCAGCTCCGAAACACTGCTGTCCTGTGCTCTCCCTGATAACCCATTTCCATGGATTTCAGGCAAAGCTATATATCTTTTGTCAAGTAACAGTGACAGGGTGAGAGATGATGTCCTCACATTGCACTGGTGGTTCAGGTTGGAAGTATTTCTTCTCAGAAAGAGCAGAGATGCACTGGCAGTGCTGCCCAGGGAGTGGTGGAGTCACTGGCTATGGAGGTGCTCCAGAACCATGGAGATGTGGCAGCAAAGGATGCGGACAGAGGGCATGGTGGAATGGTTTGGGGTTGGACTTAGGGATCTTAGAGGTCTTCTCCAAACTTAATGATTCTATATTGCCCATGTTATCTTCCCAGCTCCATTCTGTGATTCACAACATGAAAGGGAACAACATGGATTTGGTATGCCGGTGCATCACCAGGACCCACGTCCAATCAACAGTGCTGGTGGAGCCATGTGTCACACTGCAGATAATTAGCTGATAAAGCAGATTCATGGTCTTCCTTTTTCCACTGGAAAATGACATAAATCATAGCAGTTTTTTTCTTTGATAACTTAATGCTGCAGATGTGAAGTGTTTGGGGATGAATAGGATTCAGTGTTTGTTAATGAGAGTTTAATGTCTTCATCTTCTGCATTAAACTCTCGTCAATTAATATTCACTCAATCAGAAAATGTAAAAATAAATTATACAAAATTAAGCTTTACACAGGAAGTGAGTGACCTCATTTCTGCTGTTTTCAGGTGCTAATTAGATTAGTCTCTTTCCTTTTAAGGGGGAGGCACCAAGTCCTGTTAGTTCTGATAAGGAGCCTTAGTGCACAGAGCTTTGCAGCTGTGAGTTCTAGCCTGCCCTGAGCTGATGGAGATTGAAACCTACAGCCAGGTAAGATAGAGTGATGATTTCTGATGATCTTTAGCTGGGAATTATGCTGGTTGGCGGAAAGACTCCAGAGGGATGCTGGTGGTTTTGAGGAGCTGAGTATTGCTGGAAGAGAAGGAAGTGTGCTCAGCTGGTGGCAGTTAGGAGGTAGGAGGATGAAGTCTTGGTTCTAGTCCAGTTCTGTTTGCTGGCTTTGCTTGGGAGTTTCTTCCTTTCTTTTATGCTTTTTTTTTTTTTTTTTTTTTTTTTTTTTTCTCTCTGATAAGATTGTCTAAGCTTAGAAAGCCCTTTGGGAGATGTATTAAATGGTGTTCCTTTGGAGTTGAGTGTTTTTGGGTTAGAGAGACGATGTAGTCATCTGACATAAAGAGGTGGTCTGACTTGAGCAAGATTAAGGCAGCATAAAGCAAGCCAGTCTGAGCAGTCTTTATACAGAGAGACTGCAGGGGTCCTAAATAATCAGTTATCAGCTTGCCTAATGGAACTTTGAAGTTGTCCTTGCTTTGAGTAAGGGGTTGGACCAGGTGACCTGTACAGGTCCTTCCAACTTCAATTACTTTGTAATGTTATGCTCCTTCTGCGTACCAAGATCCTGAAACTGTGCTCGTCTTCTGTTGTAGAAATAGTGTAAAAAGCAGTGAGATCCAGTGGAAAACTCAAGCTACTTAAAGACTTGCTGTGGTTATTACATAGTGTGCTGTGAGGGGATGGGGGCATGGAGGTTTTATGCTGTTACCTGTTTTACAGTGTATCATCCATTACTCCTCTTAATCTGACACTTTCCAGTAGCCTTGAATGGCGATTCACTTATGAAATGAAGGGGAGGGATGGATAAAACTCAAAGGTTGCATCTTATCTTTGTGGATTGCCAAAAGGAGACGACATGGTTGGATAAAGGTGGATCAATTACCAAGTGCTTAGGGAATTGTTTTTTTGTGTACTGTTAGGAGTCAAAAGCAGTACAGACCGTCACTGACACTGCAGTGAGATTGCTTGTGATGATAAATACCTCTTGCAAAGGAGGAGGATATACTAAAGCAATAAATACTGTAGAACAACCTAGAAAAATTACAACAGGCTTGATATAAAGAGATGTGGGGCCCAATTGTGTTTAGCTGTGCCATCTCCTCAAGGAGAGAAATGGGATTAGTCCTAGTGTGACGTGTCATATTTGACTTGGCTCATCATAAAGACATGATTTGTGAAGGATACACAAATGGACTACAGCATGACAGCCACAGGCACCTTGGCAGAAAGGAGGGTATTTTGTGGAAGGGAGGTCATCAGTGTTACAAAAGATAGCTTTTTTCCTCTGCTGTCTGCTCCTGCTGTGGCCTTTCACAATAGGAACACAATAGCTCTACCAAGGCTTGCCCCTTTGTGAATTCCTATAAAGGCTGCCATCCCATTCATCACTCATTTTTCCTTTTCTACTGCTTCTGTATCGTTCTACTTGCTGCATCTCCACATTAGCTAAAATATCTTAATCTTTAGAACCTGTTCTTGGTTTCAAGCCAGATTCCTGCTTTTCTTGGCTCATTCTAGCTATCACAATCGTTGGCACCAACTGTTAGGGCCACGCTGAAGGCCCCGTTTCAGGGTATTGCTTACAAAGCGATCTGCAGGTACTTGTTTGTCTGATGTAGGTGATGCTGAGAGGAATGAACTGCTGCAGTCATTGACTTCAGTGTTTTGTGCTTCCAGGTGTCATTCAGGTGATCTTAATTTGCTGTCTCACTGAGCTGCAAGGGAAGTCCCCAGAGCTTCAATTTCATAGAGTGATTCGGGTGACATGACGTTTGTTCTGATCACAGTACTGGTGTGCAAAGCACTTCTGTGCCTCCTTAGCTCAGTGTGTGCTCAGGGTCTGCTGCAGTCGATTGGGTCTGCCTCTGTGCACTGAAGTACTCTGCTGAACTGATCTGCTTTGTCTTGAGCCATTGGTAATTAGTGCAGAGCATGGGTTGGAGATGAGCTCCAGGCTCTTGGATGATTGGTGAGGCTGTAACAAGCTTGATCACATCAAAAGGTTAAAACCTGAAACAAACTTCCTGATGTTATTGGATTATTTTTGGCTGGAGTCCTGTGGGCATAGGGTGGGACATTCCTCAATTTGTTTTTCGCTCTAACAAAGATGATTGTCTATACACACCTCCCACCAAACCTTGCTGAGAGGCAGGTAGAAGCCTTTGGGAGTTCACTGGGAGCCCTTTCTCTGCATGCTACCTTCCAGGAGAGCTTTTCAGTGCTAATGTAAGGTCTGCCTGAGTAGAACTAACAAACGCTGCCCTTTAACATCACAGCCCGGCAGGTTAGCTTTCTCCCTGACATCAAGTTTTTCTCCAATATCCTTTCAACAATACCTTTTGTTCTGTAAGAGTCAACTTGGGAACACCGACAGCTGTGGGTATGTCAAAAAAAAAAAAAAAAAAAAAAAAAAAAAAAAAAAGACTGGCCTCCCATTCCCCCCCACTGCTGAGTCAAGAAGTGTTTACACTTGAGGAGATTAATCTCGTCACCTATTTGAAGGCTTTACTGAAGTCTTTCATTTCACTGCTCACTCAGGCTGCTCAGGAAGGTTAGTGATTGCTGATGGCTTTGCAAACTGCTCCAGTGGACACTGAGTAAATATTTTAGGGAGCGTGGCTGCAAAGCACTCAAAATCCAGCCCTTTTGATGACAGGCTTCACCTAACCAGCTCAGTCAGAAGGGCAAACGCCATACCCTCAACTGCAAATCCTCCTCCTTATCCTTTTAAGAAGGACCAGAGTCATGTTCAGGTGTCTCTCACCATCAAACCTTGACTTGTGGTTGTTTTCTGTCCTGTGCTTCTGGGCATGCAATTCAGAAGGTGGGCACACACCTGGTCCTACACCTGCAGTAGGTTCTTGGTGTCAGCATGGCATGAATCTTTCTGGCTCCTATATAACCCAGTGAAAATACTTCTCTTTGACTATTGGGAATCTGTTAACTAGTAATATGTCTGGTGAGTTAATTACATGTGCAGTGAGTGAGCAATGAAACAGCCAGCTGTGTACTTCCACCCAGCTGCTGTGGTATTCAGGGTAGACCATAGACAGCCAATTTCCAGAATCTCTTGTAACTATGGAAGAATTCCTGAGTTCCTCATGCCCTGGGTATTGCATGCAAACTTTAGACCCAGGCATTGGAACTTCTCAAATATTAGACTGTCTTGGTGGAAAATTCAGCAGAGGCTTCACTGCTGGGAGATGATCAGGGCAGGAATTCACCAAGGACGAAATAAGTATAGCATCACCTATTAGCCCAGGGAAGATCACATCTCTGCTTCTCCCATAGTTTTTGTGTAGGATTGAAGTATTTTAGCATTCTGACAGAAATCCAACAGATTTGTGAACTCATATTCCTCCGAAGTTAATTAACTAACTCTAAATTAACTAATACCTGTGATGATTTCTGAACAGATCTCACTAAGATTTGTCCAAGGTAAAGGGTTTTGTTTTGTTTTGTGTTTTGTTTTGTTTTTGTCTGACCCTTGGACCTTACCAAAAATCGAGATCACAGTATTTCAAACCTTTGTAACACCTCTGCATGATTCACCCTTCAGTCAAGGTGTGCCATCGCCTCTCCCCATCCCTCCTGTGGGGGCACTGAACTCAAAGGTGAAGCACAGCTGTGTAAAGCAGCCAGACTCCTGGCAAGCTATCTCTCCCCAGGCCAGCTTCACTTATTTCTTTTCACATCTATCGCTTCCTCAGCCACACACATGCTTACGTACACTGTAATGATACCGATGGTGGCCAGAATTTTAAGCTCACTTTATATTTCTCTCTGTTTCTTTGGCTTTTATCCAGTCTGCAAGTCCCACTAGAAATACATAAATAAAAGCTGTTGTCTGAGCTGATTATGGGCCATCAGGCTTGAAGGCCCTTTTAAATTATGACCGGTCTTCAGAGATGGACAGATCTGTGCTGCTGTCTGATGCTGATGGGTCGTGTATTCCTACAAGAGAATAGGGGGAGGGCAGGCTCTGATGCCTGCTTTTTTTCCTTTGGGTGAAGGGGACATTTTCTAAATGGGATTTTATTACAGTGACAGTTCTGAGTGTGAATCACCCCATTTATGTGATATTTTCAGCAGCTCCACCAATTATGGCCACCTTTGCCATGAAGAACAAGGAAATTAACAGCAGCTAATGGACTGACAGAGCTTTCAGTGCCAACTTGCTAGCATATGACAAGGCAGATCAGTCCCCGCCTGCCTCTTTTCTTATTTTCTTCACTGTCAGATATTTATTGTAATAGCTGAAAGGCAGCATTTAGCTAGCATAGCACTTTCTATTTAAGGTGCTGTGCAGAACAGTCCATTCCACAGATAAAGGGAAAAGTATGTTTGAGGATGATATTGGTACTGAAATGGAAATTGCCTAAAATTGGGTTGGGTGAACATGCTTATTATTCATTGGAATGATTTAAGTACCTGTTTTAGAAAAGAGGAGCAAAGAGTGAGAGCGAAGTAAACTGTTATCTTCTCATTTAAAATAAATTTGTGGCTCAGGGAGTGCCCAGTGACCCCTGTGCAGGCTGCAGGATGGTGGTGGGTGTTGGGAGCAGCTCTGGGTTGGATTCCCATAGGGCCTCTGCACGGAGCATCCTTGAGGGGAATATCTGCTAAACAGGGCAACTGATAATGGCTAAGGAAGAAATCCCATCCTTTGCTTCAGCTCTTGTGTGCAGGCGCATTGGGAGGCGGGAGAAGAGCTGCTATGTGGGATCTATGGGGTCTGTCCTTGATTTTGAGTGTGTGTGTGGACTCTACAGTACATTCTATTCTGCAACCCACTATTATGGATCAATTTGTAAGTAGCACAAGGAGCTCCCAAAAATATGGGCAGCCCATGAAGTGACTAACCTCTCAGCTCAATGCAGAGTTCCCAGGACAAGGAAATACCCTTTCTCTTTCTATCACTGCAGGTGATTCTGTGATGGGGCACTTCAAGTTTTCTTTAACAAGACTGGAAAAGATAATTGCAGCAGATGCTGTGGGATTTGGTGTTCATTTGGGTTTCATTTTTCTTTTGCTTGTGTAGTGTGGATTGAAGGGTTTTGCCACAAGAAGCCCTTGAGAGCATCTCATTCCAAAATACTGGCATCTCATGGCTCTATTTTGGTACTAGGAGTTCTGATGTTAATACCAGAATTGCTTGTCATGCCTTTGAACTGCAGTCAGTTTGGAGAAGTGCATTATTGTAAGTGCTATGGGCTGGTGAAGCTGTGCCAACGTTCAGAGCAGAAAATGAGGAACCTCAGTATCTAACTGCAGATGAGCAAGGACTGTGCTTATCAGGGTGTAATTAGCCTGATCTGTGACCTTGGGGGAACTGAAGCTGTGATAAGAAGCCCCTGGGAAGGGTACTGTCTTGTCAGACAGAGAACATGCACAGAGATTAACTTCTGCTCTTATCCAAGCCTTGCCTTTATTTCTTTTTGCTTTTTTACTTCTTCCTACAGGAAAAAATGGTTCATGAGATTGGTGCTTTTTAAACTCCCTAGGCAGCAGCCTGAAGAAAATCACTTTTCCATCCTTTTTATGGCAGGGCCATCTCCAGGTTCCCCTCTGGTGCACTGCAGGTGGCTGTAGTGTCCTGGTGTCACCTGCAGTGGGCTGCGCTCGACTGAACTTTTTAGTTCTCAGTAGGCATTATCTCTGTAGCCTGGGCATCACTTGATGGTGATGGCATTTAGGGACCTGGATGCTGCATGAATAGCTCTGGAGGCAAAATGGAGGTGATGATTCCCCCTTGGGCATATGGATCTTCTCACCTTGCTGAAAGAACCTTAATGTCTTAGTTCAGACGTAGGTTTAACTCTATGCTCTCCATCTCTAAGCAAAGCTAGGTACAGAAACAGGCTGTATCAAAAGAAAATAGAAAGCATTCAGGCTTTTGCTGGGAATGTCCTCAAAAAGTGTTTCTCACTTCAGTTTTGTGTTTGGGAACTCTTAATTATAATCAAATTTTCAAAACAAAAGGCTTTGAAAAGTGTACGAGCTGAGGCAGACATTTCTGAAGCTTGTTAGAACTCAAGTCCACAGTACTGGCTTTGAACTGAAGGTCTGTAGATGAAGGCCTGGATCTTCGTATCATTTAACATACCTTGTTTTCCCCAAAGAAAAGAATGACAGGAAGTTGTGCAGAATTTTTTTAATATAAATTTCTTCTAGCAGCTCTGACTACATGGGAACCACATGGGTACAATTCAGTTTCAAATAGCCATGCCTGCTAACCATATCTAAACCAATGAAGCCTAGATACAGATGCATACTGCTTGCATAAGTCGGCTTCTGTGTGAGGAAACAGATGTGTTCCTTGTAGGCTTCTGAGGTTATTTAAATATCCACTGCCACTGTACTACACGTAGCCCTGACATGGTTATTTTACATAACACTGCTGCTTTTCTAAAACAGTAATAACAGTGCAGTGCTCTCCTGCATTAAGATCAGCATGTGCATGTTATTTCTGACAGCATAACTATTTAACGTCCCCCTGGAGCAGTTTGAGAAGAGCTTTTCTGGGAAAAGAGATGGCAGAAGTTTACTCCTTCTTACCTGCATCACTTTGTATATGCTTCTTCAGCTATCACAGATTGCATTTCCCAAAGTCCAGCACTGATTTATTTTTAATTTTTTCTTTTTTCCCCTTGCCCAAGGATCACTCACTGGTAACCTTTGGAAAGCTGAAACCAAAGAAGACTTTTCAAAAATAGTGTCTGCATTTGAGGTCCTCAGCTGAGGACCTCTCCCTTTCTTTGAGTACATCTTCAGAGCTGTTTCACTGGGGGTAAGTTATTGAGCTCAATAGGTTCACTTCCTTCAGGGGGTTTGGGAGCTTCTCTCCTTTCCTAGGTTTGCACACTCAGAGCTCTGGGGATGCTGTCTGAGCAAACCACCCCAGCCCTGAGGATCCTGAGCTCATTGTGATATGACAATATCACTGCAAGCACCCAGCTCTGCCAGCAGCAATCTGAGCTGACAACGTCCTGGTGCATCTCGGAATGTACCAGACTGAAACTGCAACTTCCATTTTGCTGCTAATTGTTTGGAATTCTTTGAACTCACGTCTGTAGATGGCACTTAAAACTGCCTCTGCCTGGTGCTCCTCATAAACAGATGGAGCGTTTGTTGACGTTTCAGTGACAGCTTGAAAACTTGTCTCCTACCTCTGAGCTGAGCCCTTTCTGCCTTGTCCTCCATCTGCCATCTCATTTTAAAACTAGCAGAACAACTCGAGTGAAGCAATTCCGACTTTTTCCATCTGTGCACAGTTAATTAAGAGGGTAATGAGAGCTCCGAATGAACAAGCCCTGCATTAATTCAAGATATGATTAAGGGAAACATCCAAAAATGAAAAATATATATATGTGCCTACATACATTTAAAAAAAAAAAAAAAAAATCTGAGTCCCTTTTGTCTGTCCCTATATTTGCCAACATTATGGCTGCTGATGATAGAAAAATGGAGGAAGGACTATGAAACATCATATCCATATTCTGAACATAAAATCTGCCCCAGCAGCTCAAAGGTGGGGGGATGGAGCTGCTGCTGAGGCTTTGCATGATGGGCTTGTAAGGGCTGTGCATGCGAAGATAGGTGCTTGATACCAGAAAAAGAAAACACTGCTTTTTTCTTTGGATTATAAGGGCAAGCCATAATCAAGGGCCTTGAGGTGTGCACAAACCAAGGAATCAGCTTAACTGCAATGAATTCAAAAGGTATGGCTCTCCATGCCATTTGCTTTGGTGGCCCTCTCTGATGACAGCCAGGCGAGGTGTGATCATGTGAATCTACCTTGAGAAAGGTAGATTACAGCTTACAGCCACATACTTTCTTGAATTTCAATTCTAGTGTAGGCTGGAAAAAGTGATACAGTGTCTTTGGTTTAGTTAGACTAAAGATGCAGCAAAAAGCCTGACTGGGGAGTTATGAATTGAACCATACAGAGTGCAAAAGGCTCCTAAGATCACCAAGTCCAACTTCAGTCCACCCCACTGTGCCCACTGACCACATCCCTCGGTGCCACATCTCCACAGTTCTGGAACACCTCCAGGGATGGTGACTGCACCACTCCCAGGCAGCCCATTACCTTATACCCATCCTTAATACCCAACCTGAGCCTCCCCTGGGGCAATATGAGGCCATTATCTCTTGTCCTATTGCTGTTACCTGGGTGTAGATGCTGACCCTCTCTTCACTAACACCTCCTGTCAGGATGTCAGCAATAATATCTCCCCTGAGCTCCTCTTTGAGAGCAAGGCAACCTGTGGCATCAGGAGAAGACCATGAATCAGGGCACAAAAAAGGGGCCTGAGGAGCTTTCAGAGTGAGGAAGAGGAGTGGCTGAAGAGTGAAGCATGGTCAGAAAGGACTATCAGCTTCTCCTCTGTGCTGGTTGGCTCTCCCTTGCTTCTTAGCCAGTAATTTGTTTTACTGGGGGTGGAAAAATGAGTGGCACTGAGGAGGCTGAGTGAATTGTTGTTTGGGTTTGTTCTCCCTCTTAGCTTCTTGCAGCAGCAGGAAACAAGAAATATTTCCAAACAAAGCCTGCAACTGACTGTGTGTGTTTTGCTTGTGAAACTTCCCATGGCTCACAAACTGGGCTCTTGTCCCCTCACTACTGGGGCGTGCAGCTACGTTAGCAGCGACTTGTCAGCAGCCAGCACTGAGGGGCTGCTCCTCCTGCTTTATTGAAGGAGCCAATGGCATCCATGCAGATCCAGAGGAGACAGCCGGGGTGCAGCGTCCTGGCCAGGATGATTACATGGAAGCATACAGAATAGAAGATGAGACATCAAAACACATATTCTTTCTGTTTTGAAAGGATTTCCAGAGTGCTGTGGGAAATAAGATAGGAAGGGAAATCAAGATATAATCCCTTGCCCCAGAGGAGCATCAAAATTGTCACTCCTGTCAGGCATTTGTCTAATCTTTGCTTAAAACCTCCCAGAGTGGGGATTTTGTGCTTTCCCTGGGCCATTTTTTCTGGTGTTTAACTACCCTTGCTGTTACAAAGTTCGTCTTGATGTCTTGTCTGAATCTCCCTGGCTGTGCAATTTAAGTCCATTATTCCTTGTTATACCCTACATAGAGGAAAAAATTTGTTCTCCTTTTCTTCTTGTTTTTCATTGTGTGGCTTTCTGAAAACAGATGTCTTCCAAAAGGCGCATGTGGAGTTCAGCTTAGAGCCCACAAGCAGGAACGGAGCCACAAGCATTTTCTCTAAAGCGATGCATTTGCGTGTCACGATCGTACTTGCTGCTCTGTACCCAGCACTGGTACCCAAGACTGGAGCTGGGCTGAATCTGCACTCGTTTAGTGAGGCTGATGCCAGAATTGTCCGGAAGTAGGGCAGTAACACAGGACTAAGAAATAAAATTGAGCTCTAAGTGCTTAAGTCACACAGAAGTTAATATGGTGGGTGAGTTCTACAAGTTGGCCTTCTGGAACACCTGATCACTTGTGCTTTTTGTACTGGGCCTTCAGCAGTTATCTTTGGGAATGAGAATGTGCCCTGTAGAGGCTTCCAGAGCTGTTTTTGAAGAGCAGGTGCTAATTTTCTTGGTATCCTGTGAGAGCACATTGTGTACGTAAGCTTGAAGTACACAAAAAATGGAATTTCTAGTACAACGTGTGCAGTGATGTATCACATGCTTTATTATATTGTTGAAGACTCACACTAAATTTACACAGATAATTATGTGATTGCACTTCATAGACCTATTAATGGAAATTTTATGTTCTTACTACATAGAAGACCCCACTTCTTTGATGAAACTTCCTATCTATGTTTTCAGTTTTCCCTACCTTTCATAAGGCTTCTGCTGTACCCCTAAATTTTTGGAAGATTGGTTTTCTCATTACACTTCAAAAGGAAAACAGGCAAGGATTTTTGTTAGAATCTGAAGAAAATGAGGAATTCCTCAGGCTGGGAACTTGTTATAAATTCCCATTAAGAAAAACTTTCTCCACCTTTCTACCACCAAGTTTGAAGCTCCTTGAAATAAGGGCTAGTAATGGAAATGCTGACAGTATCTTAACTAGAGCAGCGTGAAAGGAGTGATATAATAGTTTATTTCAGGTAATGCCATGGTGATTTTTAATTTACATAATGTCAAAAATGCAGTATGTGAACTTTCTGAAAGCAAAAAAGTGGTGATAAAAACATCTATTTATTCCTCCTGCCTCCTTGCAGAGATGAGAGAATGAACAAAGCCACAAGGAAAAACCTCAAGGCCACGGTATTTGCATGAAGCATGCTACACATTATGTACCCTAGAAGTGTTTGAAAGAGAAGCTGACCCTGTATACTTACTCTTGTCTCAAATCATTTGCTAGTTTAATAGCTTAACATTTGCAAAGTGATGTTCAGGTTTTCCCCCCTCCTAGCATTGAAATGTAACTGGTACAGAGTTGACACGAGAGATCTCTGGAGGAATGTGGTCCCAAAGTCAATTCTGGTGACAGTTCAACATGTTTGAGTTGGGTTTGCAGGAAGCATTGGAAACAGAGGAGTCTGCGGGGTCTAAAGCTCTACCAGAGCTCAGGGTTTTATAGATCTGAGGCTGCTAGGGATGTGCAAGTCAGGCATCTGCTGCTACTGGGGAAAAAACTGCTCATTCCTACTATCCAAATCAAAACCCTGTTCATAGCAATGGGGTTGGAAATGGATAATCTTTGAGATCCCTTCCAAGCCATTCTTTGGTTCAAGTGGTGTCTTCCAGTCTTGAGTCCTATCACCATTATATTCTGAGTCCTTCCAGATGGTATCAAGTTCTCAAAACAGTATTCTACCAAATTTTCAGTGCACAGTCCTTCCACTAGCCCTCTACAAAGGGAAAACATGAGCTATTAACACAACTCAGTGTGACACAGTAATGCTTGCAGCCACTAAAGCAGCCTAGTGTGACAAAAATGGCTCTGAGAAGCTAATGGAAATCCTGCATATAAAGGAATCTAGAGTAAGAGAGCCCCTTGTGAAAATATTATACTGTCATTCATAAAAATAAAACAAATAAAAGTCGACTGTAAGGTCCAGGATACCAAAAAATATGAGTTTGGATAGAAAAACTTAGAAGGAAAATTCGCTTTAAATCTGTGTAACCACCTTGAAGCCTCACACATTTACAGTTTTAATCTCTCACATTAGTGAGATTAGTACATGGGTTTTTTTGCAATTAAACTGCATATTTTATCACTTCTTCTACTTTCATGCTGTATAAACTTCCAGGAAATTACAGGTCTATAAAATGTTGCTGGTGCTCTGCTGCTGTGGGAGACAGAAGAGACAGAAGTGGTGCTTCAGAGGGTGGCTGCTCCCTTGTTCTCCCCTCCCCAGCTTCTGTCATTAGTAAAAAAAATGACAAGTTTATAAATGCAACTGTATGGTTAGACTTGTATTCATAGGAACCTGATCTCTGTACCCGTAACTAGTGATGCTTTCCACTGAAGGTGCAGTATGGGTCTTACTGCAAAGGAAAGGGAGAAAGCAGTGCACCTCCACATTTCCCAATGAGTTCTTATCAGCTAAATCCTTTTTCTCCTTTTGTTCCTTTGCACTGTTGTTGGGCAACAACAGTGTTGTCTGAGACAGGAGAGCTCAGATGTTCCTTTTCCTTTACAGCTGTTAAGAGCAGAGGAACCCAGGATCTGGTTCAGTGTTGGGTCTGTGACTTCTAACCTCTGGACCCCATACAACTGTTGTTGGAGGTTCCCTGTGTCCCACAGAAAGTGCTCTCGGGCAAGGAAGGTTTGAGCCCTGCTCCCAAGTCATGCACTGTAAAGCAACAGATAATGCTTGAGGCAGACATGGAGGTAGAGAGGGTTGCAGAAAAGAAAAGGGCATTTCTGGAGATCAAGGCCACTCTGCTGCAGGAAAAACAAATAAAACCTGAGCTTTAGGCAAGTGTTGAGTAGCTTGAGAGTAGTCTGGAATGTGATCCACTCAATCCAATGCTGCTGATGCCTCTAGCATAGTAAACTCAACTCCCTTAAATGTCACTTTGGAAGGTGAACAGATGGGAAGTGGAGCTAGAAATATAATCTTGTTACATTTCTTAAACTTTTTTTAATAATAAAGTCTTCCTTGCAGGCACTTATCTGCCCTTTATTCTCTTCCTCACTTTTTTTTTTTTTTTTTTTTAAAGAATGGAATTTCAGTCTGGTGCAGTTATGGAGGTGTTTGTCAGTAGTTGAAGGAAAGGCCTGATGTGATGAAGGCAGGAGCTGAAGCTCTGAGTCCTTTCCCCCTTTCCCATGTGCTGCTTCTGATGGTGACCCAGCAGAAGCAGAACTTTGACCCAAGGTGCAGCCTGGGAAGGGGAAAAGCACTGAATGCAGTGTCCTTCAGTGAACCAGGGAAGATTTGCTGAAGAGTCTCTAAGCAGCATGCAAGATCTGCACGTTGTGTGCAGCCAGGAGGCAGCTTTTGAAACTCCTGGCAAAGCTGTTGCATACAGATTATGAGCCTGCAGATTTGAGGAAATAATGGGCAGGACTCAAAGACTCTTGCTTCCCTGTAGGGGCAATAACCAAATTCCTTCATCTTATCAACCTACATTTTCAAAACTGACAAGTGATTTGGGATGCTAATGCTTCAACAAACCCACAACAATATAGCCTGAAGAGACCTATTTTTCAAAGACAAACTAATTAAACACATTGTGCAGGACTTCCTCTCATGTTCCCAGCTAACAGCACTCGTGCATCCTCCAGGGTTCCTTTGTGGAGCTGAGATTGGGCCCACCCACTACATCAGGTGCTCATGTGGTAGACAGAATGACTGGGAAGTTGAGCTAGTTGAGCTAGTGAGCAAAGTATTATTGATGAAGGGTTATGTCCTAGCTTTGACCTTGTACCTTAGTTGCTCTGCTATAGTCAGATTTGCTGTGCAATTGCATTCCTATCACCTGAGAATTTGGTAGGCATCTGATTCATCGGTACCAGACACATGCTTCCTTCTGCAAACAAAGCTTTTTGAGAGTGTTGGAAGCAGAGAAGAACAGGTGTCTCTGGGTGCTGGTGGCCTCTTGCAGAGGATCAGCTGGGGATACAAACTTCCCATGCCCACCTAACACAAACCCTTACACCCCAGGATCACCACAGATTTATTCTGCCATGACTCCCCAGTGCTCCAAGTCCTCCTACCTACTCCCATCACTGAAGTTGATGGGAGAGAGAAGTGGATGGGGAAAAAACAGTGTAATTTTGCATAGTCCATTCTCACTGGTACATAAGTAGAGTTCCCATCTCTCACTTGTGTTCAGAAAATTAGGGTCTGTGGAAGGGCTCATCGTGGGGAAAGATGTTTTTTCTTTTTCCCACTGATTTTTGTCTCCAGAGAAATGAGTAAAAGCATTACAGATAAACGTGGCATAGAAGAAAGAACATATGCTGTACATGCATTTAAATAGCATTTATCTTACTTTTCACTGACGTAGTGGTGAAATATGTTCTCTTTGCTTTCAAATTTTAGGGACGAACAGATGGTAAAAAGCTTAGTTTTGGGTATTACGTCCATCAAAATAACCTGTATTGCAAGTACCTCTTACTATAATTGGAGATTTTAGCTGCAGTAGGATTTGGACTCTAGGAAAAGTCCACTGCAGAAGGAGACGTGTGCCAAAAAAGGACTGCCTTCTATTTTCTTTTTTTCTCAACAAAAATTAACTTTTCTCGTAGTGTGCTAAGAAATCCTTGTTTCTTTGGTCCTGATTTGCTATGGATTGAGCAAAGCATAAACAATTCCATTCCCATATGGGCTCTACATCTCCCCATCCCCAAATGGGCCGTCATCCCCCCAAATGTATTCAGCCATCAAAATCAGGCAGGGAACAAGATCTAGAGTGGTTTTAACGCTATCTGTTCCTTTGAGAACTTGTTCTCCCATTCCTTCAAAATCTCATGAGGATAGATGATTTGGGACCTGAGATCATCCCTGAAGTGAAACAAGAAGCACCATGGGAGGTTACATGAAGATGCAGTAGGAAGGAAAATCTTACCTCTCAAAAAGAGAAGCTCAACAGTTCTGAAGTTTTATGTATTTTATCACTGTTTGTCTAGTCTGAAAAAAATTCTGAAATTTCCAACGTGAAATGAGTTTGGGTACGTGCTCCACCTAGTCACTCCACTCTGGATAACACATTGTAATGCTATAATAGGATGGAAAGTGCTGCAGTAACAATAGGGTAGCAAAGTCATTAGCTAGAGCAAATAAGAACAAGCCCAAATGCAGCAGCTGCAAAAATGAAGGAAAAGAGCTGCTTACCTTCAGAAGGCCTGAGGTGCACAGAGGTCTCTAGCAAAAGATACCTTTGCCTCCCTTGCCAACCCTTAAATGAGGTCTGGGAAGGGATGGATCCTGGCTCCAGCCCCTCCAGTCACTCAGGTGCATTGCATATAGCTGAGCTCCCCTGGGTTGGCCCTGCCTTTCCACTTGGTGCTCAATCACTGCTTCAAGCTGTGACTTAGCATTTCTGCTACACACACGTTGTACCAAACCTATAGGAGATGAGGCATTCTGGCAATGCATGAATACACTCAATCAAAAACTGTAAAGTAATCCCCATCCTTTGTTTAAAGCACTGCAGTAAGGGAAGACTTGGCCCTGGAACTGAATGAGCTTTTGGGGAAGAAGGAGCGTGTCGAATGTGTGTTTTTACCATAGCCAGGATGATGGGAACCTCCTCTGATGTTCCTGTAGTGCTTATGTATCACAGAGCTTGTAGACAAGTGAATGATCCCATTATGGGTTTATATATAGACAGGCATACTCTGAAACGTTCAGAAGCTGCCTTGCCCGATTTCGGAGAATTTCTGGTTTTCATTTTTTCTCTCTGGGTTTTTCTGCTTTTGTGTTGTTGTTTATTTGTGTTTTTTTTTGCCGTGAGTTTTGTTTTGTTTGTCTGGTTGTTTTTTGGGGGGCTCTGAGCTGCTGCTTCTCAGCAGTTTTCCTGGTTCAGTGAGTCAATTTCTAATCTCTTTGGTCAGTGTGTGTTTTGCATGAATTTAATACCTGGTCAGCATTATCCCAGCTTTGCAGAGGACAGTCTCTTGCACTGCTGGTTCAATCCTGCAGCTCAGATTCAGGTTAGCTAATTGTGCAGAAGGGTCTTCTAGCAATGTGTTCAGAGACTTAGAAAAAAGGCATCTTCCCATGAGGGAAACTTAGATAATCCAGCCACCTCACTGGAAGAGTGCCCAATGCAGCAGCATTTAAAGAGTCACCATTTGCTGCTAATAGCTGGAGAGTAGCAAGACTGGGGCTGCCTTTTCTCCCCGTGATTCGAAAAAAGGAAATAACTGCCTCAAGTATGCTGAAAAGTAATTATGGAGAACATACTTCAGACACATCCTTCATTTTTAGAGTTGTCAATCATTTTAGACCCAAAATTACAATGTACAATCAATGTCCCTCCCATTATTTTTCCTTCAGGATTGTTTACTGCAGAACTGAAATCACAAAAAAAAAAAAAAAAAAAAAAAAAAAAAAAAAAAAAAAAAGTGATGGATAGAGTTATCTGCATACAGAGAAGGAATGCAACCATATTTTATTTGCCTACATAAACAATTCTTTTATTTAGTGTAGACTGTATCTCCACTTTGGACCCTACCAGACTGAGAGCTATCGTTCTCATTATATTTATCTCCATACACTGAAGTATTTGTTTGGATTAAAAGTGGGGGCTCAGAGACTCAGAGAATGTTTAAACATGAGCACTGTTACAAATTGTCTGGTGTGTGTTTACCATGGCACCCCGCTGCTTGATACGAACTTACTTAATTGTGCTCGTTTGCATCATCTGTTCTATAATGCTAACAGCATTTTATTCATGTAGCAGGAGCCTGTGTCTTTGCATTAGGAGGATATTATTTTTATCTGTGTTGGAGCACACTAGAAATTATGCTTTTGATTTCTTTTTTTCTATAAAATGAAAAGCAGAAAAGCTATTCCACTTTTTTGCGGTTAAATACTGATTTTTTATATATAAGGATTTTTTTAATGTGGATCTGGGAAAAAAAAATGCAGAAAATCTTGAAGAAAAATGAAGAATTAGCTAATCTTGTCTTACAAAACACATTTCCATCCAATTTTTCTCCTCTATGGTTAGGACACTGTGAGAGTTCTTTCAATCCAGGGCACTGCTTCTTCATGCTGCTTCGGATGGCTATAAATGAAACTGCATAAGACTTAATTTCCTTTAAGAATAGTATGTTTTAGGGGGCAAGGGCAAGAACTGCGCTTGCAGAATCACAGAATCATGAAGTTTGGAAAAGGCCTCTAAGATTCCACCATGCCCACTGATCACATCCCTCAATGCCACATCCCCACAGTTCTGCAGCACCTCCATGGATGGTTGTGTATCCACCACTTCCCCAAACTTCAAAGTCCAATTTCTCCCACACTGAAGTGATGTGTACACTTCACAACCTGACCCTTGCACGCAGGGTTGGACCTGCTGCAGGGTATTTTTGAAGGAGGGAAGGATAAAAACTGAGGCTGTTCACAGAAATATTTGGTAATAAGAGCTAAAGCCAAGGGAAATTGTAACAGTCTTCCAAGTTTTAATCCCTGTCTATGCCGGATTTGCTCACCTGGAGCTCGTGTGCTGTTCAGGCACATCCACACTCACACTGTGGGTGGAAGAAGAGTACATTTCACATCATTCCGTAGAAAGGACAGACTTGTTAAGCTTCTTTCTTTGGAAAAATTGAGACCGAAAATTCAAAGCTACCTCTGGGAATGCAAGGTCTCAAGAACAGGCAAACTGAATTGGAGCCAGGAGCCCCATTACTGACTGTTTGCTCTTGAGCACAGAGATGTGGGCCAAGCAGGATGCTTTTCCCACCTGCAGGCTCCCACCATCAAGAAATCTCTGTGAAAGAATTGATCTCTGTTCAGTAATCCAAATTTTTCTCCCCGTCAGAGCTGCCTCCTTTCACTTGGTTCCAAAACCAACAGGAAGGCGATCCCAGTTGAGTCACCTTAGCAAAAACAACCATGACCTCCAGAGACTCATGCAGCTTTATGCATGGCTGCAGGAGTCCTCCCACGAGCACCTGGACATGTTTACAAGCCCCACACTGACAGCCAGCCCTCTGCCTTCCTCCCTCTTCTTCTCTTCCTTCGCATGGGGATGTGGAGGCAGCTACAGTCTTTATTCCAAAGTTCCTCTCAACTCAAGCTCTAGCACGACCTTCTGCCCTGTATTTATTGGAAGCGATTCGGTCTTTCTTTCCATTGTCTGTAGGCTGAAGGTGGAGGTTACTGCTCTATAAAGCCTTTACAGCAAACACAACTCTGCGTGCGGTCTTTGTTGCGGTGTTGTTCGTCACAGCAGAAATAAGTTGTGGCAAGAATTCGAATGTGGAGGTGGCAGAGCCCAGGCTGGGAGGATTTCCTTGTAGCTCAGGAGGACCTGCTGTAAATCAGCCCTGCTCCACAGAAATTCTAATCTTTCCCATCTGCCCAGAACAGAACAGCCAAGGAAACACGAGTTCCCACCGCTGCCTATTTGCATAAGTCCTTGCTGTGTTCCTGCTCTGTCACTGAGATCCTTGGGATAAGCACAGTTTTGTCCAAATATTCTTGGGCACGGTTAGCAAGAAGCACAGGAGTTATTAGTTATACCCAAACAAAAACTTGCCCATCAAAAGTTCACGGATGAAATTTATCCCTGTAGGATATGATACATTTCCCTACTGGCAAACCAGGTTTTTAGCCTAAACAATGTGACATTGTTCCTTTAAAGAATTCTTATTACTTTCTTACCTTGAGAGATCTTAATACCCTTCTCCTTAGCAATTCCAACTGCATAACTTCGACATGTCAAGGTTATCTATAATTTCTTCATTTCCTTTCAGAAGGGCTTCCTACCTACACACTACATCATGCATCTTTTATCACCACCTCAACGTATTTATAAAATATTGATAATTCATTCCGAATGGCTTTGCAAATGAAGCCATGTGGCACGGTGTTCCCTTCAATTAGCAGCATGTTCATCTGTTTACTGAAATGACCCCATCTTCAGAAGGTGGTCCTGAAAATGAAGCTTGAAAACAAGCTTTTGTGTATTTTTGGTTCTCGTGCCAATTTTTGCCTGTGGTTATATTCAGCCTACACCCCAAATATTATGTATTTTTTTTAAGTTGCTCTCAGTTCTTAATGCAGTAACTGGGGACAGAATGGGGTTAGTGGAGCTACTCTGTTTTCCTCTGCATTAGGAGAGATCCAGGTAGATGTAACAGAGATCTGTGCCGCAGGAACTGGGAACTGCATGGGGTTGCTCGGGATTTCTCCTGGAGAATGGAAAACACAGGTTAGACTCCATTGACACCAATAGAGCTGAGTTTTGAATTTAGAACACAGTGTGTAAATTAGCACCTGGAATTAATTTAGCATCACGCTGGCTAATGAGAAAATAGAAAAGCTAGTTTATAAAAGAAAGAAACACAATTCAACGGGAAGAATAAGTGATAAGGAGGACTTAGGGAAAGACTCAGCTGCAGCCTCCTTCATAAGGCAAGTTTGTTGTTAAATTTAATGGGCTATAGGTGTTGATTGGTAGAGTCATAAAATGAACTGTTAATTTGCTATTCTAAGAGTGGAGAAGCTAAATTATGCAAATTGCTTTTAAAACTAGTCTGTTCCCAGCATACAGTATAACAAGGTAACGTGGTCCTTTCCACACCATTATTTTTAGGACTCTTCCCCATTGCCATCACAGGTAAATCTTAATGCTTTGAAGTGCTACGAGGCTTTGATTGCCTCTGATCTGCAGTCTCACCAGTGCAGTTCTGCTAGGTGCTGCTGTGCTGTGTCAGCTCAAAAAGAGCTCCCTTTTGTCACATGTTTGAGCACCTACATGAGCAAGATTTTAAACTGACAACCCAAAAGAGGCAGCGATACTTACTGCTTTCAGGATGACACGCAGAGAGAGCGAGCACCGGGAAAGTCAGCGAGCACTTTGGTGGATGTGCAGGCTTCATTCATCTGCCTCACAGCTGCATCGCAACGAGGTTGGGAAGGTGTCAGCATTAAAGTTTGTGAAGGATGAAATGTGTCTTCCAGGTCTGGTGGTTGCAGTGCAGCTGGGGAGCATCAGCCTTGGGGAGCTCTACACGAGCACCTGAGCAGATAGAATCATGGAATCATAGAATTGCTCAGAGTGGAAAAGACCTTCAAGATCATCAAGTCCAACCTCAACCCAACCATACTACCCTAACGACTCGCCAGTAAAGAGCACACAGTCGTTGCAATGAGCGTGCACCAGGCAGTGGGTGGCATATTGGAGTGTGCACTGTGAGTGCACGGAGAAAGCTCTCTAAGGATAACACCAAAACGTATCACATCTGATGTATGAGTTGTCCTAGGCTCTTTGAGCCACAGGCACTACACTGGCATTGGTCACAATCCCATAAACTTTGAAACTTTGTCCATGACAATCTCAAACATACTTTTGCTCAAAGCAGCAGTCAGTGGACCACATTTCTGTTGACTCAACCAGTGTTTGTCTTGAGGCCGTCTTCTAGAGCACAGGATGTGTGCATCAAACACACGTCCCAGAGAAGCGGACAGGTCAAGGATCTCCATGTTCACCTTCCTAACATGTATCTCATTGAAATGGATGAGTTGATTTTTGCAGCCCGGACCGTTGTCGTGAACCTCCCTGCTGGTTTCCCTTTGTCACATCTTAACAACTGCTTTTGGAACCATAATACTAGATACTAGACATACCACATGGACCATAGGGTAGCTGTTTCCTTGCTGTTTCAAATTGGAAGTTTTTGTAGGTTTGGTGGGTTTCAGCAAAGATGGAGACTTTTTCAATATCCATAAAAAATAACTTCCAAGTGAGTAATATATTTACCAAAATTGCTTTTTTTTTCTTTTCTTTTCAGTGAGTTAGAGTAATTTGTGCTGGTAGGCGAGCAGAATTCTGCATCTAATATTGACACTGAGGAGAGGTATAAAAGCTATTACACCCAGTGCCAATGGCTTCTCTTTTCTAATCAAAACGATGTCAAATAAGTAAGAGAAAAGGAATGAAATAAGCCCAGACCTTTCCAGCTCTCCTGTCTCTACAAAACAAGAAAGTGTGATGGCATTTCAGATATTTGGAACAACCAGTACGAAGTCTTGCAAAACCCTGTGGTATTCTTTTCTGTTGCTTATTTGTTTGTTTTATTATTGCTATTATCATACTCACAACTGTTAAGTGAATCACTGAGATTTGAGCTGAACAACCAGCAGAAACACGCCTAGGGCAACAACAGGGTTTTATTTATTTAACTTCAGAAACAAGGAAGGGAGGAGAGGAGATCTCGTATGCATCTGTCTCCAGCTGAGCTTTGAGCATCTATTTACACCATGTCCATTCCCTCAGCACTTCTGACTCCAACCCCAACTTGCTTGCTCAGCACAGGCCAACATGGGCCTCTCAAAGGCCTGGCTATACCTTGGAAAAGGCAGCAGTCTGTGCAGGACACATCTCTCCTAACCTTCCTGTGGCACAGCTGCCCAGGGAATGGTGGAGTCACTGCCTCTGGAGGTGTTCCAGAACTGCAGAGATGTGGCAATGAGGAACATGGTCAGTGGTCACGATGGCTTGGGGTTGAACTTGATGGTCTTAGTGTTTTTTTCCAACCATAATGATTCTCTGATTCCCATGAGCTCCCTGCACAGAGATCTTCTCATTGCCCAGCTCTCAGCATCTACATCAACTGATTTCCCACAGTGAGGGATCAGACTCTCACACTTCACTTTTCATTATATCTCTGATTAAACACTTCCCTGTAAGTACACCTGCTAATATCTGTGTGTCCAAGTAGCAGTCCCAGTGTTAATATTCGTGTATTATTGCTTTGAGAAGAACTTCATACCTTGAGGAGCCTCATTGGGTTCAGCCAGATTTCCCCAAGAGGAGACTTCCCAGTATGGGTGAGGGACAGCAGAGCTCAGCTTCTGGCAATTGACCTGACCTGGAATTTCCCTGACATTCAGGTAATGTTTCATTGGTTTAAAATATAAAATATATTTTCTGAAATATAATTACAGGGCAATGATGTTTATTTTCTGTCTTAGTATATTACTATAGTAACAGGACCATTGTTTATTCTATTTTAAATTTGTCTGTGTGTGAAATAACCGAAATGCTAACTGGGGGATTTACTCCTGACAAAACCAGAGTGAGGATATCCTATGCAGGGAAACCAGCCCCATGGGCAAGGCAGGTGGGATGGTGCATTCTGCCCTGCTCCATAACGAGTGGTTGAGGATGTGGTGCTGCACACTGCTTTGTGGTGCCTAAAATGGAGCAATGTGTCTACCATGATCAATCGTGTCATGGCTTAAGGGGTTAGAAGCAATTTGGGCTGATCATTGTTCAAGGAGCCCTCACCCTGATTTCCTCTGCTGTGAAAGTGGAAAGAGGACAGCATATGGCTGTCTAATTCACGAACCTTTCCTTCCCACTTCTGCCACATCCCCAGAGGCACATGGGGACCCAGGGACTCATCTGAGCATTGCCACAGCATGCCTTGCTTATGGCAAACTGCTCATTCTGCGCTGCAAATATTTGTCTCCTGCACACCGCGGGGACAAACCTGAGCACCAGAGAGCATCTGTGGCAGCAGTGAGAAGATGTTAATGAATCTTCGTTGATAAGCACTATTTACCCGTTTTGCCTGACCTCCAGCTGATAAAGCAGACATGCAGAATGGCACATGCTGCTGCAACGTGGTGCTCTGCTCCGCTTGAAGGGAGTGCTTCTCTTCCAGCCGTGCCTCTCACCAGGTGTGTTTGCATGCTTTTTCCTGCTCTAATTTAGTCTGATGTCACCAAATGACATTTACAGGGCAGCGGTTAAATGGGTTTTTGCTGTCTCACCCCCTGCCCATCTGTGATGGGTGCTTTGATGGTCTTTGCTTACACGGATTAAGCTGTAGAGCGGATGGAGGAGGCTACAGGCTTTATCACTTCCTTGATAAGCCAGAGCTGTAGATGGAAGATGAGCCCAACTTGATTAGTGGGTGATGTTTAAGTGCTTGGAGATCTGAATTTTACGTAGTGTGGTGCAGCCACTCGGACTATAATCCCAGCCCAGTGCTTAATGATATAAACAGTGCTAATAATGCTGGGTCACCTATCTGGGGAAGACAGATAAGGGATTGAAAATTATGCACATTACCATAGGTAATCTACTCCCAAATACTGTTGAGCGGAGACCTCGATTTTTATTTCATTCCCCTTATGTTCTTGCCCTGATTGCACAGCAAATAAATTGGAAATTTGGAATTAAAGGGTCTGTTAATTCAAATTGATCTGCAGCCTCCAGCACCCTGTTTCCCATAGAAGGTGTAAATGGATCCTGGTATCTGCCTTACAACAGCAAATCTTTGGTCTTTTCTGCTGCAGTCAGAAATAGGAGAGGAAAGACAATTTTCAGTGGCACCAGGAAAAAGAAAAGTTTTTCAGAGGGAGCAGGTGATGTTCTGTTTTATTGTATCAGACAAATTATTTGCTAGCAGTTAATATCCACAGTCCTATTTCTGGTCTCACAAACCAAACAGTAGCTTGCTTTTGAAAGTCACGCTTAATTTCCAGGACAAAATGCAACCCATCCTTCGTTCTGGAGGGAGCTGAGCCTGCTACAGCCTCTGCTGACAGCAACTGGGTGTGGGGCTGGGGACGTGGGGCAGCTGGCAGCCCCCCCAGCACTATTTAAGCTAAGAACTTTAAGGGGTGCACAGTTGCTAGGGGATGGTTTATTAACGTGAAGTGGTAAGGAAAATCAACCCCAGCAACCTCAGGTGACTATAGTGGATGTAATTGGCCTCTTTCCTGTGAAAAAAATGATGAAATAATAAATGGAGTAAATGAATGGATTTATATGCACAGAAGTAGAACTGCTGGACATTTACAGAGCTTTGGGAAGGATGCCAACTCTGAGGTAGTGCCATAGGTCATCTGGACTCAAAGGACAGACCACCCCCTTGCCACCTACATAGGGCAGCCCATGCTGTGGCACGTGCAGATCTTGCAGGCAGATTATTTTTTCCTTGTATTTTTCCTGACATGGATGCAAATTGCTTGGGGCCAGGTGGAGTCACCTGCCACCTCTCACCTGTGTCCTGCAAGGTGAGATTGAGATGGTGATGAATCATTGCTGGGCCCAACTTCTGAGCCCACGTTGCAGCTGCCACCCACCAGGCTGGAAACTGCAGATGAAAAGTGTCCTCTGAGCAAAGTGAAAATAAAGAGAAAGCAGTGCTGTTACTGTAGATTACATTTCTCTGTGCTGCTAGCCATGTGACAGACAGACTGTGTTTCTCTATTTGTACCTGGAACACTCCAATTTCTCCCGATAGTCTTAAAACATTATTTTTAAAGCTCTCTTTTGACACTTACACAATGTGACTTGATTTGATAAATAAAACCTTCTGGTGCTGTTGTTCAGATTAAACACTTAATGCTCTACATAAAGAAATGCTTTCGATGGGGGAATTTAATACCTTTTGGTTACCCCCAGAACTAAGTTTATTGCGGAGGGTTCAGTTCACAGGTGAGCAGCAGGAGGACCACAGAGATGACTGCCATCAGAGAAAGGCCCCTCGTTATGGAGTCTCTGCTGCACAATGCTTCATGCTGTTCGCGATAATTTGATGGCATTTTATTTATGAGAACAGAACAAGCAAAGTAACTTTTCCAATAACTCAGAAGCAACACAGACTAATTTCTTAAATTTATTTTGGAAGATATTTTTTATTGCTCTGGAGCAATGAGAGCCGTATCTTAGTCATCCTTCTTGTTGATTATGTCTGGGTGTTGAATAATACCACAGTTTTCTGTACAAATTTTACACCTCAAAGCCCATAATACTTGCATTTCCAATTTGTAAGGGCCTGCTAGCTGGTACAGTTACCTCTCCATTGCAGGTGTGGAAACTGAGGCATCCCAAGAAGTGGCGTGGCACTACATTTAGTATGCAGTAAAGTGAGGGCACAAATGCAGGATTGGACAACCACCACTTGAGCTTGCTCCTTGTGTTTGTTGCTGTATTCATTGTATTAATAATTTGCATGACAGCAACAGCCAGAGGCCCCAGAATCAACCCACGTCATTTGGTCCTTCACATCACCCTGCCTGGGCACTGCATGACGCCTTCTGGTGCTGTAGGAAGGAAACGGGGGAGAAGCAAAGATGTGACTCAGCTTTTTGCAGGAGAGCTGTGTACAATCCCATGTTCTTGCAGTCAAGCCAATAGATATCTCTGAGTTCTTGGCTTTCTTGTTTCATGTAAAAATAGTGGATTTCATTTAATTTTGTTATGTGAAGCAAACTGTTTGTTTTAAACATTTGATTTACTGAACTTCCATGCATTATGGCTTGAGTTGTCCTGCATACACTGATTCTCGAGTCTGATTGCATGCTAGATCTGCCTTGTGCTCATGAGTCTGGTCAGAGAAATAGAAATTATCCACATCCCAGCAATGCAGAATCACACGTGCATGCTCAGCCCCTTTTAAACTCAGGCTGGGAAGGTTAAATGCTCTGCAGTCTGTATCACTGAGATACAGTAAATTCCTTTGCAGAAGTTTGAGCTTGTCTGATTCTGCAGAAAAATGTAACAGCATCAAAAACATGGCACACAAAGGTCAAGGCAGCATTGATCCATGAGAACTACCAGCTACAGTCAGCTCTCTCCTTATGTTACTTTTGATGAAAGCTCTGTATATTTTTAAATATACACACGCTTAAATATCTATACAAGTGTAAAGCCTGATCCATCATATGCTGTAGTTGTTGGCTTCGGGGTGTGCTGTTGATGCAGGTTTATAATTCCCAGCATGGTTTGGTCCAGCTCCTGAGCCCAACATGGTTGCTGTTTTGCTACTTTGGATGCTGAGTCTCACCCTGGATATGGTCAGCTTGATGTACCTGCACTCCTGAGCCCATCTCATTTCTGAAATCAACTTTGAAAGTGGAAAAACTAAGGGTAACCTGATAGGTAACCTATCTGGTCACTTGAAGAATTAACAGGTGAGCACACAGAGCTCCCAAAGAGCCCCATCTCATGTCCAGCTTGAGAGCATTTTGCATCCCAACTTTTGCAAGTTTCACTGTGAACTTAGAGAGTTTCACTTCCATATCGATTTTCTTGGACTCAGTCCTCTAGTTTTAAAACTACTGAAGTGGTAAAATACCTCCTGGCATTAAGGACAAACAAACTCAGCTGTTGTCATGAATGCTATTGATCAAAGATCACTTAAACTAACTACGTTACATCATGTCACCCCTGTTCACCAATTTGCTTAATCTGTCCGTGCGCACCTGCGCTGATTTCTTTGTTGACAAAAACGAGGCAGGATAATTCTTATGGAAATTCCAGTGAGATAAATAATACGGGATGATTATAGCTCTATAGATCTTGGTTCAAGGTCTTGCTTAAGAAAGCTGATACTCAGTCAATTCCTGGAGATTTTCAGTACAAATAATAGCTTGCAGTATGCAGTCGGCTTCTTGGCCTCTTGCCTGAACCCTTCATGGTCTCTGTTCTGCTCATGGACTTCTGCATTTATAAGCACTTTCTTTTATCTAACCCTGAGAGCCCATCATGTTTTATTTACCCTTCTTTTAGCTCTACCTATACATTTCCATCTGCACCAAAATCAATAAGTGTGTTGCTAATTTTACCTAGAAAAAAAAAAAAGAGAATTTACTAGAAGATTAAATGCAGCTGTTTTTGAAGCCTGTTCTTTGGCGTTTTGATACGTTATATATATAGCTTCTGTTTTCCAAACTGACTTGTTTTCTTTTCCTGGCACAAGTGTGGCTTTCAGACTTCTATGTGCTTCATTATGCTGCAGATCCAACATTTTTGCAGCTGTTTTTGTTTTGTGCTTACCTCTCAGTACAGATGCAATATTAAGATAACTCGAGACCACTTAGCACTAACAGTGCTCCAAATGCTTGCAGGTTTGAGTAGGTTGCAGCCAGGCTTTGTGTTTTTCTCCTTCCCCATATGCAGTGCTGGCTTTGCTCATACTTGACCCCATTTGCAAAGCAACGAAAAGATCTGAATGGTGCTGTGCTTATGGCTCACCCTTTGCTTTCAGCACTTTCCAACTTTTCCTTTATTCCTGTTTATCAGATTTCTGTGGCGTGATGCATTTGAAAAAATATATGTATGTCTTTTCCTTGTGTGTGTACCTGGAGAATAGTGAACGAACGTGCAGCATAAATTTAACAAATAAGTAAATTAAATATTCCAGAACAATCAGTCTGCCAGCAGAATCCTTCAAAAGCACAAATAATATTCACGGGAAAGTCCATTTATTTGATTCACTCATAAAGAAAGGGGGGAAAAAAAAGGAAAAAACAACAACAACAACAACAACAAGACAACCTTATTTGCTCTTAGTTCTGAATGAAAATTTATTTTGGACCAGATCCTGAAAGATGCTGAGCATCTGCACACCTGAAACGTGATAAGCATCCTCAACCTCCAATGACTTCAGTGGGAATTGAGCATCCTTAGCACATGGCAGGATTGAACCTTGTGTCGGGAGACTATCAACAGGCTTGGGTGCTTATCTGGAAAGAGATATTTCATGTGCTGGCATGATAATAACTAGATCTCGGAGTATCCCCCTGGAAGTAGGTACTTGCTTTAGGTCTCATAGACATTGTCTTAATTGTATAGTAAATCAGCACTCAGTGGCAGACAGTTCAGCCACAGGCAGCAGAGCAGACTGCTCTGGTGATGCTGTGTATTAGCAGCTCCTACCAAATGCTTGCTAAATAAGGTTCACATTTTGTGACATAAACTGCACTGGGCTGTTATCCTTCAGAGCGATCTGTTAATGCATCTCTGAGTTGGATTTCCTTTCTTTACTTTTTTTCCTTTTTTTTTCCTTTTCTTTTTTTCTTTCTTTTTTTAGTGGATAATAATCAGCTTGGAGAGGGGTTTTTAAAAAGGAGAAAAGGTTATTTCACTGGCATCATTTTTTTTGTGTTAAATGTGCTCCTGGCCAACAGCCAAAATATTTAATTTCTTTGCTGTCTGTCCCAGTTGAATACAATTTAAGATTTATTGAATTCTTTTTCATTCTGACTTGAGACAAGGTTAAGACTTAAGTAATTTTTTTCCCCTCCAATGGCATCACGGTCTTTGCTAAAGTCAAAGCTGCCCTTTGATGTACTGCTGGTGCCGGCTGTCTGGGGCTGGAAGTGATCTTTCTGGGAATGCTTTCTGCCCTGGACCTCAGTGATTGTGCACATCACGCCTGCACATGTCAGGAGGAGAGGCTGTGAAAGGAGCCCTTCTTCCTGGGCTTTGTTAATAGGTGAGGAATTGCAGTCTGTGCTGCTTTGGGGCTTTCCTTCTTCCTCCGAGGAAAGGACAGCACTGGAGGATGCGATTCAAGAGCACACGGAGGTCTCAGTGGAGATGCTCTGCTGGCTGTGGGCTCTTTGGAGGAAGAACTGATGTCTGGACAGGAGCCCAATAGTGCTAACAACAAGACACTGGGGCAATTGGTTGAAAGCTTTCCTCAGAGTGATGTGGAGGAAGGGGATGGTGAGGATTAAGCCAAGACCAAGAGCAGCTTTTGCTGAGCAGTGGGGCTGATGGCTGTGTCCTGTGGCTGTCCCTTTGCACTGCATGGCTTACCATTGATGGTTAGATGCCTGGAAAATCCTTACCTAGAGAAAATCTTCCTGAGCTGCTGGTTTGGTCAAGGGTCAGTACCTCTCATTTTAACCAAGTCCACTATCTGTCTTAATGACTCCCTGCTTGAGCAAGCTTGAGTGCAGCCGCAGAAACTAATGGCAGCATCCAGAGGAGTTTGATTAGTCCCAGCTTTATTCACATGACCCAGAGCATCACCTAAGGAAAATGCTAGGTATGTTTGCAAGCAATTATTTGAGTCGAATCCTCTCCCCTTTCCATCTCATGTCTAATGTAACCCAATTCACTTCCACAGGAACTCGTGTCACTCAGCTAAAATGCCCCTCTGACCAACAATGCTCCTCTGGCATTGCACTGTGTTGTGTTACATCTCTGTACCATTTCATTATTGTTTTAACCTTATTATGATATGAGAACCTCTGCATGTTTTAGCGCACTGAGTAAGTGGTGCAGGTCACTAATGTACCTCTAATCTGGTAATAGGTAATTAATAATGATTACAGCTTGGCCATATGATCCCACTTCCCTTTGTGAACACTCCATGTCGCTTTCCTACCCTACTGCCAACCACCCGCTTAAAGGCTGTGCTGGAAATGATGCCTTTCCCACATCACCTACTGAAGAGGCACCACTTCCATTGGCCTTGGCTCCCACCAACGATCACATGTCCATCGCAAGGACTGCACAAGCCTGAGCTCTGCTGGTTCCTGTCCTCCCATCCAACTCTGACAATCCCTCTGAATTGCAGGCTGAAACCAGCAACCTTGAAGGAATTGTAGATGCCCACGTATTTGAAAATTCAATAAGGTTATTTGCAGCATCTGCAGAGATTCTTGCATGGGGGTAAACGAGAGTATTCATCAGCATAAAAGCATGTAGCACTTATGCTAACAAACTTATCGTGCTGTGCACTGACAACACAATCCCCTGTGGCAAGAAGCACATGGCACAGTTTCCCTGGACAGAACCAAGCTGTGTTTGCTTCTCAGCATTACTGCAGCAAGAGTTTCTTTAAAAAATATTATTTTCCTGTTTTCTTTTTTTCCCCTCCAACAAAACTTTTCCCCAGGCACAAATTAAAAATAATAACCTGCAGTGTTCTCTGATTGTTAGGAGAACTCTGAGCTGGAGCTTTATAACTGAGATGGGTCTCTACCATAAATCAGAGGAACCCAGGCTTCACTGCACGGTGAAGCACTCCTGAGCAGAGTCAGAAAAGGGCAAATCCCCCCTGAAAACAGCATATGTGGAGTCTGCCCCATTCTCTCAGCAAGCTCCAGATTTACTGAACATGCAGAGCATACTAACTGTGCTGTTGCATATCCAGCAACTTGCAAGCATGCGGCTCAGGTAAACCCCACAGCAGAGCATGGCTGGACATGGACTGCCAGCATGAGACTTGGGGCCTTTAGGAAAGAAGGGAATGACCTGGCAAGTTGCTGTCTGATGCTGTGCTAAGCAGAAGCTCAGCTACTGGTGGTAGGTGGGCAGTTGGACCAGATGGTCTTAGAGGTCTTTTCCAACCTTAATGATTCAATGGTGTTTTTGTGGGGAAAGTACTTCAGGATACAGGAATGGGGCCACCCTTGGTCGTTTGGCTTTTATAGTGTCAAGTCCATGTGCTGAGATTCTCAGGCTATGTTAAGTCTGTGGAGAGCGATTTGATATTTGTATTGATTTTAACCAGAGAGTAAATACAGTGGGCCGTATCCTCCACTGTTTTATACCTCCTCTGTGCAATGTCTTGGAGAGCCATAGGATTGTTTGGGATGTCGTTCAGGCTAGAATATGACCCTTTAATATTTGTCCAAAGAAAAAAACTTTTCGTTGTTCAATATCCATTCTGGAGTTTGCTTTTCCAAATGTGCCAACACAAATCAGTATGAGCTTTCTAGATGTCCAGAAAAACTCCATGGGCTCTCCACAGAGGTAAAACTGCCTCCATCTTTGGCATAACCACAGGAAGGCAGAGGGGAAAGGAATTTTTCATTCTCCTTTCTGCTTGCAAGCAGTGCCTATTAAGCATAATCAGGAAATTCTAGGGAGAGTTTTTATAACGTAATCCAACAAGGATAGTCCCATTTAGTTTCTATAGAAAGTCTCTAGGAAATGTTCTCAATCCATTGAGATTTCTGAAGGTAATGTGTTACAGCAAATGACCTCTTTAAAGTTTAGCAGACAGGCAAGATGTGAGAGAATGCATACTCCTTATGTTACAAATGAGGATGGGGTCATGTGTGTTTACAAATCAGCCCTTTATTAAAATCCTCTTTAATAGGGTTTCCTTAGCACAGCTCTGGTTCAGATTAGCAGATCTAGATGTGAGAGGCAGCAGTAACAGCAGTGCATTAACTCAGTGCCTGGATGACTCTCATCGAGTCCAGAGAGACCAACTTCCACCAGTAGTAATGAGCCAAGCAACAGAGCTCCTTCCCCTCTACTGCCTTGACTTATTGGTAACTCCAGTGATCCCATCTCATTTCACATTATAGCATACTCTTATTAAATCTGCAATCTGAAACACCAAGATATCATAGGGGATGTGAAGACCAAGCTGTTAAGTCTCACTGTTGGCTCCCATTGAACACATTTAGATATTACATAGGCTGTCTTCATCAAGTACAGTCCTTGCCTTAGGTCTTGGTACTTACTAACCAAGCTGCATTTTTTTTCTTTTTTTTTTTTTCCTTCCTACACTTCCGAAGATCTGAGACCAAGATCCTCAGTGCTGCTACATCTGTGCTTGCAGAGCACTCTGCTATTGATAGCTTTCTGTGCATGAGCTGAGCAGCAGGAGGTATCTCCTGAGATTCCATCCCTTTTGCCCACACAAGGAGTTGGCATAGCCCCCAGTGGATGCTTTTAATCCAGAATAGCATCAGGACAGTGTGGCCCAATTGCCAGAGTATTTGGAAGACCTGTGTTCACAGCCCAGGTCTACTGCTGGATGACATTGGTCAAGGCACATCATGTTCCTACATCTGACTCATGAAACTCAATTATACAGACCTCACTCAGAAAGTGCTGTGAGAGCTCTTTATCATCAAGACCTGATGGTTTTGTGATATATTACTTAAACCATGCACAAGGTTCTTTCAGCATGACTTTAGATCAGCATTCAGAGTATGTAGGCACGTCCCATTGGCACAATCCAGCTCTTACATGCCATCACACTCAACCTCATCACCTGTAAATTACTCCCTGCTTCATTATCTTTGCATTAGGTTCATCAAAGCTTTGGACAAGGTAAGCATCTTACAGGGATATAAAAAAGCATAAAAGCTGATCACTGCCCCTCTTTGCTTTTACTCCCATGCAACTAGGACGTACTTACACCACTCCAGCTGGCCTCATCTTCCAGCTACCCCATATCATTCCAATATGAGGCCCCAGTGAAGCCAGCAGCAGGCAGATCGCTCCGTGCCCAGGACTGAATTTGGGCCATTATTTATAAATAATTTAAAGCAATTCTGTAAATGTTTTTGTGCCCAGAGGTCTGGGGATGATTTACAGCTCTCTCAAATTGTGTAGACCCTTGATCTGGTGGTGTCATTCACAGTAATGGGATGTCTCAGCTGTCCAAACAGAGACATGTTTTAAATGTTAAAAATGTTCTAGAATCGATCTTTCTGTGTTTATGGTAAATGCCTTGATTAGATTCTCTTGTAGGCACTTCAAAGGCAGACTCTCACTCAGTCTTTCCCAATCATGAAATCAAGTACTTTCTTTGCTCTCCTTTTTGTTTTTCCCTCCCTTAAATGAATGTAGTGCTTGAGAAAGGTGACTGATTGATGGCCTTGAGGACTGAGGCTTTCTGGAAAAGCATCTATGGACATGATTCTGCTGCCTGACCTCCAGGCAATGGGGCGTTCTCTGAAAGCAAAGGGGTGAGTGAGACATGGATCTCCTTGGGAAATGAAGGTTAGTAAGCCTGCCTCTTCCCAGCCTCAACGATAAACTGTTTAGCTTTATGTTCTGATAAGTCAGATGTCATCTTTCTTTTATGTGTACTGAGACCATGAGGTGACTTGACAGAGCTGGGAGAGACTGCAGAGCAGAGGTGGGGATGGACAAAAGAGTCCCAGGTGGATATTTCAACCTCACTTTATTCCTTCATCAGATCTCTGCATTTCTATCAAAAAAAAAAAAAAAAAAAAAGAATGGGGGAATGAAGTATTTTTGTGAAGTGTGCCCTGAACCAGATTGAGACCATCGGTTCATTTCACATCCATCACTAACCAGCCGTTAAACACAAAGGCTTTCATTCTCACTATTGACCTGGTCTGTAGTTGGTCCAGAGACCTTGAAATGCAAACGACACTTTATCCTATTAACAGATCCCTGAGTTATCTGATTCCCTACTTTTGCCCTTTTTTTCTTTCTTTTTTTTTTTTCCTTTACTTATATTTTCAGTGGAAATATCTCCACTTTGATCTATGCATCTCCATTGATCAGGAGACCAAGTATACGTGACAGGCATCGCACAAAGAAGTGTGACACTAAGAGCTTGTGACCTACTATGAGAGGATTGGTCTAATTATTGCTAATTAAAAAAAAAAAAATCATTTAATTTGCAACTTAGCCTTCTGAATGCTTTCTCTGTTCCTCTTCATGGGTCAAGATGATCAGCCTTCATTTCCTACCTCACACACTCCTTTTTCCTGACCCTTCTCTCTGGCAGATGTGAACATTTCATCTATGATGCCACAGGTCGTACACAGTAAACAAGTAACAGGAGCCTTCTATTTCTCTTGACAGTATCAAAGAGAAATATACATGCACTGTGACAGAACAGAGCTGCACAGATGGGAAGAAAATTTCACCAGGGTTTGTTTTTTCCAGATTTTGATGGTTAATTTGTGACAAGATAATTTCACCTAGAAACGATACAGGAGAGGTGAATAGGAGGGCTGGATGATCTTGCCAGAAGACCTGCTTGTATTCATTTGGCTTAGAAGCAAAGGAGTTAGAGAAACTCTTAGATTCAGAGAAGATTATTTCATAGCAGAGATCAGAACGTGTGGAGAGCTCAGAGTATTCAGGAGCAAGAAATCCTTGGAAATTTCCTGAAGGCTTTGACAGTCTTGTGGGGATGAAAGCTGTTTGATGTCATCCCTGCTAGTTCAAAAACTGTATACCTCTGCACTGCTCAATTTTCTTTGTGCATGCACTTTTGTATACAAATACCATATCTCTCCCCAGGCCTTTCAACTGGCCAATGTCCTAACACCACATTTTTCTTGCACGGTTTCATTCCAAGGCAGTTCAGCATACCATAGCTGCCCAGCAGAACTTCCAGTTTTCTTCAATAGAAGAAAGGTGCTATCCTGGTCATGCTTTCGGGCTTTCCTATCCCCAGGGGATCAAGTTGTTTCTGCTTTTAGAAGTCACTCTGCTTTTCTATTAGAAGATGACTAATGTCCTTTCATAGCCTCAAAAATAAATGTGTGACATCACCGATCCCCATTATTTTATTTTCAAGGACTATATTTGTGAATTACCAACTCATCTCTACTGTAACAAAACTATGTTAGGGGAAACGGCCTCAAGCTGCACCAGAGTAAGTTTAAGTTGGATATTAGGAAACCCTTCTTTACAGAAAGGGTTGTTAAGCACTGGAATGGGCTCCCCAGGGAGGTGGTTGAGTCACCATCCCTGGATGTGTTTAAAATCCATTTGGATGTGGTCTTCAGGGGCATGATTTAGCAGAGGGTTTTTAGTTAAGGTAGTATGGTTAGGTCACGGTTGGACTCGATGATCTTTAAGGTCTTTTCCAACCTGTGTGATTCTACGATTCTACAAATTAAGTCAAAAGGGACCTTAGCTTTTGGATAATGTTCCAGCATCGACTCTTCCAAGGGAAGCCTCCCGACATGACCACAGCTGGTGGCCTCTGCACCACTCTTGTTTTGTTTGGATCATGTCTAACCCCAATTTGCACTGAAATAGAGCCAGACGAGAGAGACGAGAGACTTTCAGGGTATTACCAGTTCTCTGGGCACAGTGATGCACAGACCCAGATGGTCATTTCAGGCACGGAAAAGGGTTGGGAAGCACATAATAAGCCCCAGTCAGCTAGGCACTAATCCTGTAAGAGTCTACTCTAGTTATGAAGAAGAGCATATTCAATGCAAGAAATAATTCAGGGTCATGACAAAGCAGAAGGAAGATATTGTGTGTGGAGTGCCTTTGTGTGTGCCTGGGAGCACTGCTTATATTCTGTAACATCTCTTTGCAACGTGCATTTTGGACATCACATTTTAAACCCTTTAAGCATGAGGAGCAGTTATGTTTGGTAGCTAAATCGAGAAATTAACTTCTACCATACAGCTTGCTTCTGTTAGTTCATTTAGTGAATTTTGGACTAATGAAAGGATTTGAGTTGGCCATTCCTTATTTGAAGGAACCTTAATCAAGGAAAAGTCTGTAGCGCATTTTCTCCCATAGTGCTTGCTCACCCTAGATTTTCTGTGCTAATCTTGGCTAGTTTGTGAGAATTTTGATTTTCTTGGGACTTCTTTTTCCTTATTGCAACTATCCACAGGGGAAGCAGCTATGAGCGTGGTTTCTTTGACAAAGATAACAGAGACTTCAGATATCAAGAGGGCAGCATTAATTCACTGCCATATCTTCCACCAGTATCCATGCACATGTCAGTTGAGCTGCAATAGCAAGACACATTATAACTCAACTGCATTTGCAGTTGCATTTGCTACCAATTTATTTTCAATTCTGAGCACTTGCCTGCCTGACCAGGCACAAAGAATGGAATGATGGGAGTGAGGAAAGCACAGGTAATGTTTCCAAATGGTAAATTGCTTCTGAGCTCTTGACCATGCTGTCACTCAGGAGCCTTGTCCCTATGGCTGCCTCGGGCTTTTGTTCTGCCTGTAGGGCTGTGCTGAGAGCTCACAGGGACTCTCCAGCTTGCTTCCCTCCTCAGGCAGGATCCAGGGCTGGGCTGGCAGGTAGTCACCAAGGCAGGAGAATAGTAAGCAGAGCCAAAAATGCTGCTTTTAAAGGAGCACTCTAGAAATTACAGTGCAATCAGACCATCAAACAGCATTGGATGAGTGTTGAAGATGTTCACTAGAAGGGTAACGAGTGTCTGAGGGACTTCTCACCAATGCCATGTGGGGACAAATAGGCAAAAAGTGCATGCACAGTCAGATGTAGCATCTCACCTGAAAAGGTCCATAATTTGCTTTGAATTACTTTAATTTGGCTGCTGGTGAGGGTCTGTCCATCTCTTTTGGGAAGAACTAAGAAAAGGCAGCCCAGCACTGCAGGGTCAGGAGAGACTCTATTTCCTAATCAAATGCAGGGCAGGATGCAGAAAGTGCCTTATCTTTACATACAGGGAGTTTCATTTCATGTAAGTTCTCTGAACCTTGGTTTTATTCACCTTGACTGCAAATCTTGTGAGAACAGACTTTCCTTGTGAGATGTTGGGCAGCCTCACATCCCCAGCTGCATGATGTCCTTTTAAGCATGACATCCTACTATGTCAGGACAAGATCTGAAGCATATACATACCAATGGCCTCAACTGGGAAATGTACATGTAGCAGGGCCGTGTTACAAGCCAGTCATTCTCCTCCAGCAGGAACTTTCTGCCCAAAATGGGTCCCTTCTCTGTTATATACCTGTCCCAGTACATGACAACCATGATCCTGGTAGCTATTTATCGTCATGCATGTATGGAATGTGTCTGAACTGGAATTTATGTTTGTTTTGGGGGGGATTTCTTTCTTTTTTTTTTCTTCATTTTCTAGGAGGATAGGAAGCCATGATGCTCTGCTGTAGTATTTTATTTTTCAGCCTGCCTCTGTAACTTGAGTTGCCCTTTATTGCAAGTCTCCCTTTGTTCCCTGAGGGTCACCAAGGCACGGTGAGAAGGCTGAGAGTTTTGTGCAATTTAAAATGTCATATCAAAGCACAGAATTCACCCTAGCCCAAAGACACAGGCTAGAGATTGCTTATACTTCATTCTTGATTATCTCTTAGGTCAAGGTCACTGCTAGAAGGAATAGCATTTAGAAAGCTCCTTGGGCTTTGCCTCTGTCACTGACCTTCTCTGCAGCCTGAAGCAAGTCACTTCATTCTTCAGGATTTCTGCTTCCCCTTCCACCTTTCCTTCATTTGTTTGAACGGTGTGTGCTTGAGGCCAGGCAGTATTTCTAAGGGTGCATATCTCACCTAAAGCAACAGAGTTCTGATTTCATTCGGGGCCTCAGCTACTGTAGCACAGAAGAATGAACTCTTTCCTGTCTTTGTCTCTCCCAGCGAGTGCTTTGGTACCAGAATGAAGTGGCATTTAACGAGCAAGCAATGCTGTCTTGCAGTTAATGTCAAGGGAGAAAGAGGGAGATGATGAGTCTACTTACTAGGTATGTCTTTCTGCTCGCGTGTACCAGCCCCATGCCTTTGGAAAGAAAGAAGCAGGATTCTCATCTGGAGTCCCAGGGTGTCCATATAGCAGCAGAACCCACAGTCCGTGGATCTTATTGAGCAACTTGCAATAACAGTTTGAGCTGTAACAGGCAGCAGAGTATGCTGGGGGTAGCAGGATTAATGCAACCCTGTGGGAGAGAAATTGCATCGTTATCTGCTGATGACATGATCGAGACCTTTCAGCAGAAGCATAGGTGTGTTCCAGAGGGGGCTCATCATCTGGCTTAGGCTCTAGCCATATCCTTCAATTGCAAGACATTTTCAGGTGTTGGTTGTGGAAAATAGAATTTTTTAAAGGAAAAGTTTTAAGATAGCTTGAGCACTCCTAGAGGACAGTGAATGCAGAGGCAAATCATATTAGTTGTTAAAATCAAGGTGAGCTGAAGCCATTTAGGAAAAAAAATCACCATTCTGTCTGCAATCCCCTGTATGACCCGGAATTCCAGTTCACTTATACTGCGCACCAGCTCATGTAGCCACCCCTGGAAGGGACATTGCAGACACAATGTGCATTATATTTGTGCACTGATGCTCACACAAACATGCCTTCCCACTCCCTGCAGTAAGTTTTTTAGGAATTCCTGGCAAGGAATTTCCTTTCTGAAACCAACATAATCAGGGGGCTTAGTGCAAAAAACTCAGCCACGTAGGTTGTACTCAGCTTTAGTCCAATAGGCTTTCCTGACACAGATGCTGTCTATCCCCTAATGTGAAGAGGAAATGATATACATTCACCTAATGCAATCAGTGACAGTCGCATATATTAACAAGTGAACAAGTATTTTGCAAAAGTTGAAATATTGGGGTAGCTTAACCAAACCAACACTGACAAAACTTCCGACTTCCAACCTGCAAGAGAAGTAATTCAGAAGATCAGAGCAAGTCTGGGGTTTGGAGTTTGACTTCATGCTTTATTTTCTTGGAGCAGTACAATCTGTAAGTAAAAACCAGAGCAGTTTTCTGGAAGAGTGGCCACCCTTTTGCCTCCAAGGAAGCTAATGACTCATCTACCAATTCAGCAGGAGTCAGGAGATAGTCATCTTACTGTAATATCTTTTGTCTTTCTCCACCGACACCTCATTGATGGGCAATTTTTCTAAACAACAGCAAAATTGCTGTGCCTGCTTCTCTGTCAATAAATTCCATTATTTCACGTGGAGGTTGGTAGCATAGCTAGAAAATGCCAAAGTGATTACATTGAGAAACTACAGATCTGTGGTCTGAGCACTCTATAAATCTATGGACAAAGTTTGATAAAGCATGTTGATACTTTATCTGACAACAGCCTGTCTAGATTTACGGGGCTCAAAGCTGTTTGCACTGTCATCATCCTTGATTCAATTAATGCAGCCACACTTCACATCCCCACGCTTCTTTTTTTGTTGGACTAAATGTGATCTTGACACTTTCCCCCCATCATTAATGAGCAAAATATAAAGTGAAAAAATCAGCCAAAGAATAATAGTATAGCTCCAGAGCTGGTAGGATAATGCAATCAAGCACTTTCAGGTTAATGTGCAGAATGATCCATGGAGAATTTGCTTCAGTGCTGGGGTGCCATCAGTTTTCCCCTTAATCGTTTGTAGTCCTAATGATGAGCAGCAAAATCAGATGAAATTGTGGCAGGTTTAAAAAATGTTGCACTTCGCTTTTTCATTTGCTCCAAAGTTGCTAGGATTAGGGCACCAGGAGACAAGGAGAATGAGCAGAGTTTATGGTGTGCTTTAGCACTGCTAGCACGAAGCCTGGGTGAGAAGGTCCTTAGTTACGATGCCAGGGGCACACATCGCTGTCCTGGTTTTGTGTTGTGTCCTGGAAGTGACAGCACAGTGGGAGAACAGACTTGGTGCAAGGGCTGTACTGAACGTAGCTTTTGAAGAACTGTTCTTAACGCATTGATCAGTGAGGAGAAAGGACTCCTGTATGAGGGGCATGCTGCAGTACGGTGTGACAAGGTGCAAGTTTATAGCAGCCTGTCTCTTGCTTTCTCTTTACCACAGGCAGAGGCAAAAATGCACTCCTGCAACTTGCTCTGACTTTGTCTTTCTTTGCTTTATTACGGGAAAAATGTTTATTTAATACTTGCTGTTGCACTGATGTTTCAGGCTCATTTTACATCCCTTAAAGCCCCCAAAGTCACTCTGGGATAAGAATTCAGGACTTGTCCTGTATTCCCGCTGGGATGCAGTTTAGGGAGTGCTAGAGCAGAGTGAGATATCTCGTGTTGGTGTGCACTGCAATTGTGTGTGAGGTAATATCTTCCCATGGAAGAAATCGTGTAAAGCAGTAGACCTGGAGGATTAGGACTATTTGCTGTGATTTCGACCCAAGAAAAGGGAGTTTCTCCTGACCATGCCTGGTAAAGTTCGAAGACTGAAGTGACACATGAGAAGTGCACAGGCTTTGTGATGGCCCCCGAGGCAGGGACAGATTCCCCCTGCAGCATCTGTGTCGTACTGTGGAGATTGCTTACTTTCCCCTGACACCGTGTAACTCCTCACTGCTCCCTGACAGGAATACAATTTACTGCAATTTACTATAAATCCTCATAAAAGCCCTTCTCTTGTGACACACTCAGTCAGAAACCCTAAAAATGACTGACAGGCTCTTCATAAATATTTATGATCTCTAAAAAAAGATTGAAAGAAAGAAAAGTTAGCTTCTCCCCTTCCGTGAAGTTTGATGGCAGGTTTCCCGCAGCGGTTTGCCCTGTCCTTGCCAGGAGGGACTGGGGAGGCTTCAGTAGAAATGGGAGTTATCCCCCATGTCCCACGTGGGCCCAGAGCATCCATCTGGGCTGCATCAGCAGGGTTGTGTATGGTAGACCCATAGCTTGCTTGCTCGTGGCTTTAAACCCAGTGAGACCCTGAGTACAGGATGCCTCTGAAGCAGTAAGAAATGGCCCCCAGCAGGCAGAGCTACTTTTGTGCCTGGCACAGAGCTGCTGTGCTTGGTCATTTCCACCTTTCTCACCATGGGAAAGGCAGTCAGAACCCAAAGAGGGTCCTTCAGGGCCATGCTTCCCAAAGGAAAGAAGCCACATGCATTTGAGCCTGTCTGTTAAGCCCTTTGGGGCTGATTAAGAGATTATATCCATTTTATTCTGCCACCTTGACTCTCGTTCTTGTTCAGTTTATATATAGTTTTGACATTTACTGCTCTTAGTTTGGGAGGGAAAAAGTGGAATGGGTTTGAACCAAGCAAAGTATCAGGGCTTTGTGATGTGGAGTCAAGCCAGCAGAGGAAACCTGAATGTGGTAAATTAAGAGAACGTTCCTCAGATGAAACTGTCTCCCAATCATAAGTCATGTGACGATAAATTTCAGCTGAGTGACAACAATATTAACAAACTGAATGTAAGATTGATGTGCATCACAGGTCTATGAATGCAAAATAAAAGGGAAAGGCTTGCTAGCCTGTGATAGGCAAAGTATAAATATGTATCACTTGGTTCTAAAGTGAGTTATGATTACATTTTCCTACTTGTACCTGAAATCTGTAGAGGTTATTCATCTTATCCTTATATCAGCCTTGACAGTTATAGCCATGCGGTGCATACGGCATAGATACCTGTTCAACAGATAAATCAGCAGGCATGAAGGGAGCCGTTGTTATCAATTTGATCTTCAGAATAAATATACAAATATGTGTACAGTATTGTTGTCACTGAGAACAATTTCCTTTCTTCTCGCCGATACATTTTTAAGAGGTTGTTCCAAGAGCCACTTTTGAACAGTGCCGGAGGGAGATGGAGGGAAGCACTGATCAAGCAGGAGAACTAGATTTATGGACTGTTGTCTATTTTTTAAGCAAAAAAAAAAGAGAAGAAGAAAAAGAAAAACGCTTCCTTCTAGCATTGCTTGTCCTTAGAGTGCAGTGCAAGCTGCCTTGTAGTGACGCAGTGGGTGATGGTAGAGAAGAGAGATGATGGGGACAGCTACGATCAGTGAACATTTGTAAAAGAAAACGTTTCCTGATGAGGCTGAGAGTGGTACTGCCTCTCAACTGGTGCTAAAGAGCTAAAGTTTTTATGATTCAGTGGGGATTGCAGGTTAATCCTGATTTACCACAGCAGTTTGGCGAGACAGCCTGGCAGCTTGGATGGCATGGGGACTGTTGTGTGCAGCTTGGAGGGGACATTTCTTCCTCTTCCCCAGCAAACCAGAGCACAGTGACAGGCACAAGGATGCTCAAACACTGGGACCATGCTGTTGCCTTGCACTGCACATGAGCAGTGAGCTGGGTCCTACAGCCCATGCTGCTGGGTACTGAAAGTCAATTGAGGTGAATTCACTCTCCCCTTCCCTCGTGACAGTCTGTAGCTGTGTTACTGTCATTGTACAGAAAAATGCATAAGCTGCATCAGGGACACAGCCAGTCCCTTGCACTCATGGTACCAAATCTGCACACAGATTACTTCAGTATGAAACAGTTATCTCTGACAGATGAGATCCACTCTCTTATTTTTTGTAAAGCTGGAAGGAACGAGAGTGTTCCCACTTCCAGGTGGGACTGGAATGCAGTCTCCTGGTGATGTCTGCCAAAGCCTTGGGGAGAAGGCTTATGCCTGAATCGTTTGTGTTTTTAAATTCTGTTTTTTTCTGGGAAGGTTTCACTTACTTAATTACTACCATTCATTTAATTCACATCACAACAGTGCATGAGGTCCCCAGCGAGGATAGAGGCTCAGATTTGGAAGAGGTTAAAAAAACAAGTTTCCAAATAAAGTACTATTTGGATAGGTCTTTGATAGCTACAAATCATAATCTTGAGGCTCCTTTGTACTTTATGAGCCTTATTATCCTGACTTCCCATCAGGCAGCCATGTACACGAAGGCTGTAACACTCACAGCCAGATGCCAGGCTTCTGCCTCAGATACTCCTGGGTTTGACACAAACCCAGATTATGAAGCTTTCTGACCGTCTCTCCTTGAGCCACAAAATGAAGATTACACCTTCATTTTTACCCCATGGAAATATGTCGTGGAGTATGGCAAGGCTTCTCTTTTATTTCCCCGTGGAAACCTCAGGAATTAGTTGGGAAAACCAGAGGTTAATAAAGATGCGTTTCATTTGGAAATGTGAAGCTCAAGGTGGAAGTGCTGGTGAGTCTGAGACACAGGAGGAGCAGCAATCCTGGCTCTGAAGGTGGCTGAGGACATCACCTCCAGGCACTCGAGATGCTGCATGCTGAGTCTGTTTAACGCCATGGGGGGAGAGTCGATGAATTGGATTGTTTTCCTAAACGATGATACTTTAATGAAAAACAACTTCTGTCCTTCAGCCGTAAGAGCTATTCCTATTCTTGAACTGTGAAGGAGGAGGAGTGAGCAGGAAAATGCCATATGAAATTGTGAAGCTAAATTCAGAGACAGTACGTTCTGGCCAACAAGGAAGATGTAACCATATATCACAGCATTCTGTTAATGAGGGTTCATTTTTAGCCCGACATGTCTGCAATGGAAAACCCTAACATTTAATTTTCATGGAGCTAGAATTGAAGCTGACTTTAACCTTAGTGTTCTCTCCACATAAGATTATTTTTTTCCACGGTGTAAATCTCTCTGCTCTAATAGCAATACAGGAGCCATCCCCTCTCCGTAATAAATGGGGGATGATGACTTATAACTCATTACATAGCATAATTCCAGACCACAAATGTGCAGCAGCCATTGTTGGGAATACAGTGCCTAAAAGGTATCTTTCCTTTAGTAAGAGATTTGTGAAAATAAACTGCCACACATCAAGATCTCTGCATTTGTACTGAAGTGGTTTTAAAAGCATGAAGGTAAATATCCTTCCTTCATATCCATTAAAAATGGAAAAAAATCAATTTTTTTCCCAGCTGTATTAGTGGCTTACGTTGCTGTGGTGATTTAGGCACATATTTTTTTGTTTTGACATTGGTTTGACAAAACACCTTTGAAAATGTGGGCTATAGTGTTACAGTGATAGTTTTGCACTTAAAAACAAAGCAATCCCCTACTGAATGAGCTCTAAAGGACAACTCTTCTGTCCCTGTCACACTCAAGCATACTCTAAAACATTGCTTTCCCTCATCTGCAGAGATCCTCTGCATCAGTATAAACACAGGACCCAAAATGAGGGCAAAGGAGAATGGCAGAAGCTGCCACACACATTGATATGGATGGGAGAAAGCTGCAGAACAGCACATTGTTAGCTGAGTCTCCATTTCATGCCCTGCAAAATGAAGGCACCGTCGCCTTCAAAGGAGGGCTCTGAGATTTGCCTCCCAAATGTGCTTAGGGGTTCTTGGATGGAAAATGCACAGGAATGGTAAAGTATCATCACACTACGACTGCCTGGAGAAATCAGGAATCCTAATGTTAATTAGAGCTGGGTGAATAATTCATAACAGATCATTTATTAAAAGAATGCTGCCACTTTTTTTCCTGTTTGCAAATTGTCCATAAGCAGATGGTGATTTTGCTGGATTGCGTTCATTATTCAAACCTATTTGCTTAATTATTCGGGGGAGGAAGCTCTGCTCTGTGCCTCATTCAGGAGGAGTTAGCTGGGCATATTTAATGGTCTGAATAACTGTAAGCATGTTAGCTTTTGTTGGACATATTGGTCAGCGGGTGTGTTCCTGCTCCAGACTGGATGCACTCACTTTTGTAACAGGAAACTTCAGCATGAGGGGAGTCACCATTCCTGGAAGCATTCAAGAAACCAAGACATGCTCTAGTGGGCAATGGTGGACAGTTGGACTGGAGGATATTAGAGGCCTTTTCCAACCTTAACGATTGTACGATTCTGTGTCTCCTTGAGCTCCCCATCTGTATGCCACATCAACCCGCCACCTCTCTGCTCACAACGTGCCTGGGTGTGGAATTATTCAGAAATGTTTAAATCAGAACAATTATTCCTAAATAGCTCTCTCTGTGAGCACTTATTCTATAATAAGAGTGCTGCGTACGTACCAGTTTAGTTTAATCCGCTTGAAAGTGATCTAAACCAAACAGGAGTAAGGCATGCCACCTGCAAGAGAAAAGACGCCGCAACATTTAAATTCACAGCCCATCTCTTGGGGTTTTTTTTTAAGCACAAAATACCATTTCTGGGTCAGAGAGGCTTCTGAACAGCAAAGAGGAAGCTGGAGGGTTGCAGCAGGGGAAGGATTACTCTGTAAATATCCCGTTGGATGTGTTGTTGTAAAGAGAGGATATGTTGATGGGAACCTTGGGTCTGACCCCAAAGAGCCGTTCTGTGGTTATCCAAATGAATTCCTATGTGTACACACATGCTTTGCTGCAAGTGCTGTCTCTGCTTTGGGAACATGCAGCTCCTAACCCAGCAGTGCTCGGTGCACAGAGGGGTTAACAAGTCAGAAGCGTCACAGAGCAAGGGCAGAATTAGGACTGTACTCCAGCAACCCAACACAACACCTCCAAGCCTCCATTTCTAACCTCTGAATAAAAACTAAAGATAGCCTATCGAAACGCTGCTGGATAAATATTCCTTCTGCACCACAAACTGTTGCTTACAGCTAGTATTATTTTTTGGGTAATGATCTGCTTTTAGATTTTCCCTGAGATGTATATTCCATCTCTTTGACACTGTCTCAGCCTTATCTCTGCTCATTTTTCCCCCTGTCCTTAAATCTCTTTCTTTACATTTAAAAGCACTCTTTCCCCAGCAGTTGCAGACTCATTGCTGTGCTCCTAGCATGCAGCTGAGCAGTTGTGGAGGCAGAGCAGGTGCTCGTGGTGCTCTCTGCACTCATACACAGCTGATGCTGACCTCCAGGACTACCAAGAGCAAAGAGTTATAAAAAAAATAATAATAAATAAAATAAAATAAAAGTGACGTTAAAAAGATAGATTTCGTTTCCTTGGGCTCAGCAGGGTGCAGTCACTGATGAGTTTCTCCCAAGCGATCAAAGTTGTTGCATTTCAGGGGGATTCCCCAGTGGTTGATGTGCTCCTGGCCAGACTTTACCTGCTTCAGGTTGGCGCCTGGATTAACGTGGGGGAGAACTGTTGGACAGACAGCTCAGCTAAAGAATTAAGTGCCCTTTCCTGCAGCACCAAATCTGCCCACATTCCCCAGCGAGGCCAGTGGGAGTGCGGATTGCAGCAGGGAAGGTGGGATGAAATTGGAGCAGGCTGGAAATGTGTAGGAGAAATGCTGGAAGTGCATGTACATAGCAGGAGACTTGGTGTGGTAGGAGTGGTCTGCCTGCACTGACCTTGCTGCAGCTGTGGGGAGGGGAGAAATTAAGAAGTATACGGTAAGCACAGAGTGACTTTGCAATGCTTCTGCAGCAATCTTTACCAGAGAGGGGATTGAAAAAATACTGGGAGGTTGTATGAGTTAGAATAAAAGCTTTTCCATCATAAGTGATATTGAAATTAACAAATAAACTTAAAAGCTGCAAATTGTCAAAGTAATAGGAAGACACTGGCAATTACAGAGCACATGCCTTAATGTGGGACAGGACCAAAATATGAGGTACAAGACAAGCCATGCTGCTCAGAGAGCTCAGACAAGGGTCATGCATCACTACCAGCATCCAGCCCTGCCCCATCCCCAGCATCTCCTCCCCTCATTCCACACCACCCTCCTTCAGTCGCCCGTTTATATGGATTCTGATGTCTGCCTCTAGCACTTGCTGGTAGCTTTGGTCCTTCTGGCATCTTTGCAGTCTAGCAAAGGCTTGGCAAGAGTTTCATTCCAATCCTTTGCGTGTTCTTGTGCTCTCATCCTCTTGCCCTGGAGGGGCACAGCACCAGGCTGGCTTCAGCTCTGAGCAGGGCACGGGACATGGTCACTGCTCAGGGATGAATGAGGTGGAAGAATGTTCAGACATACCCTGGCATCAAGTTCCTACAAGCTCGCCCTGTCCCTGTCTGTTCAGTGGGTAACAGAACCTGGAACACCAGAGCCCCACAGAGTTGTTGGTGTAAAGCGATGCACAGCTTTGTGCCGACACTCTGTAAAGACAAAGTAATCCTCTCAGAGGCAGTGCATGTGCTTGAGACAACGCGTCCCCAAGGACAGCTTCTGCAGGGCCACTGCTTTCCCCATCTGCCTTTCCATCACGGTGTTTCCTGGGAGTTAAGCTGAAGTTCTGCAGGACACGTGCCAGCCTTCCTGCAACCAAGTCTATAAAGAACAGCAAACATTTCCCCTGTGCTTGTGTTTCCTGGGAAGGGTATGTTAATATAACCTGTCTTTATTATCCTATCTGAAAAGATATTTCATTTTACCAGCTTTTACTACACAATCTCAATAACTGGAACTTGTTTAAAGGCTCACTGCTCCAGGAAAATGCATTACATCTTGGCTTTTAAATCCGCCAGCTCCCATTTATTGGTATTAATAATACATTGGGAAAGCTGTTCTCTTTATTTTATTTTAGTCTTCTGATTATTTTCTTTTTTTTTTTTTTCCAAGCAGTTCTAGAATGAAATATTTTTAAAAGAGAATGTTTTTAACTGCTTTTCCATATCCTACAGGTGACCACCCAATGCAAACTGCTCATAAGTCATTCGCAGGGCTTAGGAAGGGGGAAAGGCAAAAGGGAAAAAACAAGCAGCAAAACTGTTTCATAATCATTTATGAGCCCAAAGGGTCCGGGGAAAAACTTTTTAATAATGAAGGAAATACCTAAATTAGTTTCCATTTAAAGTTTAGGCGTCTCTAATTTATAAACGCTCCTTAAGCAGAGCCATGTTGATGAGGGGCTGGAGTAATTACTCGCATAAGTGGAAATGCAAAACTTTGGTGCTTCCACGCAGTTCATTCTCCTTCTGTTAACTCCACTGAGCTTTTTTTAAGCTCAGCACACCCAGGGAATTGCTGCTGCATGTTTATGTATTTACTGGAGAAGATACTTCTTATTTTTTTGTGCCAAGCCAGCACAGCTTTTTAATCTTTCACTGGTTTCAGCATTGCTATTGTGAAGGAGGCTACAACTCCTTCCCTTGGTGACACCGGTGTAAAATGGGCTGAAGTTGGTGGAATTTCTGCCCATGCAAAGCACAGCTCGGAGGATCTGATAACTCAGGATCACCCTCTGCTTACCTCCACCTCTCTCCTCCTGCTCTAATCAAAATGGGAGAGAGGAAGTTTGGCAAATAGCAATTTTTTTTTCCCCCTCCACTGTATGCTGTATAAATGCAATCCCTGCATTATTATATTGAAGCTGGGAACCTCTAAGCAATTACTTCCCAGCACATTAGTGTCCATGTACTAAATGCTAAAGTGTTTATTCAGTGCATTGCAGGATCAGGTTATTGCTGAGTCTGTCCATCACGCCAAGAAATTATTGCTGTAAGTGCTTTAAGAGCATGGCCAGTACAATGGAGATATAACCAAGCTGAAGGACTGCAGTGCTCCTGCTCAATGTAGGGAGGTCAGGCATGTCTTTATTTAGACAGAAGGAAAAAAATGAAAAGGAGGCCACGAAAGTGTTCAGATCCACAAAATCTCATCATCAAAAGCACATTGCTGTAGGAACCAGAAGGAGGAAGAAAAAAAAGACACAAACAACCTTATACCGAAATTGAGTGGAAATTGGAATAGTGAAGGAAATATGCTTTCTTTTTCAATTCCAGATGCTCATGCAGTCTTTTGCCTGGGATTAAGAGGTCACTTATTGCAGCCTTAAAGGATAAGGACTGGGCTAGATAGGAGAATCAGCAGCTGTTTATTCTGTAAACGCTTGAATATGAATCACATCTTCCTTTTCAGGGCTTCGCTTATTACTTTTATTTACTGGGATAATATCAGGCGTCTAATTAATTCTTCCCACCTCTTTCAATTCTCAGTGTCTCAGTGCTTCAGCAAAGCTGGAACCCTTTAGAGCTTTCTATCTATTGAATGAAATATCCTTGTTTATAGGGATGGCTATGTCTTTATCTTTTCAGTTGAGATTGCCTTAAAATGTGCCAGTGCAGAACATACAGATAATGCCAGAGGAATAATCATTTCCCTTTTTTTTTTTTTGCATTTGGTTATCAACCAGTGGTTTATTTCTGTAATCGTTTTTATCGGAGTCCTCGCTGCTCAGGTGTTAATATTCGGGAATGATTTTTCTCTCTGTCAAAAGTTGGAAATATCGGCCCCAAGGAGACAAACCGAGATGCAGTGCTGGTGAGCGGCTGCTCAGAGTCGCACAGACAGGGTGGGATGCAGCAGACCTAAAGGTGATGTTCAGAAAGTGATGTCTAACCCACAGGTACTTCTACTGATGCTTTTTGGGGTGACGGCCACTCTGGAGGCAGCTGCTTGGACGGAGCTGTGTGCAATGGATCCCAGCCCACAAATCTGAGTTCTGCTGCTGTGATGATGCCAAAGGACCTGATTTTGGCTAAAAAGCAAAATCCCTTTGCAATCTTCATCCCATTTCCATTACCATGTGCTAGAAGCAAGGTGGGAGGACAGCAGTGTCCTGGGGCATGGATGGCAATCAGCATTTCCCTGGGCTTGGAGCAGACTCCAGTGACTTCCACAGCAGAATGGAATAGTGCCAAGGGGCACCCTTTGCTCTCTACAACTCCTTGAAAGGAGGTTATGGTGAGGTGGGGGTCAGCCTCTGCTCCCAGATGATAGCAATAGGATGAGAAGTGATGGCCTCACATTGCGCCAGAGGAGATTCAGGTTGGGTGTTTGGGAACATTTCATCTCAGAAAGAGCAGTGCTGCTCTGGCACAGCAGTTGGGGTCACTGTCTTTGGAGGTGTTCAGGAACCATGGAGATGTGGCATTGAGGGATGTGTTTGTGACACAGTGGGGTGGCTTGGGGTTGGACTTTGGGATCTTAGTGATCTTTTCTAACCTTCATCATCCTATGATTCTATGATTTAGATGGTCCTGTGTTGAGCCACCAGGAGTTGAACTCAATGATCCTTGTGGGTCCCTTTCAGCTCATCATATTCTGCAGTTCTGCAAAACTCTGGAGTGGACACGACGAAGGATGGTGTGATTGGTGCTCACAGGGCACTCTGCTTTCCTGAACAGGGTACTGTGACCTTGAGTGAGCAGCACAGAGATGACAGCTGTGTGTATTCTGACTGTAAGATCTTCAAGTTGAATCTTGTGTAATATTTGCACGTCCTGTCCTAGAAAGCTGCCACAACAGCCCTTATCTTGATGAGGGACTCAGTGTGCTGCCCTAGTACACTGTAATAATAACATCATTAGAAAAATTCCTTCGTATCATGCAGCCCAAGGACAAATGAGATCTCCCTCTGTGCTAATTCAACACGGATTTTGTTTATTCTTGATTATTTTTGTTGGTGATGCTCTTATTACCGGAGTTGGTTCTGTTTGCTCACAGCACTCTCTCTGCTGTTAAAGCCTTTCTTTTGCATTTGACCTAAATGCTTCCAGTTTTTAAAACATTTGGGCAATTCCTCAGCAAATTGCTCCTCTTGGCTTTTAAACAAAGTTTCTTCCTCCTTATGCCTCTGGTACCAGCAAAATAGTAGCTCAGCAATAACAGCTTGCATTAACTTCGCAGCTAAAAGAGGTGCACAAGGGAACCATCCATTTCCTAAACATATCACAAGGAGTTCTGTGTTGATTGCGCATTCATTATTGATAATTATTAATTATATTCTGGTTATTACAGTTCTCTCATTTTATTGGCATGCCATGCATTTTACAGAGGCAAAAAAAACCATTCGAAGAGAAATGGGTGACATTAGCTCAGCACAATGACTAATAACTTTATGATAATCATATCTATCCAGTTATTGACCTCTGAAACACAAAAGTCCTATGCAAGCTTGTTCACACCGTGCACAGTACACGAGAAGATGATTTTGCCACAAAGATTGGGCCACATCTATAGCAGAAAGAGGAAGATGACAATTAGTCCCCATTAATTAGTGGAGGTTGGCTGGGCTTGGGCCAGCCAGACTTTTGCAAAGTGAATTTATGTTTGGATTCTCAAGGGAATCTAAGGATAGGCCTAAGCATGCATAGCCAACTGGGCTTGCACACACACAGGCTCGATGCCCAAGAAATGCCAAGTAATGAAAATCCTATCCCTTCCCTCGTGTTGACAGTTTGTTGGCCAAACTGGAGTCACCTCTGAAAATCTGCTCCTTTGAGCACATTAGCTCAGGACCCAACATGGGAGCACATCATCAACCCTTGGGTTGGATTGCTTCCAGTGTAACTCCTTCTTCTCCAGCTGCCTAAGGCACTGCCATCCTGATACTGACAGATGTGCTCTCATGAATGGTGCCACGTGAGGTTTATTTTACACCAGCATCCAAACCCTCTCCCTAACGTGTCTGTCACCCCAGCTGTGCCAAGCCTGTATCAGTTTTGATTTCCAGCCTCGGTGTTATATGAATGTACAGTAAGTAGCCTCTTGGTGGAAATGCTGATAGCTTCCAAAATCTGTATTCCAACCTCGAGATAACAAAAAAATACGTTTCACATCTTGGGGAAACAAGGTGACAGTAAGGGAGGAGGTGAGGATATGCACAAGTGAGTAAACCCCATCTCTCTGCTCAGAATTCATGCATTTCCAGGCAGGATGACACAACTGGGGTGATGGAAATGTCCCATTTCCAGAGAGGGGACGGGAGGGAGGCGACCCCTGCACAGGGCTGGATTGATTTTCCTCTGCGGAAGCAATCGCTATTCCGAGGTGGCAAAAATAAATAATAATAAATGAGTAATAAACACCCCATTTGAATCTTTAAATGAATATTGGATTTTAATTATAAAGGTTTAATTTTCAGAATGGAAAAGCTACTTTTGCACAATTACTGCATGCAACTTTTAATTAACTTTCAAGAACTTTTTCTTACTTAAAGAAATCTAATTAATAATACTTAGGGAACTGTTAGCATAAAATAATTCATGGCAAGGGGCAGAGAAATATAAAACAAATATATTTTGTACAAAATTACTTGGGAGAAAGGGACTTGCTAATTCTGAAAACAAAAGCCAAATCTTCCAGCTTTCCTAGTTCTGGCCTAAAAGGAGATTTTTTGATGAATGAAAGCATGGGAAAGACACCAGGATCACAGGATTTAGGACAGAAAATACTGTTATGTTAATCAGCTGTTACAGAGACCTGTTAGACTAGAAGGGATGATCTGTTTAAAATACCAAAGGTTTCTGTATTTGGGGCAAAAATGGCACTGGAAGATAAGACAGGGAGGTCATAGAATCATGGAATCCTTAAAATTGGAAGAGACCTTAAAGGTCCAACTCCCCTGCAATGAACAGGGACAAGCACAGCTAGATTAGGCTGCCCAGGGCTTGATCCAGCCTCGCACTGAAAGTCTCCAGGAATGAGGTATCAACCACATCTCCGGGCAACCTGTGCCAGTGCTTCACCACCCTCACTGTAAAAGACTTATTCCTTACACCCAACCTAAATCTCCCCTCTCTAATCTTGAAGCCATTTCCCCTTATTCTATCACCGCAGACCCTGCTAAAGGGTCTATCCCCTTCTTTCCTGCAGCTCCCCTTTAGATACTGACAGGCCGCTATCAGGTCACCTTGCAGCCTTCTCTTCTCCATCTGCACAGCCCCAGCTCTCAGCCTGTCCTCACAGGGAGGCGTTCCATCCCTTGGATCATTTCTGTTGCACTCCAACAGATCCACGTCTCCACTGAGGACTCCACATCTGGACTCAGCTCTCCAGCACAGAGCAGAGGGGCAGATCCCCTCCCTTTCCCTGCTGGACACATTTCTTTCCATGCAGCCCAGGGTACAGTTGGCTCTCTGGGCTGTGAAGGCACACTACTGGCTCATGTCCAGCCTCCCATCCATCAGTACCCCTTGGTCTTTTTCAGCAGGACTGAGTTCAATCCTTTCATCTTCAGCTTGTATTGGCAGTGGGGGTTAAGTGAGGTGCTGGATAGGCACCATGTTTGGGTCTGTAAGTACAAAAAATGAATAGACTGGGATCAAAGGGGCTCACATTTGGAGCAGAAATGGATTCCTGTAAGAACCAAACAGGAAAATAAGGCAGGGATGCAAGGGCACGAGGCAGTAAAACTTGTTGCTCCACTGATTGAACACAAGCTCCTTTTCCTAATCTGATCAATATAGCTGAAAAAAGAAATCAGTGAGCAGGAGCAAGGGACCTGCTTCCTATGTGTACAACAGTGGCTTCAAATTCACCTTGCTGACCACCACATGGCTCTGTGCATGGCTCTGCAGCAACTGTGGGCAGCATTCAGCTACATCTGGAGCAGAAACAGAAAGACCTTGGACTGAGGACCTGCCTGATAACCTCAAGGGCAGCTCAAGAACATGAAGCATCTTTACTGACTGTATACCATGTCGGTTATTGCTTGGTACTGGTTGTACTGGTGGGACTCCATGGCCTTGGGCTAGAATCCAATCAGTCAAGTCCTATGACCAGAAAAGGGAGAAGGGTAAAGGAAGAAAAGGAATGAAAAGCACTGATTAGGGCAAATTCACAAATATTTTTGTGGTCCGGAGCCCCTGAGTCTGCAGGGCATGTGCAGGACTGCACCTACCTCTGCTGATCTGATGGAAAGGCAGTGCTGTGCTCTGGAGCTATGAAAACATGTCACAAAATGTTCTCCTTTTGTATTCCAAGTAATTTTACTCTGCAAGAAAAAACACCCTAAGCTGTTGAAAAACAACCACCACAACAACAGAAAAAAAAGAAAAAAGAAAGAATAACACCCAAACGAGTTTAGATTCTCATATCCCTGCTAGGATGTTCCTAATATAACCACAAAACACAGTTCTTAAGCCCATATTTATTACTATACCAATCTAGTTTAAAAACAGCTCTACAGGGGTTTGTGCTGAGCTGTAGCACTAGATCAGAGTAAAAAGGACATCTTATTCCAGGCAGAACTGCAATGCTGCACTGACCTCCAGTGGAATTTGAGGAGATGTTCCCATTCGAGGCTTTGCAGCCCTCTGGAGCCAGGATTTGCCTTGTTTTAGGATTTTAGATTCCTATGGGATCGGCACACTCATAGCAGATTGCTGTCTATTTTAGGGTAGTTACAGTAAAATACAATAAAATTGTTTATTTGGAAACACTATTTCCAGCATAAGTCAAATTTAAATTTAAATATGCAGGTATTAAATGAAGTTTCTCAATATCATTCAGCTTGAGGGGTTTTTAATTGATCCAAGACGATGCATTGAATTTTCCTCCATTTTTTCATTGCTGATTAAAACAAAAAAAAAAGTAATTGCAATTTACCATCAGAAAACCCTGAGTTTCAGCTTGGCCACCTAACCAAGACGCTCCAATGGAAGTCACTTCCTGCCTTGTCCTATCAGCAGCAGATATTCAAGGTCAGACCAAGGTGACCAAATGGCAGAGCAGCACTTCCCAACCTGCACATGAGTGATGCACTGCCCTGATCACACCGTAGAGCAGCTCCACGTGACAGTGCATCCTTTCATGTCCTGATCAAAGAAAAAGAGCTCAACCTGCTCAGATATCCTCTGGAATTGAGCAGTCCCAAGGTCAGCTGGAGGAGATGTTGGTACCTATTGTATGGTCATCTCCAGGCTTGGCTTTGGTGCTGGGAGCTGGATGTACACCAAACAAAGCAGCTTTCACTGAGGCAAATATCTCCTGGTCTGAATATTAGAAAATCAGTTCAGCTTCCATTTTAAAAGATAACCTTTACTGAAAATGATCCCTTTCCCCTGAAACAGCTAGAGGGCCATTCCAGGTTGTTCAGGAGTTTTCTCTGAAGAGCAATTAGAGAACTATTGTTCAAAGTGTGCTCAAGGAGGAGGCAATGAGGACTTCAGAAGAAAGAGGCAGAGATTGATAAAGCCACTCTAGAAACAAGCAGGCGGGAGTCAGACCGACAAGGAGACCTGAAAGGAGAACCGCAGAAAGGAAGGCAGTTTTATTCTTATTCTTTTTTTTTTTTTTTTTTTTTCTTTAAAGAAAGATAAAGAAAAATATTCACATCGAAGTGAATACAATCTCTCATCTATTTAGGATTTGGGTTATTTTAAACTTTTTTTCTCTGCCATTCATTCTAACTATCCTTTAATCGTTGGCCACATGTGAAATCAAAATCACAGCTGGGGAAGTTGACAAGTTTGGTTTCTTGGAAATGCAGTTCCGATGTTTCACATGGAAGCATTCAGATACAAACATGTCTCAGGAAGATTGACGGCTAGGAAAATGTCAGCTGAAATGGTTAAATTTTGGCAAAATTATAATTAACTGACAACAGTGTCTTAATAATGAGAGGTATCAGGCAACTTTAATAACTGCAGATGCCACTCTTCTGCATAATGTATCAAGAGAATGATTTAGAATGTATGCCAAACTCTTGAACTACATAGTGACTGTGGATCTGCTGGAGACTGATCCACCTGCGATGGAGTCTTTGCAGGATTTCTTCCCATTAGCATTATGAAAGCTGCTCCAAGAATAACACCTTCCATTTTATGATGTTGGCCCAAAACATCGGAGGAGGATGTTGGTGGTGTGGAAGTGGAGTTTGAAGCTTCCCACCAATATTCCATCACATTTTTTTGCTGAGTGGCAACAGATGACAGCAGAGTGGCAGTCTGACAGAATGGCATCTGACATGGAAGCTTGTATGAAGCAAGGTGTGGAAGGAAGTGAATTCCTCCACACAAAAAACATGGCACCGATTGACATTGATCAACATTTGCTGAATATTTATGGAGACCAAACAGTGGATGCGTAGCAGAAATGCAAAGTCACGGCTTGAAGCAGTGATTGAGCACCTGGTGGAAAGGCAGGGCCAACCCAGGGGAGCTCAGGTGCATGCAATGCTTCTTAGTGACTGGAAGGGCTGGAGCCAGGATCTACCCCTTCCCAGAGCTCATTTAAGGGTTGGCAGTGGAGGCAAAGGGGTCTTGCTGGAGATTCCTGCATACTCAAGGCCTTCTAAAGGGAAGCAGCTTCTTTCCTTTATTTCTGTAGCTGTTGTATTTGAGTAAGTCCTCACTTGTTGCACCTTAGGACCTTGCTGCTCTGCTGTCATTGCTGAGCTTTCCGTTGCATTATAGGATGTTAGCATGGAGAGGCAGTGAGTGGTGTGTTTCCAGCAGTGGTGAGAGTAGGTTGCTTCTGCTGGTGCAGAGCATGGCCTGCAGTCTCTTGTTCATTGCTGGTGAAAACACACAGTTAACAGTGGTGACTATGTTGAAAAACAGTGTTTTGTAGATGAGAATTTGCTCAATCAAACAGCATTACCGTGCTCTTTGTAGCTGTTGTGATTTCCATGTAAGTTAATGGGAGGCATTACTTTTGGAGCAAGCCACGTGCGAAAGGGATACAGAACTTCATATTCGATTTCTTGATACTAATATTATCACAGAGGAAACAAGCAATGCCTAGTGGATGGGGAGATGCTGTGTATGCAGTATGCTGTGTGCTTCCTGGGACTTCTTTTGGTCAGCAGGCAGTTGGTGGTTTTTGTTATTGCTGTGGGGTCAGCCCAGCTGTGGCTTTACATAGAAATTATGGTATGGCTGAAGCAGGGCCCTCAGAATGGGGAATGTTTCTCCTCCTGATCTGTTGCCACTCTTCCAGCCACTGCTTGCAGGCTCATTGTAATGCAGCAAGCATCACAGGTTTATATAATCTATCATATCTTAATTAAAAGGTCTGCAGCTTTCATTTGGACTTTGCTCATTTTGTTTTTGTATTACCAAACCGAAGCGATTGGACACTATTGAAAAAACATGTCTCGATGGCACTGAACCAAGACTCCTGACAAAAATGCTGGCAGAGAACTTCACAAGTATGACTGTTCATCATGCTTCGCAGAAGTTAGCTATTTCAAAATGTCAGAATCTTCTCCACAGACCAGAAATTCCTGTTCCTTCCTGTCTCTATTATAAAGTGCCTCAGCCCACACCCCCCACATCCAAATGCTCCAGCATCGAGTCTGCAGGAATGCGTGCATCAGCAAGACGCGCCAAGAGCTCCTGAAAGGATAAACAAAGTTACTCAAATTATTCTTACAAAGCAGAAAAATATGGATGTAATTTTATGAAATTACTTGCTGAGCGTTGCACAATGGAACGAGCCCTCTAGCCCAGGTATATAACGTCCCAGTTATGCAAACCCCAGACTCATTAACCCCACTTTGTCATCCTGCATACGGGGGTACTGCTGTAGTTCCTCTGACCCCACACATCACGTGGCACTACTTTTTAGTTCACTGTGGAAAATCACTTAGACATTTAATGGGTCAATTAATGAGACGTAGGTTGTGAAACTGGGATGGCTAAGCTAGAAGTGCTTTCTTACTCTCTCAAAAAAAAAAAAAAAAAAAAAAAAAAAAAATTTTGAATAAGATAACCTGCTTTACTATCTTGAAATCCAAACTGTATTTCTGTCCCGTGTATCAGTTATCACTGTTGGGCTGAAAAATAGAATATACTGTGTTGTCAGTAGACTTACAGAACTGTTTGAGTTGGAAGGGACCTTTGGCCATCTGGTCCCACTCCCTGAAGTGCAGAGGGACACCCACAGCTCCATCAGTGCTCAGAGCCCCATCCAGATCTGACCTTGCGGCTCTCATCAATGGCATCCCATCTGTTTGCCATCTTTGCATCTAAGGGTGGAGATCTTTAAGAGATCTCAGGCCCTCAGACAGCATCATGCAGGCAGCCCTCTGCAGCCTCACAAAGCACTTCTGGGAACAGCAGAAGCATTCGTGGCTGTGGTGACCTACAGTCAAACAGCAAAGGCTGTTAGTAGAAACTAAATTTCACATGCAGTCACATCAGGAGTCGAAAGGATTAGATCACCTCGTCAAAGAGCTAAAACAATATCCTGCCTCATACACCCGATCAGGAGCAATCAGCAGAGCTCTAAATTTTGTGTCTGCTTATAACAAACTGCCCATAAACAAGCTGCAGACCTAGGCAGGAACTTCAGATAACAAATGAATTTGAGCAAATCTCAGCAACAGTTCCTGGACAACTTGCAAACAGAGAGGAAACTAAATTAATCAGATAAATGATTTGCTCAGCTCTGGTGGAAAATGTCAAACACTTCAAAACTAACCTTTTGGATTGCTCTTCCTGGATCTATTTAAGATTTCTGCCTTTTGCATTTGTCAACAGAGCAAGGAAATAAGTGTGCTTCAATAAGGGCGATGTGCCACTCACAGCACACAGTGCTGGCCCTGTACTGATCAAATCCTTTCTGTGAGCACATCTGATGCAGTTGCACCAAAGTGAGTGCTTTGCTGAATGGGAACATGGGTTCCTTGTTTGGCACGCAGCCTTTTCCTGCTGTGTGTGTGGAGATGGCTTCACCATGAGCACGGGTGGGAGGCCCAACTTTACACCATGCATGGGGACGCCTCGTTACACAGCATAGCAGCCTTGCTCTGCCACGTACCGATCAGGCAGAGGTGCATTCGGTGCAGAGATGTCTCTTAGCTGGTTGAAGTACAGGGCGTTTGATGTTTATTGTGTTCTCAAAGTCAGTTATCAGCAGGTTTGAAGTTTGTTGCTATCTCCCAGCTTCTTAGACTAATCACTGTAATGAAGGCATTGAACGGAGCCCTTCTCAGGTGGCATTTACCATTGTTTGCTGCAGATAACATAAAGCTTTCTGATTACAGTCGGCTTTTATCACTTCAGAGCAAATCTACTCTACTGAAATGTGCTAATAAAACCCACGGAAGCAACAAACTGGAAAGAAGTGTTACAGCAATAAAGGAACATGAGGGAAAATGTACGGCTTTTGCCGCTGTTATCATTTTCAATTTATTAAGATCTAACCATTTTTGTAATACAGAGCTATTGCTGGGGGTTAATTTAATCTTCTATAATACCAGGTTCGGGTCAGTTTTCAGTGTCAATTTGGATGCAATGCATATTTTTGCGTTAGAACCAGAGAAACACCCTCCATGGCCCCATGACCATATGCTTTCAACAATCCGAGCATAAATGCCCAGCACTTCACACGTCTGTTTTATGAGATTAGCTCCAGCCCTTAAACACACAAATACCATCAAAAGCACCTGACGTCACGGCTCCAAGGACGAGCAGCTCCTGGATGCGACGCAGTGGTGCTGAGTTATGAGCTGGAGCCATCCATTGCTGCCCTCAGCCAACCACCATGTATTTATCTGCTGCCTTTCTCTCTAAATGGTCTCAGAAGCAGATTAGAAAACTGCCGGGCTAAATCTTGAGTTCTTCATTCCATCTGAACTGAAGACGGCAGTTCTGTGTGTAGAAGGGCAATGTAAAATCCAGTAAAGGTTTTATGCTGCCACTAGGGAGGCTAAAGACAGCAGCCCAGCAATGTACATAAAGCACAGAGGGGAAAATGGGATCTGAATACTTGGGCCAAAAGAGAAGTGGGACAATCAGTGTCCTCCATGTCTGTGCATGGGAGACGGGATATTAATTATTGAGAACTCTTCTCCATAATCCCACTGTGCAAATAACATCAAACCATGTGCTGCACGAGGATGCTGAAAGGTTAGGATTTCAGTATGCCTTTCTATTCAGGTCATCTGCAAATCGAGGGCATTGAATTCTTCTGCATCACACCTCCCTGATGGTTTCCTGGTTCAGTCCAGCTGTCCCATGATTTCTTGTGTTGGTGTCTTTCCTGCTTTTTCCCTTTTTATGTGCTTCTGTGCAGCTAAAGCCATTCACTTCACCAAAATGGCTAAAGAGGAGAAGCACTTTAGCAGGGCGCTTTTTCCTTCTTTGGAGCTGCATAGGCCTCTACAAGTGCTGTGTAGAAAGAAACACCAAGCCCAGAAGCTTCATGTGTTGCAGTGCTGCCCTGTGTGCATGCATACACTCAAAGCACGGAGTGCTCACTCTGTTCCAGTCCTTATGCAATCTCCACTTATGTTCAAGTTGCTCATGAACTCCATGCTCATGAACTCCATGCTCAGCCTGATGGAACCATCCTAATGGAGCAGCTGGAGAAACTGAATCTTCAAAGGATTTAGTGATGAGTGATTTAGTGAGGTCATATAGGACTGAATGGACAGAGGCTGAATTTAAATCTGAAGAACTCATGTTCTTCTGCTGCTTTCTCTGGACTCCAATGAGGGGCTGAAACAGGGTGCCGGGGACATTACAGCTATGAAATGGTAAGACAATGTATCTCCAGCATTTGTGCCAAAACCACTGCACAGAGATCACAGGAGGCTCTGGAATTTCAGAAAAGCCATGTGACATCCCAGTGGGAATTAATGAGACTCTCAGGTCAGTGGCTAATTAGGGGTTCCAAGCTCTACAGAGGACTTGGGATGAAGGAGGGTGCAGAACTGCAGCAGAGCAGAGTGTGTGTAGGTATGCACCCCCCTCCCTCCCCACCAGAGCTTATGCACATGACACAAGCATCCATGGCCCTGTTCTATTTAATCCCAAGAAATTCTGCAGGATGTCATTTGTGTGGCTGGTGTGATAAGGCATAATGTACTGTGCAAGGCTGAACCAAGTTACATTGGATTGCATTACACAGAAGTACAGCGAGGAAAATACCAATCATCTGTGAATCACAGTGATTGAGGCTGGGAGAGACTGTGAAACTGCAGCACCTTTGAATGCTCTGCTTGTGAGGTTTGGTGTCTTGTTTAGAGCATGCTGAGAGGCATTGCTTGCTGCTGAATCAAGATTTCCTCTTAAACTCACTCCAGCAGCTTCCCCGTTTTTGCCTCGAGCCACCACTCAAATAGCAGAGCTTGCTCCTGATGGAACAATGTTATCTGCTGCGAGATCCTCAGCTGGACACGGCTGGGATGGGCGGCAGCTGAGGAAGCCAAGGTACAGGCATAGCATGGACAACAAGGCAGGGATTGCCAGAGTTTGCTCACCCTCAGCCCTGTGCTGCAGAATTGCACGTGGGAGGGGATGGGGCAGAGCGGTGGGACAGCTGTGTCCCCTCATTCCGCAGCAAGGAGTCGCAATGTGAGCAGCTAATAAGATCAGTGTAAATGGGAGTACCAAGTTATACAGCATACACATGCCCTTCACCCAGTGACAGACACCTTCTGCTACAGTTTATTTTTCTAGCAATCATCAGTTGCACTAATAATAATTAAATCTCAGAAGCTGTAATGAATAATACATAGCAGCATTCTGTTAGCAAAACAAAAACACTTTAAAAGATTTTCTCCTAAGCTAACATCAGTGCTTATTTTTTTGCAATTATCTTTTTTTTAATGTATTAAGCACCTTTAAAGTTTGCTGTATTGAAATATAGTACTGAGTCACTGATGCACAAAAATCCTGGAAGCAATTTAAAGGAACAAGGCACTGTTATGGTGATAGTTTTCATTTGCGTGTAGCCAGCAAAGGAGCAGCAGTCACACTTGAGCTCCTACAATGGGCAGGAGAGAAGGGACAGGGGACGCTGAGCAACACAGGGACTCAGTCCTTCTGCACGTGGATTAGGGATGAAGTTCACCTCTTCCCAAAGTTAGGCATCCAGGTGAGGATGGTCAGTGAGTCAAAGCCAAGGAGGGGGCAGCAGTGCAGAGAGCAGCTCCTGCCAACATGCATAGACACCCAGGACTGGTTCAGTAGCCTAAGGGTAGAAGTGATTTAAGCTTTGTTTCTCCTGGGCTAGGGTTCGATAAAGGCAGCTTCCAAGCACAAATACGTGCTGTATGGCACAAGCCCTGCTGCTGTTGCAGTCTCACAAGTGAATAAAAGTTCTTTTGGTGAAACAGCATCCTCTGCTCCTGCAATTGCCAATGATGTGCTCTTCCCTTTTCATGATGTGTTTGCAGAGCTGGAAGGGAAAAATAACCATGTCAAATGCCCCTACCCACACCACTGTGTAATGATTTGGTCACTCTCAGGATCGTGACTAAAAAAAGAGTGTATAATGCCATCATTACTCAAGGACTAGAGGGGCTGAAGATGTTGGGTATGGTAGATCAGGTCCTGAAAGGGGATTTGCATCTATTCCCCCAGCTGCATTGAACAATCAGGCACCACAAAGTTATGTGATGACATCCATGCATGTTACAGCTGAACTCACTCAGATTAATATGTTATCCAGTATACACTATAAGTAGCCATTATGTAATCATAGAATGGCCTGGGTTGAAAAGGACCGTAATGATCATTGAGTTTCAACCCCCCTGCTATGTGCAATGGAAGATAGCTGACTTTATTTTCTTCTCAAGCACTGACAGGGTCACATACCTTCAGTGCATGTGAACGTCCTACCATTTTACAAGTTGACATTATCCCAGCTCTCAGCAGTCACTACAGTCAGGTGCTACAAGGGTGACAAGCCTTGTTCCATGTCCAATGTCAGTCACCCAAAGGTCAAGCAGCAAAGTCCAGGAGCAACTGGTTTGCTCAGTAGCTCTGTCTGCAGAAGACAGGAATGCCATTTGCATAGACAGGGCTGGATATGGAGCAAAAAGTCCCCTCTGGTGCAGGAATAGTGTGAAGCTGAGCGAGGGGAGGATCAAGTGTGGGATGGGGAAAGGCTCTGCTCCACAGGGTAGTGAGCATGGCACGGGCTCCAGGGGTTGTGCTCAATGACTCCTGTATGTCCCTACCAACTCAAGATACTCTGAGGTTCTGTGGAGCTAGCAAAAAATGAATTTCAGAGCTAGGTGACCTTACATAGCATGCTCAGAAAGTTCTCTGCAGTGGAAGGGTTCTGATTTCTGGGGACTCTGAATCTGAGCCGTGCTAACAGGGAGTTTCACAGAAAGCCAGCCAAAAGAAAAGCATACTGTGGAACTGATCTGAAGAGCAGAGACTTTTTTTTTCCCTGTGATACTGGATCAGACAATGGAATCACCTACCAAAAGGAGCAACTTGTTTAATCAGCATAATCAGATATCACAGGGATAAGCATAAGATAAATAGCTCGATACCTCAGCTACGAGCGCTGCATAAATAACGCAATACCTTTAGCAATGAGCTCAACATAAATAACCCAATACCAGCAGCGTGCTCAGTATAAATAATCCAATACCACGGTGATTAGCTTAGCATGAACACTGCGATACCACAGCAATTAGCCTGGCATAAATAACCCAAAATCCCAGCAATCAGCATGGCATGAATAATCGAATCCCGTACCAACAAGCATGGCACTGCTAACAGAGAGAGGAGGCATCCCTGGGATGTGGTTATTAATGAGGTGGAGGTTTGTATGGCAATAGCAGCTTTGGAGCACTCCTTGCTCTTCCCATGCCTCCAGATGGGTTGTGCCCTGCAGCTACCCAGGAACCAGGTCTGTGGACTGAGCAGAGCATGTCTGGACAGGAGGAAAACCAGTGGGAGCAATGAGTCGACTTCTGGGTCTCCGTTTGTGCTTCTCAGGGTGCTCACTGTGATGCCACCATGAGCCTGGCCCCACTGGTCCTCTCACATCCCCCCCATGCTGAGCATCTTGGCAGCGTTACCAGGAGTCCATTTAGCGCCTGAGTGCTGAATTTCTGTGTGAGTCACAAATACATCTTTTATGCACTCTTAAAAAGCAGAAGCGTAATTACTAAGGTCAATATATAATGTTTATTTCCTTTATAATAGACATTATAATTTCACTTTAGGGAAAAGGAACTGTATGCATAAAAATAATGACAAATATTAAAGTCACCAAAATAATGGAACCAGATCACTCTACTAATCCTAAATTTAAATGCATTAACGATCCTGTAACATTAAAGGTCTGATAAGCCAAATTAGGTTTCTTGTAAGCATAATTAATCTTCTTTTTCAATGAAGATATTACAAGGGAGTTAATTTGAATCCCAAAGGCATTTCTAAAATTGAATTATATAGATAAAGCAAATATTTGACCTTTTACTGATAATTACTACAAAAAAATCAACATGCAAATGAGGCTTATGAAAACTGCTGCTGAAAATGGTATTGGGGCATTGAAATCCATAGAATAAAAAAATAATCATTTAAGGATTTGAAGCACAGGTAGCCCCTACATCTGTAATTTGGAGGCATTAAATTAGCCTGTGTTTGTTAGCAAATAACTGAATGGAATGCAATCTAGCTGATTATATCAAACACACAGATTATCTGGTTTCATTTGTAGGTCAGTAAGTTGACATGTTTTGGTCCACCTTCTCTTCTGACATGTTTTGTAGTGTCGTTGGGTGATGGCAATATTCATGGATTTAAGTTACTCTCTGTCTGGGAGGTGCTATTTCATTGCACTGATCAGGGTGCTTTCTAGAAAATCTTGATTCGGTTCAATAAAAACAGAACAAAATCCCTCCAGAGGCTCCTTGCTGGATGGGTTTAGGCAGGATTCAGGTGCCAAAAGGTCTCTGGTGCTGAGCATGGTGCCCGGGCTGGGGAGGGAATGAGGGATCAAACAACAAGCCATCAAACAAGTGGCAGGATCACCTGAGGAAAGCATTCTTTGGCCAAGGTTTTGCATTAAAATGGAAGTTACTAATGACAAGGGTAACGCTTCCATGCATTCCCACAGCACCTTGTTAGGGGCACTGGTTTCCAGGTAGTGAAATTGGATATTCAGGGCTAGTTGTCTGAAATCGGACATTTAATCAGATGCTTATTGTCATTTAGATGCGTTCTCATCCCATTTTGCCCATTTTTGAGCCTAGCAGCTGCTTGCCAGAAGGAAAGCTTTTGTGCAATGGCCAAATTCTCATCACATGACACACCTCAAGGCTTTGGCTTGACTGCTGTCACACAGCTTTGTCCTTTTGTCTTTGCAGCTGTCCGAGCAAGACAGCTTCTGCTAAGGCTCCCAGGTCTTGGTGGTTGGTGACAACGCTGCTGTGAGCAAGGCTGGACTGACAGGAGTAATAGGTAATAGCTGTGTTGTGCAGAGATGAAGCACTGAGCTGATAGCAGCTGGGTCATTATCATCAACCAGGGGTTTTATTAGTTGAAAAAAGGGAGTGCAGTGATAGATGTTTGTGACTGAAGGCTCGGCTGATAACAACTGGGTTGAAATCAAACCTCAGTATCACCAGCAAAAACAGCAAGCTTCCTACTAGCAAGCCTCCTTGGATAGGCCCAGAAAGTAAAGGAAAAATTTTCCTATACTATGCATTACTCCATTCAGCACAGATTTGAGGACAACTAACTCTAGAATGGAACTAAAGCACATATCAGCTATTCTGCCCCTATTTTGCTTCTAAATTAAGGACTTCAACCTTCAGACCTGTCAATCCAGACCCTCTCACAAGACCGGGGGTGGAAAAAAAACCCTTTAAAATGCATAAAGAGAAAGAAATGCTCCGCTGACTCTGGCTGCACACCAGCTCAAGACAATGCATATAGTTATTTCCAATTGATGCCAAGGTGCATTGTGATGAGACCGCTCTGAAGCAATGCAGGACCATTTGGGCTGAGTGTGCTATCAGCAAATGAGCTGCTGCTTCTGAGGCCAGCAAAAGGAATTTCACAGCTCTAACAATAACTGGTGTCACATCAAGGGAAGAATGGCTGTACAGCCAAGACTCCTGGAGTTTATTTCCAGCTGTGCCGCCGATTTATCAGCCAGCTCTGAGCCACTTGTATGCCGAGTTTCTCAAACATGATCTTGTAGTTTGGCCCCTCCTTGATTTTTATTGTTGTTGAGCCAAGCGCAAGTGGCTGGTGAGACACTCCAAGAGCTCTCAGCATAGATGCTGCACTGCTGACATGGCTTTTGGGAGGAATTTCTTTGTGTTTCCCAGAGAGCAGCTAGACTGAGCGGATTGCTTTTGCAAAATCCTGCCTCCAGATAAGCATCCTCCTTATGCTTGTGTGGCTCCAACAGCCCTGATCTCTACTCAGACACTCCAGGCGCTGCTGTAATACCAACAGTAACATTTTCAAGATGCTCAGCATGCTTAGAGCATCCACCTTCAAAGTTTTCAAACCGCTCAGTGTTAGGATTGAGTAATCACGAAATAGAAAGGAGCAAGTGGAGCTCGTGTAGAACCAGATAAGCTCATTTCAAGCTAGCTCAGGTGGCTGCAGCACTCTGCCATCATGAATTGATCTCCCTGCCAAATATAAAATCCCCCATGACCTGCAGCACTACCGTGCTGCCTCTGTCAGGCCAGCCAAATGCATGCCAAGAGGTGATGTAGGCACTGTAGGGCTGCAGGTTGGCCAGCAAGGTTCCTCTGTCCCTTAGGCTCTTTTGAAATACACCCCTGGAAATGCATAATAACTTGCTTTTATTCAGATCTCGCTCTGACTTAACAGTGCTGACAGACAGTGCTTCCCACTACGGGTTTTAATCTGTCCAAGGTCATTGGAAGCCTGTGGAGAAGCACCATTCCTTTATTGAAAGACTTTTCCAAGACAACATTAGCCAGTCTATTCTATCGCAGGCCTCTAGCCTTTAGATATAATTGCTTTATTAAATGTCACAAATGCTCTTTTGACTTAGCTGGTGTCTCTCACACTCAAAAAGGGAGAATGTTAATTTAGACACAGAAAATGGCCCATTTGCTGTTGAATTCAGAGCAGATACCCTGTCTCTGACTCTAAACACAGCCTCTTCTTCTGGAGTGTTTGCAGTAAGGGACATTTAAATGGCCTGAAACAAAGTCATTTTCTTTGTCATTATTACACTGGAGTTTTCTATCTCTCTGATTAGATTAGAATTGAATCTGGTTGAAAGAAATTGAATTTGTACATTTCCCTAATCATACAATCTTCAAACACTGAACTTTCTAGTACCAATTAGACTGTCCTGATCGGAATGAACCTTCCAAGATGTCCCTATTGATGGGAACTAGGAATGAAAAGCTGTTGATGAAAGTGATGATCGATTGATAAACTGCCACCTGCATAAAAGCCCTCATGCTCTTTTAAAATGATTGAGTTTGTGGCATCTTCAGAGCTTCTCTGAAGCCGGTGAGTAATTTAAAAAACACGCTGTTCTGTTCTGCATTTGTAGAAAATTTGCATCCTTTCTTCTCATGGTTGTGATCAGGGTGGGATCACTGTGTCTGGATATCCCTTACTTGTTCCTGGCTGAGTTTTGATATTCTCAGTTGACCAGTCCAGGCAGTAGGAAGCTCTTGTAAATCCCTTCTGCAAGCAGCTAGTTGTTCCTCATGTACCTCCAGAAACTCTATCCAGGATTCTCTTGGACAAGATAATGCAGAACTGTAACTCACATTCGTTATAGCAATTTATTTTCTGGATATAGAAATCATTTCCATCTGTCCTCATTTCCAATCTGAAAAAAACCTTTATTGTACCCCCACATATGCCCACTGCCTGTCTTTTTGCAGTGGGAACCACCTCTTAAAATAACAGCTAAGGGTGACAAATGGTAATTCAGTGACGTATCCTCCAGCAAGAAGCAATGGTCTTGGGTGCAGCCATCATGTGTGCACACATATGGGCATGTCAGCAGTAAATGATTCCAATCATCTTGGAAGATCAGTACCTGTTCTCAGTCTTCAGAGGTTGTAGCTGTGATGCTACCATTGTGGGCATCACCAATAGCAGGGGAAGAGGCTAGGGTGAAAAAGCAAAGACTTACAGATGAAGGAATTATCAATAGGGAAGATAACAGCAAGTATTCAAGGCAAAGGAGATGGCTTCTGACAGACAACAGGGGATAAATGACTGCTGAAGTGACATTAAATTAAGCTGGTTTTGGCACAGATATATTTACCTCTGTGAGCAGAGAATCGCCTCGCTGGTACCGGGGACTGGAGACATGAAGACAGGTTTAGTGACTGCTCAAACGGAATGTGTTTTTATATTGGGAAAGATTGTCTGGAGGAAACATCTATCAGAAGGGAAGAAAGGTTCTGGCAAGCAGAGGCATTGTTAGATCAGAACATAAGAGATGAGGAGTGGGATCATCGTTAGCGGAAGAGGGAAAATAAAATAGGAGAAGTCCAACTTTGAAACGTTCAGCTTCGTTCCTCTTCAGTTCTCAAACAGTGAGAATCGCCTCAGGTCATCTCTGCACAGTTTTTTTCCCTCCACGTTTTGAGCTCTGTTCCACAGGGGCGCTCTCTGCAGCTGCTCAGATGGTGCTGCTTTGTAAACCCCTCTGCAGCTCTGTGTATCCCCTGCATCCTACAGACAGGCTGCTGTGACGCTGTGGGGAAATCTGCTCAGGGCTTTCCTTTCCCCAGACATGAAACACAGACCTGCCAGGCCTGGATCCCTGCTGCTGTGTAGCACAACAGTAGGACTGAAATATAATATTAAAGAAATTGTAGCTATCCCACATAAAGCGAGAACGTAGAATCCATCTATCATTAAGGGAATGAATGAGAAAGGCATTTCAAAGAGGAACTCACCATGATTTCTGTTTAAATTAAGAACTCTCAGCATCCCCATCTCCACAGATAACAGAGGAGCATAGATCATGACATAGTGGCAGGTGGCAAAAATCAGATTAAGCAGATCCATGCAAGTGGATCCTCTCTATCTGGCTTGGGGACTGCCCAAAAAAGTCCACAAAGCTGTGGTTTCGTGAGGAAACCAATGAGACTGGTGAATACCCCTGAGCATTATGACCACAGATGAATGGGGACAGCTCTAGCAAAGCAGTGTGACTTTGCAGGGCCTCCAGCTCAAAGGCAACGACCGCCCATGCACTGGGACTGGCTGCTCAAAGAAGCCATTTTTTGCCAAATGTTGGCAGTAGTTTTTCTGTTTAGAGTTGTGAGCTCACATAATGATCCCTTTAATAAAAGAACACATTTTGTTTTAGCTCCCACAAACCCTTTGATTGACTGTCAGCTCTGTAAGCTCTGGAATTAGCCAGCACAATTGAGCATCCTCTCGAATAATGATAATTCATCTGTGTTCACTTTGCTAAACTATCATATTTTATGGAAGAAGTTAATTAAATGGCGATTTGCACTTCCGCTGAACATTAAGCATTTAATGCAGATGCTCCAGTCGTTGCCTGAGCTCTAAAGTGGGAAATGGCTTCCAAACTCCGTATTTCCTTAAGAGGTTTAATGATGCTAGATCAGGCTATTTGCATACATACATACACTGGCATATTTTATACTAGCATTTACTGCAAACAAACTCAGCTTTCTTCTTACCTCATTCTCAAGAATATAAGGTGGGGCATGCAGATTGCAACTGAAGTGTTCTCTCTGGATGATTTGCCCCAGCCGCCATTAAATTAATGGGCTCATTAATGAGAGATTTTCTAGGAAGGCATTAGAAAGGAACCGTTATCTACAGCAGGTCGCCTCTCCTATAATTTAGAAGAAATTAATTGGTAATAAATTAAGAATTCTAATAATTAATTCCTGTACAGCATGAGTGGGGTTTATGCACGTTGCCTTCAGCTGAAGTGTCACAGTAAATCCTCTGCAAAGTAAATAATTGTTGGGATGAGGGAGGAAGAAGAAATTAATATTAATGTGCGTTGGAGGGGGATGCCACAGAGGTGAAATGTAAGGCAGCCTTTGGATGGTGTGCGATGGATGTTCCTCCTCTCTGAAATATGAGTCTTTGTAGGAGGTGGTAACATAAAGCACGCGATGCCGCTGGGTGTCTCCCATCTTTCATGCTCTGCGTGGCCCTGATAAATCACATTGCTCTCATCCAAATGGTCCTGGCTGTGTAACAGGGCACACTGAGGGGCAGGCTTTCATTTCCCAAGCACGTGGATGGCAGTGAGACCTTATGTGCGCCTGCCTGTGCGCGAGGGCAATGCTCATTTCTGTGCAGAAGCAGTGTAGAAGCTGGCTCTCAGTTTTAAATAATTTAGCACTTTTTTTTCCCCATTACTCCTACAAAAACATTGGTTTTCCTTCAGTTTTGCAATGCAGTGAGTAAAAGTGGAATAGCTTTTTTGTTTGTTTTTAATGAACTGTCATCCTCCGCGTAAGGGAGAGATGGGGATAGAGCAGAGCTTTCAATACATCTTCAAAAGCACAGAAATTTTGTTCTCTCCACTCACAGAAATCACTTACGAAAAGAAAAAGCCACACTTTTTCTTCAAGTTTTTCTATTAACTCGACTGCATCTTCTAAATACCAAATTGCTTTGGTCTTTCCTTCCTCCTACATTTGCACAGCGTCAGTCTGAAATATAAGGAGCTCCGATCTCTCGTTCTACCCCAGGATTTTCAGATCTAAATTTCTTTTAGCTATCACCCAATCATCTCTTTCTTAAAAAAATAAAAAATAAAAAATAAATAAAGGCTTAGAGTAGTTATTGGTGCATATAACAAATGCACTTAGAGTAGCAGATATGCTTTAATGGGCATTAATTTTAGATTTGCTGGCCCTTTTCCAGCTAAGCCTCTCTCTAGAATTTTTTAGAATATGAAAAATCATTCACAGATACGCCATGCATTACGTTAGTAAATGAATATAGGTTTGAATTCAATTTGTTTTAGCAAACTGCTGTTATAAAGAGCCTAGTGTAGCGTGAATTATTATCCAGATTTATGCTTAGCATCTGACAAAACGTTAAGCTACTTTTTCAAGTATCCATTAATTCTAAATAAAGGCAGAATTGTGCCATTCCTGCATGGTAGATTCCAATACCAGCTTCATACTCCATCACTTTGTTAGCTTGATGCTGATCCTATCATTGATAACTTCCATTTCCAAGTGCTTCAGCACAGGCAGGATTTATTCTGTGCAGCCTGGAGGCAAGAAGGCTCTTGGAGTGCTGAGAGCAGTTGGTCAGGGGACCAGATGATTTTTAAAGGTCCCCTCCATTGCAAACCATTCTATGATTCTATTCAGATCTTGCTAATTTGGACAACAGGACGTGATTTCTCAGTATTAAACTGACTCAAAACCATGCTCTTCACCATTCCTGCCATGTCCTACACCCACTTCAGAGCAAAGATCCTGATCCTGGCTGATTCTGAGCAGGTAACAAAATGAAAATGGTGAAGGAGGATGCTCTGGGCTCAGAGTAAAACCCAGGATGGGATCAGCCCAAACCCAGAGGGTTTAAATGAGCTTTGCTTGTAATCTAGATTTTTTATCCCAACATACGTTGTGTCTGCAGAAGAAACTTCTGCCTGAATGTGAACTTTAGGCTCTGCGAAGTTGCAATGAGATGTGTCAGATGCAGGGCTAGGAGTGGGAACAGAGCTGCTCCCCATCGCTGGCTTTGGGAGGGGTGGCAAGGCTCTGACACAGCAGTGCAATGCACTGCCCTCATTTTGGGGCTGGGTGTTTGATCAGACATTGCCAGGCTGAGCTCCAGCCTCACCCTGGAAAGAAGCCACCAGCACATCACAGCCACACGGCAAGATTTACAAGGAGCAGACGAAGTCAAGTCCTACACTAGTTCATTATAATTAACAAAGCTGGAATTGCACCGGGCTTTAAGCTGTACATCAGTGCTAAATATCTCATTACCAACGTAAAATATTTATGTCTCATGGTCTTTATCACAAATGCAGGCTCACCTTTAGTGCGAATGAATTCCAAGGGGAAAATGAACTGCTTGGCTTCAAAGGCTGGCAGCCCCACAGGACAAAACTCCTTACTGCACGTGATGGAGCGAGAAAAGACAGTAATAAATGCACAGCAAGGGGCTGCAGATTTATGGTTTTTGCAGGAGAACACTCTCTGCTTTTTCCCTTTGCTGTTGCCTTAAAGCCAGAGCTATCCCTGGGCTGCCACAGTTGACAGCCACTTCTGGGTACGGATTCATGGCCTTGCAGGGATCTGTGTGCTGGGTGGGATGGCAACACGCTGGAAACGACCAAACTGCCATTCAGAAATGAGCTGCTATGCTCAGCAACATTTACTTTCCCAACTCTGTAACAGCCATTGGCAACTTGCTCCAAAGAATGGGGCCATTCTTCACATTCCAATTAGCTGGCCAACAGGTTTTGACAGAGGGAAGCTGGGAGCATGGAGGCATGTTCTGTACATTTGTGACATTTAGATGAGAGATTAGCACCTTCTAATAAATAGGTATTAACTAAAATCTGTCTGAATTATGTTCCTAATTACTATTTCATTTGTGCTGGTGTTGTATTTATTACAATAAGCTTCTTGTGTATTTATTGCATTATGTATTGGCGTGAGACTGTAGATGCTGAATGTATGTGCTAAACAAAGCCTAATAAGCATTACAGTGCAAAACACTTGATAGGACTCAAGCCATTTTATCCAAGCCTTGGAACCCTTCTCTCAAATTAAATGCAAGAAATATTCTATGTGCCTTCCTCCATTCCCATCTTTTCACATATTGCTCAGTCTTCTTTACTGCTTCTTTTTTTTTTGCTTTTTGACCAAAATGCCAGTCCTAACTTTTTTCCCCAGTGGCCTCTCTCTGTTGGGGTTATGGTTGGTAGCAGGATTGCCCCATGCTTCTGCTGTAAGCCCCACTTTGTGATGGTTCACAGCAGTTACTGCTATGTTGTGAAGCTGACAATCCCTACTATCTTCTCCAAACTGTCTCTGGGTTTGGTTGCTGCTCCAAGGGACCTAGGACACAGCTGTGGATAGAGGCCCACATCTGAGGAGCCCATTCCAGATTTCATGCCACAGCACTCTGAGCCTTTATGCAAACTAAACAGAGCCAGGACAGCTATAAATTGTGGTTAGATGATTGTGCATTTAATGCTTCTCATAAACGCACAAAGTTTGTCTTCAGAAAGCTGTAATGAAGAAAAGCAGATTGAAGCCAGGAAGTGTCTCGTTAGCATGTGATGGAAATGTTAATCAGGGCTCCTTAAGGAGGATGTGATTAATTCATTTCCCACTCACTGCTGTGGGAGGGTCTGAGGACAAATCTGGAAGCAAGGGGTAAATTGGTTGGAAAGGGCAGAGGGAAGGGGCTGCTCTGTGATGAGTTGGGCTCTATGGAGTTGCACTGGGTGCTTCTCCCTTGTGTTGTTGTGCTGCTGTGGGCCTGGAGCAAAGACTGACCTGACAGCTGGCCTCACAGAAATGGGTAAGAAATGGTGCTCTCAGCTTCCTCATCTGAAAGTTGGAGGTGGGCACGTGTTTGATGAACAGAACTGTGCAATGAGGGAAGTATCTGAGAGCTATGAAGTTAGCTGCAGCTGAGCGCCTGCTCCTTCCTCTCTCGTTGTCTCCTGGTCCCTCTGTGCTGCTCTGGTGGCCCTGCTCTGTTTGGAACTTGTTGCTGTTTTCCGAAGGGCTTTCAGGTGTCTGAACAGAACTGAAAGTTTGAGTTCACTTCCCTTGGACTTTCATTAATTATTACGTCTGGTTTGGATTCAAATTTCATCCTCGTTATTGCGCTTTTCACGCTCTGCCTGAAGCCTCAGTGTTGTAAAGGAGCAAAAATCCCCAGTCCCTGGGGGCCTCTATTGAATATGACTCTGGTAACATCTGGGACTCTTCCACCCCAACAGATTCACAAGTACAGAGAGGCTTTATTTTACTGACTAATGCAGCAGAAAAGAATAAAACTTCTGAAACAGTGAGACTGTAAACCAAACCCATTAAACCTGATTATTGCCAATTTGTACCCAGTACCTGTGGCTTGTAGGAAGTTCTTGCCTGTGGTTAACTGGCAGTCGTTGTTGTTTATGTGTTTATTAGTTTGTACCCAACATATGCTTAATGGCTCTTCTGCTCCTTTTTTTTTATTATTTTTTGCTGTGGTTTTAATCTGTTTTTTGCAATGCATGGTGGTCGCAGCAGTCACAATCTGTCTCTTCCCTGCAAGGTTTGCTGACCTTTTTGTGAGAGGCCCTTTTGTGATGGGCTTTGAACTCTTGTCCTTCTCTCTAATGCTGTCTTTGTCTGATGATGCAAGGAACAACGTGGCAATGAGTTCGGTGGCTGTGTCAAATTCTGGCTGAGGGCTGGAGGGGTTGAGGCCATACCTTTTTTTGAGATAGCTGCTACATCCCAGCACCATCTGGGCAATTGGAAAATATTCCAGCTACTCCAGAGTCAGCAGAGTTGTTGCTTTTGCCAACAGAAAGGATCTTCTAACGTAACCTGGATCTTCTAACACTTCAAGTGGGTTGTTGGATGGTTCCAGAAGCAGGACCCTATATAGGAAGATTTATCTTTCACTTGTGTGTGCTGGAACTCCTTTGTCTGGGACCTTGGTGTTTGCAGAGATCTCCTCCTGTAGAGCATTATTTCTGTGCTTATGCTCAGTTGTATCTGGAAATTAATCCAGTTTTTAAGGCTCTGTGAAAGATGGTCTTTTCATGGCATACCTTACAAGAGTAAGGAAATCACTATTCCCACAGATGCTGCCTCTGTAGCCAGAGGGAAATGATGTGGCTCTCCAGGGAGAATGGTTGTCCTGCAGCAAGGAAGGAGCCCAGGGCTCTCTGTGCAGAAGGAGCAGTGACCTGGGGACATGTGGATCTGTGCTGGGCTAGCAGGGGAGTGCCTGCTGTGTGTGTTATCCTGCAAAGGGCAAGCTGGGATTGGAAATCCAAACTGCTCCTTCTGTGTGCCTTCTGGTCACCTTTCCTGCCACCTGGGAGAAAAGGTGCCAAACCCAAGGGTTTTTTTCTTTTTGTGGCAATACAGTCCCAAAGGTGCTGAGCTCTATGCTGTGAGCTGGGCAGCTTTCAGCAGGGCACTAACTTCAAACACTTGGGTCCATAAACGCATGCTGTGTGCCCTGGTCCTTGCCCTTCATATCATATTCCAGGAACATTCATATACGCTCATTACAGACCTCTCCTTTCCTGCCAGGCTGCTGATCAGCTGCTCTTGAGCACCAGCCCCTTAAAAGCACACACAGATGCTGGCTGTGGCTCTGGCACTCAGGTCTACCCACTTCCTCACTGCTCTTACAAAAACTCCATAACCCAGCTCTGTTCTGAGCAACTTGAGGAAGAGCTGTCCTTCCTACCTGCCTCACTCGAGTCCCACACCTCACCTGCAGCAAGCCCTTCAGCTGCAGCAGCTGCTCCCTTCTTAGCCAGGAAACCAGCATTTCTGCTCACGTTTTAAGCTCGACTCTGTAAGGAATGCAAACTATTACTTCAGTGCCTGCATTTCTCTTACGGGGCTGAAGGAATGTTACCTTTGCTTAGTTGGTAGGATAGATATATTCCATAACTCTTTGGGGAATTAATATTCATGCTATTAACTTTAACATATTGCTCTCAGTTCCACATCTTTTTGGTTTAACAAGCAGTTGCAGGCTCAAAATGATGAGCTTGGTTGAAAACGGTGCACCTCTCTTTGGAGTCTGGGGACTGAGTTTTACCAATTAAAGTCAAAATATGTTTGAACTGCACTGTGGAAAATCAACGTTCAAATTAGTAGCGTGTGGGATTAAAGTTACTGCTGTAAGAGGACCTTGCTGGAGGTCAGTGCAGTCCTCACCTGGAGGAGGCTGCCTGAGGTCAGGGTCCCTATGGGGCAGCTGGTTCAGCTCCTTTTGTGTAAGCTTGTCCTTAGGGATGCTCATGGCTGTAAGTTGGAGCACCCCTGGGCAGTGCTGCTGTCAGGAAGCACCACAACTCCAAAAACCTCAGTGCAAGGAGGTGCAGGCGGACAAGAAAGGCAAAACTCAAACATCTCTTGGCAATATTTGCAGTCACTTCTGGTTCTGGAGCTCACTTCAGGTTTTTACTCTTATTGTTTTTTTCTGGCAAGAATGTCATGATAGAAAGGTCCTGCAGATATGATACAGGTCTCATAGCTTTGGGAGGGCCTAAGGTACAGCTCCTCACTTTGCTGTAGGGCAGTCACTGAAGTTTCCTGCCGCAGGTATTTTGGTAAAAAACACTTCTGGAACTTCTTTCCAGTCTTCCAATTTAATAGGTGGCTTCACGCCTCCTCTCGGCTGCTGCAACATGAGGTGTGATGTGCTGGGGTGAACACAGGGAGGAGAAAACCTCTCTTGAGTCTGTTCTGGGAGAGACCCAGGGGCTCCTTCTCTGCCAAATGGATCCTACTGAGCAGTTCTTCCCTTCTCTGAAATGTTGTGGCCTCGTTCTTCACCCCCTCACTCCCTGAAAGGAGCTGTGTTTGCATGGGTATGGCACAAAGTTAAAGCTCTGAATGGGAAGCTAGTGACATCAAACTCAAACACTGATAGGTACAATAATCATTAACAGATCGTTTAGAAGAAGTGTAAAGCTTCTTAATGAGCGCTTTATCGGGAACCTCCTTCTGGAACATGTTCACTGGGGTTTTCTACCTTAATCCCACGTAGCTTTCAGCCACGTTTTAAAAGTGCTTGGAGTGATTTAAACGATATGAGCACCTAAGAATTAGAGATATATATATATAATAATATAAAACTGACATAAAGAATGATCCAGCCTTCAAACAAAGCACCCTGCTAGCCTTGGTAGTGAAAATGAGTTTGCTTTGCCCCTAGGTTATTTTGTGCTACTGAGTTTGTGGCTCCAGTCCAGGGTAATTTCTAATAATGCTTTTCTATCTGTGAGCGTGAAGTTGTCACTCTTTCAGCATCCGTGTGTCATGAGCTCTTCTGTCCCACTCTTGCTCACCTCGAATGACTCATTTCTGTAGCCGATGTACTCAGCTTCTTCCATCTTGCCACCCATACGTAGGCAATTGCATAAAGAAAGAAATAACAAGCTCTCACACCATTAAATTCAAGGAGCTGATGCATTACGAACGTGGAAAACAGAAGCAATAGAGTGCCTTGCTAATTTTTACATTAATTTACACCGGAGGGAATAAGAAGTCTCCTAAATCAGATGCTAATTTTGTTTATTTAACTTCCTAGTCAGCGCAGTGACCTTTCATCCACGAGTAAGAACAAATTAGCGCAGAAGTTCTTTGTGGGAGGCTGGAGAACTTGTCTCAACCTGATACTGAATAATACCCAATTAAAGCTACTTCCTAACAACTCTGCCTTCCCTCCTAGAAAGAAGTTTCGGATAAAAGAACAAAACGAGATGCCTTTTATTTGCCACTCTACAAAATCTCTTCACGTAACACAAACAACCCTAACCCTGGTGTGTCTGATACAGGATTTGCAACGCTCTTGGTTATTGGTAAGAGGATAAGGAGCTTATAAATGTTTATCAGGAGGAGGATAAAAGATCCCCTGCCCTCCGTGCTAGGAGAAGAATGGATTTCCATGTTGATCAACAATCAAGGTGGGAGGGAAACATTTGGTAACAAAGCTGTAAACACAAGAGGAGTTTGTGGAAGGATAGGAGCTCTTCCTATTTGGTAATAGGATAAGAGATGTTAGGCAGGCCCTTTTGTGAGATAAGAAGCTTACTCTAAAATCAAAATGGTTTTTTTTGGTATCAAGAGGACCCAGAGACCTTCTGATGATGGACAGCAGCCCCTGGGGGGTTTGCAGAAAGAGCAGAGGTGCTCTTGAGATGCAGCACGAGTCCATTGAGCGTGGATGTGAGAGCACCTGTGAGGAAGACTGTTAAGCAAAACAGACCTGGCTGGCCTGAAAGGGTCAAACAGGGAACACGCGGCCCCTCCTGAAAGGGAAGGACTGCCATGTGAAACTGGCAAGCATAAGTTACAGCTTCTTCGTTCCATGACCAAGAGCAGAACATGTTCTGTGGAGAGAACGCCTTTTGATCACTGTACTGACCATAATCTACGAAAGAGCTAATTAAATAATGACATATTGCTGTCAGCCACATGAATGTTATCTGATTTAAGTATTGTATACTCCTGTAGCTAAAAGATATAAAAATCCTGTAACAACAATAAACTTTGCTTCTTGCGCCACCAGAGCCTAAGCCCGTCTGTCCCAGGCGTCTTGAGCTGGTCTCTGTCACACCTGGAGACCTCAGAGAGCTGTGGCTGAAGGAAAGCACAGGAGATGGCAGCTCCTTTGGGGTCAGTGGATGTGATGGAGCACTGGCTGGGGGCAGCACCTGTGATCTGCAGGCATGCAGGGTTTGGGAGAGGTTTGGCATGGAGACACCTCCAGCACTGTCTCCCATCACATGAGATCTCTTTTTAAAAGCCAAGATATCTCAAAGATGCCTTGTAAGTGCACCAGGCACTGGGTTGGCTGCAGGGCTAGGTGGGCAGCTAACAGCAGAAGTAGCTGGCATTAAATCCGTAGCACGAGTTTTGTCACAATAGGTTTGGTTCTTCTGCTGGCAGTGTAGTTCGGGTACAAATGGCCTTCTGCTGCAGCTGGACTGGTGGAAAGGTGATCTGTAAGATCTGTGCTGTGTTGGAATGCAATCCTTGAACACATCTGGTGCTGTCTTATGCAGCCTGTTTTCCCACTGGATTTGAACGAGCCATGGGGACTGGGTGAAATTCATAAGTGTGTGCCAGAGAAGTGTGAACCAAATGTGTGATTCTGTGCTAAGCATGCTGTACTGTAGAGGTCATACTGCACAGCTCCTTTTAGTCCCAGTGAAGTTCCACAGTCGTGTGAGATGTCCTCTTTGAAAGCTGCTCCTCCCAACAGGAACTTGGGACCACAAGATAAAATGAATCCTAGCGTATTTCCAGCTCTGTTCTCCTGTGCCTGGCTGAAGCCATCTGTTCATGCACTGCACGGGTCACTAGATGCTAGGACATGTCACTAGGAGAGAAGCCTATTTAATTCTTCCTATTGCAGAAGGGGCTGGCAAACAGCCCAGGAGCACTGCATGTACCCACTTCTGCACCCTGAGTCTGAAGGGTTTGAGCTGCAAATTTAAACCCATCCATGCTCATGGCTCTCCCTCCCACCCCGCTGTGCACATGGACTCTCTTCCAGCTCCAACATGCGGGTCAGCTCGGCTGAGGGCTGAGGTTTGGGCTTCCTTCCAGTTGGGTACAGGGAACGGATTCCAGCCCTGCTTATCCTCCCCTTGATGAAGCCTCCAGCTCCAATCCCAACCCGTTATCGGAGGGATCCAGATGCCAACCAGCAGAGCGTGGTCCTTGGCAGGGCCTGTCCGTGCTGTGGCCTCTTTGTAGGACCACGGAGCAGCAGTGCTGGAGCTGCTCCTGGGGCTGGCAGCAGACCAGGCTGACAGCACATTTATTTATCAGCGGTCGAAATTCGTGTGCTAAGTCCATTCAGATGCCCAAGTTATTTTCTTAATGGATATTGCTCTGCGAATTGTGCACGGTCACTTATTTTTGGATGTGCCCATTGGTTTTGGGGAGGAGCAGAGAGATGCTATGGACTTGTCCCCTCTGAGCTCAGGTACCTGTTGGTGCGTGGCAGAGCTTCACCATAAATAACCCCCAGCTCTGTAAGATCTGCAGGATGCGCGCTCAGCATCTGGCTGCATGTCACCCCCAATAAATACAATATAAAAACATCCCTGGGATCCTCCTGAGCGAGCTGCTGCCCCAGATGTGTCCCACGTCAGGGGCTCTCCCTGCCCTCCCACCCGTGGGGAGCTCACATTTCCCACTTCCAGATGAATCTCCCTCTCTGGAGTCTGACTCCAGCAAAGGAATGATTTGCACTTACAGCGCTGCTAATGAATTTCTGAAATAAGGAATTAATTACCGCCTGTCTAAATTAGAGTTGTCCTATCCTTTGAGATTCATCTTTTTGATTCTAATTAATTTTAAAAATTACTTCTAGAGTCTTCAGTAGAGATTCTAATTTATTTTACTCTAATATTATTTCTCTGATAAGCAATTTAATTTTTTTAGATCGGAATCCGCCTAATTTCGAATTTGTCACACAAACTCCTCTCTCTCAGATACTGTTTACAGAATTTGGGAGATGACAGACGATGCACAAATCCTTTCTTCTTTTTTCCTTTTAAACACCTGAATGCGTGTTCAAAGGAGATTAATTGAAACCCTTCACTGCGCCGTGTTTAGGAAAGATCCTTAATATTTTAGAACCAAAAACAAATATTAGTTAGAAAGCTTCTCTAATTGCGCTATTTCACGGAGAAAAATGCATGTCTAATTTGCTTTTTTTTTTTTTTTTAAAGAAGAACATTTGCTTTATGGGTATTTGCTGGAGTCTGACAGTTACTTAACTGGCTGTTCTTATTAACTCGTGTTCTCAGCATCGGGCGCGCTGGCAGCTGGGGAAAATTCAGATATCAATTTTACGTTCTTATCTAAGCTGCCATCCCACAGGCTGCAATGAGCTGCACAGCAAACTTCACTCTGACTCCTGAATTTGTCCTGTCTGAGTTTCAGACTTCATTATTTTTGCCCTTGGTGGTGATTCCTGCACCTCAGCTGAGACTGGGGCTCCCAAGTGCTTCATCTCCGGGGTCTTCAATCCGAGCACAAAAGCCCACAAAGGGCAAATCTTGGCCCGCTGGCCCGTCTCTTCCTCTGCTTGGTGGCAGTCTTTGGCAAGGATGAGGGCAGGTGGATTTGTGACGTTTGGAAGTGATGGTAGGGCAGCTGGTCCTACAGGCTGGGTCTCCATCTTGGTTATCAAGCAACACCCCATGTTGGAAGGGGCCCACCATCATCTCCATCATGGGTACCATAGAATATCCCAAGTTGGAAGGGACCCAGAACGATCGTTGAGTCCAAATCCTGAGCAGTTTATAGGCACACAGCCCTCTCCATTGGCACTTGTGTATTTTCTTGCCAAATATGAATGAAAGGTTTAAAAACATATTAGCAAGGGACAGACGTGAATGGAGATCTCGCAGTGCTTGCCAAAACTCTTGCAAAAGCAACCCTACAGAGCTCTGGAATTCTTCCTGGCAACTCCATGGAATTTGGGCTTTCCATGTATATCTTTGTGGAGAAGACCCCTTCTCTGCAGCCCTTCCATGCCCCATCTTATGGTACATGATAGTTTTCACACTGATGTGTGCTGAGAAGCTCTGGTTTAATGAAGCTGATGCAGTTACTTGACTGTGCACCTGCTTGCTGTGTAGGGAAGACCTTGTCCTTGTAAAACTCTGCTGCTTATGTTGGTATGCAGGGGAGGCAAGAAAGTCCTTCATCATTTTGGACAATTTTACATTATAGTTTGTTTGGGTTCTTAAGCTCCTTCTATTTGTATTTTTTAATTCCCACCTGCGTGTGGTATGGATCTTGGATTCTAAGAATCCCAGATGCTTAGCAGATGGTTAGCTCGAAAAAATAATCAAAGAGGCTGCAAAATTCTGTGTTCATGAGCTCCTATTTATTTCAATCTGGTGTTTTGCCTCACAACAAGACTAATAAGCAATTACTCTAGCATCTCAAATGCTTATGCAGTGTAAATGCATCTGTCAACCAGATTCAACATCATCAATAAAGCTGCCAAAGCTGTTCATAACTCAATGATATATGCTTTGAGCATCTTTTTTGAATATAATTTAAAGATTGCAGTCCTATGATTCCGACATTATTTTGTATGTGTTTAAAATACCTCCAGCTGGAAAGATCCCTGCCTTGCGTCACATAATCACCTCTGCTGTGTGGGCTGCTGTCAGCCGTGCCATTTGGCTTGTGTGCCCATCACAGTTCTGGCTGTTCCTACAGGGCTCCCACTGGGGATGCTGGAGATGCAGGCAGCTCTATGGGATTTGCAGCATTTCGTTCCTCTTTTGCTCTTCTGGTGAACGTTTTCCCCTGTGCAGAATTCCGTTGCAGTGTGAGAACTCCTTAACAGAGAAGGTGTATTTCACAGTGCCTTGGGTAGTAGTTTTTTGGGTTTGTTTTCCCCATTTTAATGTTCTCTAAAGACATCTGTTTGTAAGGGGCCGGCTGCTGTGATCAGTCTCTATGTATACATGCACATCTTAATTGTTTTTCTGAATTTCAATCCAATTTGACAGCAATGTCCAAAACATGATGATTTCATTATTACGCATGAACAAATTATAGCTCCTTGCTGCAAACTGGCACCTAGCCATAGCTTTTGAATTACTTAACAGGCAATGAGAATCCCCTCCCTCCCCCCCCGTGCTGCTGTCATACCTCCCTTTCCTTACCACCTTCCCTCACTTACTTTGTGCCTGAAAACTTTTTGTATCATTATAAAATCACAATCATTTGAGTTGGAGGGGCCCCTTAAAGGCTGTTTGGTCCCACTCCCTGCGTGCACAGGGACACCCACAGCTCCATCAGTGCTCAGAGCCCCAGCAGCCTCACCTTGGCTGTCTGCAGGGATGGCCACTATCACCTCTCTGGGCAACCTTTGCCACTGCTTCAAGTGCCCTCGTATCCAATCTTTTCTTTATATCCCAATAGTGCTTGTGGATGCAGAGATCCATGCCTCGGCTGTAGGAAGAGCAGCCCCACAAGCTCAGCTGTTCATTATATCCCAAAGGCAAAGGAGAGGCCTTCGTGCATGTCCCAGCTGCTGGAAATACTTTGATCAGATGTAGCAGATTGCCCTGGGACACTAAGCTGTGGGAAACAGCTCTTCCTCCATGTCGGTGCTGCTGAGGTGAGGCTTTCAACCTGTGCCACCAGATTGTGGAAAATACAGGGTATTTTCTTTGTTGAGTGTGGGTTGGTCTGGTTGGTGCCTGCCAGTTGCTGGTCCAGTGTGGAGGCACAAAGACATGCCTGGAGTCCCAGCTTCAATACCAGCATCTTGCTTGTGCTCAGAGGCATGTGAATGCCGAGGACCCACACTGAAATGAGCATTGTTCTGCTCCATCCTTGCATCAACACTAAAGCCAGGTGGAGCAAGGCAGAGGCTGTGGGCATGGCTGACAGCCGTGTGCAGCCAAATCACTGACAGCTGTCCTGCTTTGCCCCCTGCTGCTCACCATTACCTGGTCACACTTATCCAGGTGGGGTCTTGGCATCAGAAATGGATGCTGAAATCCCTTGCAGTTTAACTGCCCCATCTCAGCTTTCCAGAGCTGCTGCTACAGTGGTTCAGAATGGACCATGCTCGGCTCTCTCCCTGAGGGGTAGAACCCAGCTTTCTGTCACTGTGTAATGGGATTACGGTCATTTTCTTGTTTACCAGCTTTCCTTTAGCTCTCAGTGTGGCTGTCTGCTATCAGGGCACTCTCAGCCGCTTGCGTTTTTCCAAGTGCAGCGCACGTTCCCCAGCTTGAAGCAGAGCAACTCATCAATCACAGGAAGCGATGCTCGCTGGGGTTTGGTTCCTTCTTATCTCTGCTACCAAATTCTCACAGACCCTCTTGGCCACGTGTTGTTGTTGCACTCGGGACTGACTGTTCCTCCCATCAGGATCACCTTGTGAGAGCCAAAATCCTCTGCTCACATTGCAAGCTGACTGTGCTTGTTTACTCTGCCTCTGTTTTCTCGTTGCCTACCAGTGTGAGCCTCCTGTGCTTTTGGTTTGTGTTGTGCCTTAATCTAGAGTTAATGGAATAGAGATTTCTGAGAAAAGAGATCACGAGGTTTCTTTGTGATTATAGATTTTTTTTTAAAGTTTCTGTGCGAATAAGAACCTGAGCATGTCAATGCAGGAGGCAATGCATGGCTTCACTACTCTGCTCTCTCAACTGTGGGAGCTCCTGAGGGGGAAAGAGCTGGTTAAAGCAGCCGGCTAGGAGCAGCAGCCCGAGGCTGGGAAAAGGAATTGTTACAGATGGGCTATTTGGAAAAGCTCAGCTTTGGGAAGAGGTCAGCTGTGTTGTTTGTGTCTTCGCAATGGGCTCTATTTTATTTTGTCAGCTTCCCTTATGTTTTGCAAATAGCTGCCACCTCTGTTAAGATGGGCTCTGCATTCTTTAGATACCTGTGTTCAAATTGCTCCTCCTGGGTCTGCCATGCAAGGAAACTAAAAACCCAGATCCACCCAGAGCATCCCCTGCAGCTTCTGAAACTGGTGACATCGGATGCTCACCAAAACACCACCCACAAACAGTGAATCTGGAATGTACCATTGGGCTGAGGAGGAACCGGAGCATCACTTCAGACTGAGTGTTTTTATACAGCTGATCACAGCGCATGATTTTATTCCATTATATGCTTTTGCAGCTAAGAACAATTGTAAGGTGCAATAGTGATGGTATTTTCCCTCACCCAGCTGACCCTATCCCACTGAGCTCTCCAGTCTCCTTTTATAGGCAAGAGGCATAGGGAAAGAAAGGTGGCAGAGAAATTTAAAACACTTTACGGAGTATTGTAGAGAAGAGTGATGTGGCATATGTGGAGTGGTTAATAGCATGGTGCAAGTAACTGATGGCACTGATATGTGGGGCAATCGCCGTGTGAGCTCACGCTAATTAAACCCTTAATCAGCACAGTGTAACCATCACCACTCAGGGAGATGCTGCCCTGGGCCTGGTGAGAGCTGTGGGTTACAACTGCTGCAAAAATCCCCCCAGCAGCAGAGCCTGGGGGAAATGAGTTCGGTGCCAGAGACCTGGAGGGAGGGGAGCAGCTCGTGCTTACGGAAATGCAGAACTGGCTGCATGAAACTTTCATGATGTTTCTGAGTTTCCCCACGTCGAGGCTTGGTGTAAATTCTGTGCTGCTTGGAGGTCAGTAGGGCAGCTCGCTGCGTATCGATCTTCCTCTCTGCGTTATCATCGGGTGTAACTAAAAACAATCAAGGAGTGTGTGCATGCGAGCCTGCATTCAGGCAGACAAATGCAAATCTCCTTCCTGTTCTGCAGGGTGAATTCCATCAAGGAAATTGGTTTTGGAGTGGAAGCCAGCCCTATTTTTTTTTTTTTTTTCCCCCAGTAGAAGAAATAGAAACGTCAGGTTTCAGGACCGTATACATCTCTGCCTCTACACCAACAAAAAATAATCAGGCTCCCATCAAAACGTGTCCCCTCTTATCTTGACAGCTGCTGACAGTGATGGAGACTGACAGGTTTAGGAGATCAAACACAAGACAACCCATACTGCATTTCAAACCACCCGAGGCTCTTAAGAGCCGTTGTGACATCTGGAGGTCTCAGGAACACGAATGATGCTCGGCAACACCTCTGTCCACATCAACCCTCATTTAGAATCATAGAATCATTCGAGTTGGAAGGGGCCCTTAAAGACATCTGGTCCCACTCCCTGCACTGAATAGGGACACCCGCAGCTCCATCAGTGCTCAGAGCCATTCCCTGACCTTGGGTGTCTGCAGGGTTGGGGCACCACCACCTCTCTGGGCAACCCATGCTGCTGCCTCACTGCCCTTAGTGTAAGAAATACCGCTGTTATAAATTAATAGCTTTCTCCACTTTGAACTCACTATCCAACATGTGCACTACGTGTGTTTCTCTGTTAGGGATCAGGCTGTCTTGAAGGCAGGAGGCCGTGGGAATGGTGATAGGATATGTGAGATGAATATTGAGCTGTAAGAGGATGCCTTGTGCCAAATAGTACATTGGGAACATGATGTGGGTTCCACAGTGACACTGGAGGGAAACCACGAGCAATTGGACTCAAATGGTGCTCAGGGAATGCAGAGAACTCTCCCATTTGCAGCAAGGCTGGCTCACAATGCGGTTATTTGAGGGTTATGCAACTGTTGGAGAATGCACGATGTGCTCTGGTGACTCAAGGTGAAGCAGGCTGCCTTTTCACCCCTTAGCTGTCAGTTTTCCAGGCTGCTGGCACATATAGGCCTGAGAGCTGTGAAGGGCAGCACTGGGCCTGGTGCAGGGGATGCTGCTCCCAGCAGTGCCAGCGTGTTAATGATGCAATAATGTGGTTACATTTCCCACTTTTCCGAGCACTGCAATTACTTCGTCTCAATAATGTCCAGGCTCAGGCTGCCATGTTAGCTTCCTGAAGTGCAATTTACAGGTGTGATAAATAAGCCTCTAAGCCATAGAATCAAAAATAATTAACCTTATATCTCGATCCTTCCTTTATCTGCTGTTCCTTTTTCCTCAAGGGCCATGCAGATGTGGTACGCAGGGACGTGGTGTAGTGGGTGATGTTGGTGACGGGTGAACAGTTGGACCAAATGATCTCCGAGGTCTCTTTCAACCATAATGATTCTATGATTCCTACTCTAAAATAATATTAGGTGACCTCCAAGCATGGAATACAGCATGGAGAGGGTTGTCTGGATGGCCTCCGAATTGTCTGTGCCTTTTTTGTGTGGCTCTGTTTCACCAGCTCAGCCCAGGGCACTGGGCACAGTGCTGGCAGCTCATATCCTCAGACCCTGAAAGGGATGGAGAGTGCAAATCTCCTCCTAGGACACAGCGAGTGGCACCTGAGCTCGGTGGCTGTGCCTGGTGACAGTGCTGAGCACCCTCACCAACTGCATGTCATACAGAGCACAGCTGCTCTGAGCTGGTTTACTCAGCACAATACAGACGTGTCTGCTTTTGCTGTCAGTTGCTCTGAGCAATCCCAAGCAGAGCAGCTTGAAAGAGTGGAGAGTTTCTTGTCTCCACTCTTTCCTCTAAACAAAAGGGCATTTTTTTTCTTTCTTTCTTTCTTTCTTTTTTTTTTTTTTTTTTTTTGAGCAGCTAATGTTCATTTTGCGTGCAGGCACGCAGTTCCAATTCTGTTTGAGAATGCACCCAGTGCAGTGCAAAAATAAAGATTGCATCTCATCCATAATGCATGCCCCAGCAATCCGCTTTAACAAATTACCCAAGTAGATTCCTCTGATGGGGCTAAGGGGAAAGGGGGGGTGGGGGGAGGGATTGTAACAAGTATCTTTGTAAAGAAAGGAAAGGCAAACACGCACAAGAAGTAGGCAGCAGGGCTTTTCTCAAGAGGAATCGATTCAGAAAGCAGGTTGGGTGCTGGGCTTGGAAAGGACAGCAGCCCTGAGATCCCTGACCTCCCTTCAGATCATTGCACTCCATGGAGGGCACATCTTCAGGCTCTTAAAGCTGGGCAGAGGGGAAGAAGGGGTGCCCCTGTGTGTGAGGTTATCCTGCATGGGGGAACCCCTGTGCGTGGGGGTACCCGTGTTGTACCGTGCTGGGGGTACCGTGATAGGAATGGGAGGGTGGTTGGACTAGGTGATCTTGCAGGTCGTTTCCAACCTTGTGATTCTGTGATTCTGTGGTTGTTGACACTTTCTTTCCACCCATTGCAGACATGAGCAGGAGGGCAGCGTGCGGCACTTTGCAGAGCGCAGTGCTGCCAGGTGAGGCTCCGTGTCGGAGTCAGCAGCCTGCAAAGCCTTTTGGCTTTGAGTGTCAACAGAACGTCAAAAGGCGCTGCAGCTATTTCTGGTTTTGGTGGTGGTGTTTTGGTTTTTTTTTCTTTCCTCCTCTCTTTTCCATATTGCAGCTTCTGTTGAATTTGGAAGTGATGACAGGAGCCGCTTTGTCTCGTTCAGGGTTGAGAATAAAGCCAGAGCGCAAGGAAGCTGTGTGCACCTCGCTCAGCTCTGCAGGCTGACATTCAGCAGGGTGTGAGCCCTGTCCTGCCTGAACCCCGGTGTGAATGGCACACAGCCCCCCCCAACACCCCCCCCCCCCCAAAACGCAGCTTCGGTGAATTAAAATACCACCCTGTTCTACTGTGCTTTTGTTTTTAAACGCTTGACTGCATTAGCATTGATTTATTTTTAATACAGCCAGCTGCCGTGATTTGGGGCATTGCTTCTGTTTGTTCGCTTTGGCGACTGTAATGTCAGCTACAGGCACAGCCTGCAGGACGGGGCTGGTGGCAGGAATGTTGTGTGACACCAGCAGCGCCTTCACTCACTGCTTGTAGGGGCTTAAGGAGAAGGAAAAAGCATTCTCTTGCTTTTCTCGGCTGTTTCCAATCACCTTGCACACGAAATGGAAGCACAGACAGGAACTCCCTAAGTAAACGAGCCCCTCCTTTAATTCTATTTGCTTACGCCGCTGATTTTTCTCCCCCGTAGTTATTTTTACAGGAAAACTTAATTCTGTGTAATGGGGACAAAGTTTAACACTCCATAAGCTTTGTCTGCTGCAGCCCTCCATCTGCTACGCTTTTTTAGCTTAATTGTTTTTAAACTGGCCCAGTAAATAGCGCGTTTGAGAGGCGCTCCTCGTGGAGATGCAATGCTTTGATCTCATAGAACTGCCTCGTTTTAAAGAGCTGATGATCCACCAGTGTTTTTTTCTTCCCAGTAGGGAACCTGTCTGCCTCACCTGCCCTGCCCTACCAGAGCTCCGTTCAGACTGATGGAAGGCAAAGGGGCTCAGGAGCAGAGCTGGGCACAGCAGGGACCAGCAGGAGTCAGTGACAAATCAGCTCAGGAAAAAAAGGAAACGTTTAATTTTTATTATTTAATCACAGATGGTGTAGGAGAAAAAAAAGAAAAAAAAGCTGCACAAAGAGCAAGAGAGGGGTTGCACTATATATAGATGTACAGCTGTTTCCTTCAGGTGTTACAACTCAAAAACGTAGGATGATTAATTTTGAAAGTTGAAATGTATAGCAGATTCTGATTACATCTGAGTGTCTATAATTTAGCTACTTAGTAAAATTAACTTGACGTTTTTAGTGAGCTGTGAGGACAATAACGTGTGAAGAGACTGAAGAGCAAGTTTGACTGCATGCTCTTTCCTTACCTCCCCCCCCCTCACTTTTCAATTTGCAAAGTTAAAAATAAACTTTTTCACTTTTTTTCCTTTAATCCAGACAAATGAGTTTGCCTCCCCCTGCTGTCAGCTGCAGTCCAACGTTTTGCTTCGGAGCATCTCAGAAGGAGAAGTGAGCACTGTGCAGCCAGAAGCAGCTTTGGGCAGCCCAGGTTAAGGAGCAGCCCAGCTTGGGATCTCATTGTTGTGCTTCAGAGAAAACCCAGTGCTGTGATTCTGTGAAAATCAGGCAGCTCAAAAGCGTGTGGCTGTTGTTCTACCTTTAATAAATCCCCACCAGCACACACAACCCTTGTGGGGAGCACAGCCAGCATTCAGTGAGCACAAACTCATTTTCCAGTGAAAGCCTCTTGCTCTTGCCTGTTCTCCAGGGTGCAGCATGAAGGACCCAACAGAACCCAACCCTGTGCTGAGATATCCCAGACCTCGTGCCAACCTCTGTGGATGATGAGGGTAAGTTATCTTGTACAGCATCATCAACTTCAAATTCATTTTGTTCCACAGAGCCAGGACTGCACCACGTTTTTGTAACCAACAAGCACTTTCAGTTATGGGCGTGTGAGGGTTAAACTAAATGATGTCCCAGCTCATGCTGTGCCACTGCCTGCATAGAGTCTGTGTGGGCAGCTTGGACTGAGCTGTGGAAAAGGCAACAGAGGATGAAGGGAGCACAACCACGTACGTGTGGTGCTGCCTGGCCAAAACATTGCTATGAGAACACTTTTAAAAGTAATAATAAATGATTAGCTTTAAAATTAGGACGTTTTGGAGTGTTTGTAGCAGAAAAATGGATTTCAAAACTGTCAAGCTTTGGCCTTTCTGCGAGGTCCTGTTCTCTTAGTATGGATTTGAGGGGTACAGAAGGGAGTGCAATGCTTCTCTGCCAACAGCAAAACGCCTTTTGATTGTGGCTGCTTGAAAGCAGGTTCTCAAAGAGAGAACTTAGCAGTGATGTGAGCAAACACAGCTGCAAGGGCTGCATTCCATTTGCTCCATGATGACAGACTCAGAGCTTCTTTGCCTTCTTTGCCTTCTTTGTTCAACAAGAGCTCGATGTTCTGCCATCTCAAACAAAACAACGCAAACAGATCTGTGATTATGTTAAAATTTAATTGAATGGTCTGACCCTATATAGTATTTTCAGACCTAGCATCAATGTATCTTCCTAACAGGGCAGTGAGGAACCACAGGAGGTGGCTTCCAGGAGAATCTTCCAGATGAGATTTAAATGCCTTTAAATACTGAACATTATTTATGTTACTATAAAGCAACGACAGCTGGCAAAACCATTCTTCTTTCACCTCTGTTCTGTCATTTCAGCAGTAGAGAAAAGGGCTAGAAGATGGATTGTGCTCTTGATTCTTTCAGGACCTGTATGACTACAACAACAAACAGCTGTATAACACAATATAAAATCTCAAGTGAGCCAGCTTTAAAAAAATCTGGGTTTTTTCAATAACTCCAGTACCATGTTTATGTAATAAATATTAAAAACCAACATCTTTTACATTACAGAAAGTGTTAAATAAGTTATTTACAAAAAAACAATTTTTTTTGCTCTCCTCCCTCCCCACAGCTGGTTCCATAAAAATATTCTTTCAGCTCTTTTAACATCAATAAATAGTAAGGCATAAAGAAGCAACCACCATGCAGAGGAACGGTCTGTCTTTATTAGTGGGCCTTTCTCCTTCAGAGAATCCTTTTTTTGCTGGAATAGGAAGCTGGTTTTTGATTGTCAGCTGCTGGGACCTGGTTAGAAAAGCAATAATTAATACTGTTCTGCTGTACTGCACAGATCCAGTCCCTATCCCTGAGCTCTCATCCCGCAAAAGAATCAGCAAATCCTGTGCTCAGCTGATCTACCCACGAAAGATGAGATTTCTGTAAGCAGAAAGACTTCATGTCCTCAACCTCCAACTCAGGTAGGACTGAACCCGTGCAGGAGCTGCATAAGGAGGTGCTCAGAAGGTGCTGCTGATGAGGATAATAGAGAAGAGATTGACAAAAAGAGAGAGAAATTTAAGGGCGGGCTGGGAACCATACAGCCATTGAGAATGGAATGGTGTGAGGAGAAGGATGCGATTTAGGAGTGGAGAAGTATATTACAGCCTTCTGGGAGTGAAGTCAGAGCCTTCTGGGAGAAATCAAATCCGAGCAGTGGATACTTAAACGCTCAAAGTAATTTAATGCTCTGCATTAGCAAAGAGCTGTTTGCAGAAGCTTCACCTATCAGGTCTGCATTTTAGGAAAACAGAAGCACCGGTTGTTAACCCACACTCAGGCTTTAAATAAAGATGCCTTTTGTGAACTTCTTCAGTAGACAGCTTATTGGACTGTGAGCTGATGAAAATAAACCATCGGAGAAGAAAAAAGACATCTGAATATTAATCTGGGGAAAAGTATCAGAAAAGAGAGAGGGTTTAGCTGTTTGCAGGGCCAGTCATGAAACTCTAATTCAAACATCAAGTAGTGCAGAATATTTATCGTGGTAACCTGCTGTCACCCAGACTTGATCTTAATGTTGTTCCAATTGCAAACCCAAAACAACCTGGACTAATTCTGCAAAATGCTACTGGCATAGCAGAGCCTATTTCTACTGAGCATGTCAAGGAATTAAGCGCAGCAGATACTTCACTTACTTCCAGGTTTCCTCTAGCCTTCTTCAGGACATCATGAGTTAAAACCACTGGAAACAAAGAGGCAATGATTACAGGACACTGCACTGCACTCAAAGTCTTACAATCAAATAATAAATGATGTACAAACTGACATCTATGAGTTGGGCAGCAGCCAGGCAACCATACACAGCCCCACCACCACCACTTCAGCTTTCTTACTTAGCAAAACCCAGAACTGTTCCTCTGTCCAAAGCCCTGCTTGGGCTCAATCCAAGGCATCAAAGGCATGCTTTCTGTTCATTTTAAGAGAGATGGTGCATGATCTAACAGAGGTTAGGGGGAGAAGGAAGAAAATGGTGCAGTGGAGAGGTTATGTGGGATGATGGGCTGGGAAGACAAGGGGTTGGCAAAGAAGTCAGCCAGCTCCTCCTGCAGTTCAAGGACAAAGCAACCTAGACATGCTTGGGGGAAATCACATCAGTGGCTTGCTCTGAAGTGGCCCAAGCTTTCTCTGCTCATTCAGCTAGTTTGCCTCTGCAGGGAGAGAGCAAGACCTGTGAATGGAGGAGGGGATGCTTCTAAACAAAACTGATATTTAGAAATGTCAGGTTAAATATGTGATTCTCCAATCTGTGTCAGCTCCGTAACTGCTGAAAAATACCATTCACAAGTGCCAATTTAATATTCCAGTCTCAAAAATAAACAATTTAGCCATAATAAAGATTTTTCATTACAATAATAAGAACCCAACAACTCCAAGGGTATAGCTGTCATGAGATAATTATACCCTTGGCGGATTGCTGCAATTTGGCACTGCATTGTTACATGTTCAGAGGTTCAGATGAGGTTTATAAGCATTACATTCTCTTGCCCAGAGAAAGCAGACAGAAGACTCTGAGCCATAAGAATGTTCCAGTCTCTGACTCTAATGTATTTAGGAATGCTAAACTAAATAACAGAAACCTGAAAATCCTCAGTGGAGTGACCAGCTAGCAGGGTACTTAGAGAATGAAGCCAAGCAAGGTCACCCACTGGAATGCCTGTGGTTGCTTACTAGCAAAACAAAACAAATATAAGCATCATCATAAACTCCAGCCTATGATTCACCAGTTTTGTTGTTTGTACACAGATGCAATTTGGAAACATTTCTGAAATTGCTCTTTAAGGCACAGGTGACTTGACATCCATAATTCCCATAATCAATGAAACTTAAAGAATCTTGTATCTAAGTCTTTCTGTGCTCTTTGCTCATAAAGAGCTCTGCTAGTAAACTCACTTCACCTGGCAAACTAGATTTTTCTAAATCAAAAATATTAAATTCAGTCCATGAAGAGAATTTAGAGTATGTGACACTAATGGTGAAGCTGCTGGGAGGCAGGCAGGACTGCGCAGTACGGCTTCAGAACACACAGGTTCCATTTTATTAGGATCTAATTCTGGGTGTGAAATGGAGTGAGTAAAATAAGAGGGAGATGCTCTGTTTTCTCTCTTAAAGTGTGGATGGAAGGAGAGGCTGTGTCCATAAGGTTAAATCTCTGCTGATTGAAACCCTGCACAGCTCTACTGAAATTACCCACTGTCTGTCTGACACGTCACTGGAACTAGGAACTGACCAAACCAGATCAGTTAATCTCTCCTGAGGGATTTGAGTGGCACAGACACAATAATAGCTTTGATTTTTTTATATGACAAATCCCAAACTGAGTTACTAAAAAACCCTAAACAAAATCTAATTTTAGATTTTGTGTAAGTAAGTAACTTGTATGTTATCTGGTACAACACTTCTGGAGGAGATGATCAAAAACCAGCTCGTAAGTGGTAAAAAAGCAACAATAATCTGTATGCAGGAGATATATGAAATTTAAACATACAAATTGTAGGCTATGGAGCAAAATAACACAATGAGTTAAATAAGGGCAAAATAAATGACTTGAGGAACACAGTGTTACAATAAACAATAACTTTGCACGACGCAGAGCCTTTTACATTCTAGATTAACTACTGATAGAATGAATGCCATTCAGCACAGCCTAACAGCCTTCATTTTGCTGTTTCTCTAATTCAGTGGGAGCCATGAATTACAAAAAGGAAGAGCCATTGTAAAGCATACACTTACACTGGTCAATGATGACTTTCTCCATGTTTTCCTTCAGCTGGTTTGTAGAGTGCAAACGTTTCACTGTGCTGTGTAACTTCTTCTCTTGCTCAGTCAGTTTCTTCCGCAATCGAAGTATTTCTGCTTTCATTCCTTCATCCTGCATCCAGAGATGATGATAATATATTAAAGCATTACAGAAATTATTTATACCCTGTTAGCACTTAGACTTTAGGTTCAGTTTTTGACCACCAATTCTAAGCAGAAGTTTCTAAGGTTGGCACCCCGTAAAACAGGACTTCAAGTAGCCCTGATACAGTCTGCTAATAATGTACTGATCTGGATTCCCCATGCAAAGTTAAGCTTATACATTTGTCTTGTTGTGCTGTGAGATAATAGTACCTTCTGGAATTCTCCCCCAGCACTTTGCTCTTTAGAAGAGCTGATTACTCCTGTGGGGCTAAACAGAAGGCAGCGAACGCTCAGTATCTTTTGGGAGGCATTCTTTCATATACTGCATTTAAGACATCAGAAGCACTCTAATGATCGTAAGATCTCAGTATGTTGGGTAAGAAGGTCTAAAAAAGAATTCTAAATAGACTCTAATTAAGAACTGTAGTAGAAACTCAGATCTCTCACACACGAGGTCAGATTTTCTGACTGATCCAGATCAGGGTTTAAATCATACAGACAGAAAAAGCCTTTGTCTGTGTGTATCTGTGACGTGCTCAGATCACCCAAGCCAGGCCAACATACAGCTGCCCACATATACTGTGCACATAGGGATAAAAATGGAAGTGTTCCAATATCCCACGTATGGAAGTGAGACATGAAAGATTTATACTGCTTTTCTGATTTAACACATATAACAGTGCTAGAACGGCAACAAAAACGTTATTAAAATGATATATCAAGTGTTAGCTTTCCTGAAGTTCTATTCTCTTCAGCAATCTCCTGCTTCTTTTAAGAAATACGTACAAAAAAGCTCAGGGAAAAAAAAAAAATTCAGATGGATTTTACAGCCAGAGTTTGAAGCAGTTTATTGTTGAGTGGTGAAATCATGACAGTACAGATAATTCATCCCTCATTCGGTTTACTTTCATTCATTTGCATAGTGCAATCCTTTTTAGTTAAAATGTTATAAAACTTGTCTCGGGGTTTTGTCACACTTTTAAGAAAGCATCCTATTTTACAGCTTAGGCATCAAAAACATAAAACGAAAATGTAGCTCAGATTACATCAAAGTTGCTGAAGTTTCTGTTGTTACTGGAATATATATAATCAAGTTGAATTTAATTCTATAACAGGGAGTCCAAATCTTTTCTCACTGAAAGGGAATGTTTGCAGTTTGCCTAGCTTGCCTAAATATCACACGGCAAGGCTGCAGATGAAACCTTCATATAAGGAATCTGGTAAATAAGCAGCTGAGTTGTGCAGTATGATCAGCACAGGAAGGCAGTGCACATTCAGCCATAGCCTTCAGATGAGAGCTACCTAAAAACTGGGCTACCCACGTTGGATTTACAAACCATTTTCCCAGATGACATGTTCTTCACTGGTGTGTCCTCCTTGACACACTGCAACAGCTCCAGACAGCAAAACTCAAACAAAATGAAAGGAACAATACCTGAGTGCCGTGAGCAGAACTATGTGCTGCTTTCATTGGAAGGGAAACTCTCCAGAGAAGTTTCAATAAACGTGCAGCCTCTTCTAAAATCTGCTGCACTGTGTTGGTGCTTGCAGAAAAGCTTTGCAGCGATGCCTGGTCTGGTACCTGTATTGTAGGATTAGACACACGTTACATTTTACCTTTAAGGAACGATGAAAATGTAATCTTGATTAGTGGTATAAATTCCGTTGATAAGGTTTCCTATTTAAGATGATGTAGACAGCTATTGTGTGCCAAAAAAGCTCATTTCTTCGTTTAGACAGGCTGTTGAATTGCACATTATCTCAGAATTTGAGGGAGGAAGGAGATATCTCCTCATCAATAACCATGATTAATAATAGATTACATTTACTGGATTTGCTGTGCCACATGGTAACAGTTGGCAACTCTTGCCTTCCTCCATTTGCATTTTGTGTCACGTTATTTGAAAGTCAAATGATTACAGACATCAATTTAAGCAATATAGATGTTTCTTCCTTAGCAGACCCTTTAAACTGTTCCATTTAATGCTAAAATAACTATCAGAACACACATAAAGTGTTTTCCTCTGCTGACAGATGAGAAAATCAAATTGAAGAAATTGCACAAATGTGAAATAAAGGAGAGAAAGAATGCAAGCGGAGCAGATGGATTACCAAAGCAGCAGTGATACAGAATGGGGGAGGGCAGTGAAGTAAAGGCATTTATGGTTTGTGCCCCATCCAACGTATCATCTGAACAGTGTCTCGGAATTGCGATCCTCCTGTCATACAAAGCATCCCATTTGCCAAGTAGTCTGAAACTTCAACGATGTAAAGCCTGATAGGAAACCTCACTGCTTTTATCTTTACACCAACAGAAGTTAAAAACTTAGATTTCTTCTTCAGTCATTATTAGCACCTTAACTGGGTCGTCTGAAAACACACGGTACTTCAGAGACCCTTGAGTGTCATTCACACATCTTTCTACTGTGAGTGTGCAGGTGATACCACAAAAAGAATTTCAGAGTTGTTGCAGGCTGCATTCTCAACAGCTTTACTAATTACAACTTGGAAATAGAAGTGTTCTTAGAAATATCTCTGCTAATAGTGATTCAGCAGTGTCAGTGAGCAGCCTCCAGTACAGTGTTTCACTGTTTCTACCACCAGCATCTTGTTCCAACCTTCTGTTCCAAATCTCCCCTACTGCAGGTTAAGTTTCTCAGTTCATTATTAACTGCCATGGACACATACAGACTGTTCTTTCCCTTTTGCTGAAACTTGGAGGTAGGTTTGATTACCTCATCCATCCCGAATGCACTATTGGGCTGTTAACTGCACCCAGATATTAACACTAAGTAAGAACAAATCAGTGTAAGCAAACACTTGCTCTCCTGATTCTAGGGGAAAACCTTGAAATATCTGATCTTTTTTTTCCCTTGGTATCTTTATGTCACATATGATGCAGAAAGACAGATTGTGTCTAAGAAGTCAAGACTTTCCCATTACTGAGATATTCAAGTTGCTGGATTAGCTGCTGATATTACTGAAGTATTCACCTGCTACCAGAAAGTGGAAAAAATATATAAAAGCTTCCTCAGTGTGAAACCACCCTCGTTAGCATACATCAGTCATTGCTGTAATGTGATCACTTGTGTTACTGGAGGGCAGGGTACAGGTAAGTGGAGAACCCAGCCAGCTGGCTGTCGTCAGCTGTGTATTAAATTACTTTTAACTAACTCTCATTTCCTGGGCTTATCCCAAGCCTCCATGACAACAAAATCTCCTTTATTATTATTATCCTTAGGTTACTGATACATACCCATAGCTTAAGCCCTGTCTAAAGCATTTTACAGTTGAACCTGTTTTGCTGTTGTTTTTTAGTAACTTTCAGTGTGATGACTACCAGTTTCCATAGTAAAAGCAAGCAGTCTCACCTCATTTCAAGTAAAGTGAGACACCTTATTAAAGGACCAGAATTAACTAATTTATCCACAGCCCCATTAATACAGAATCACAAAAAGGAGCCTGCATCTAGATGCAACTTCAACAGCCAAGGCTGAGGTATCCCACCAGAGTTAAGAAGTTCATAGTGCCTGCTACACCATTAACCTGGTTGTTTTTGTAATCTATACATTTTGCATCTCTAGGCAAAATCCAGCACTTTCTACCAGCTTTCACTGCTTACCTTTATTCCAGGCTCCTGCAGCTTTGTACCGGCGACCTCTCTTAAAGTAACCTCCATTTCTCCCAAAACCTCTTGCCCTTCTGAAATCTGTTTCCGGAGAGCATTGTAATCCTCAATCAAACCCAGGACGTGGCGCCCATTTTTGTCTGCCCACATCCTATGCCCAGGAACGAGCCGAGGGGTACATGGTGTACCAGAAGATGAGGTGCTGCAGCAGTCTAAGTCGTCTTTAGAGGCACAGTGTGTACCTGGCACAGAAAAGCAGTACAGATTTGTTCTATCCTTACACATAGTTGACATGAGACGTCTTTCAAACATGCACATACAGGGTACCTGTGGATGTACCTGTTTGTGCCAGCGAAAAGCCGTGTCTGTGCTTCTGCAGCTCACAAGTGTTTCTGCTGGCAGCAGGGCATTTGCAAGGATTTTCTATACATCAAAAGAGAATGAGAAAGAGCGTATCAATAGAAGTTAACACACATTAAAAAATCATCCTGGGTCAACTTCTGTTCCTCTTTTCTACAAGAAGTAGGGAAATAGAATGAATTTTCTTGTACTCAGGCCAAGCACCTTCCAAACTTCACCCACACTCATTATTTTTGGCATCTAGCCAGAGTTGAAGATACCTCCCAAACTCAAGATGTGGCTACAGTATAGCCTGATGAAGATATTTTAATCAGCTCCGTAAGGATGACACTCTCCAAAGCTACATCATACATAAGGTCAGATCTTGTATACCTATACAAGCAGTGGGAAGGGAGACTTTAGGCTGTATGTATGGAAAGCTACAGAGCACTTCAGCAGCAAGACAGACCATTTTTGTGCCCTGTTCATCCATAGTGGGGCCATAACCTGAAATGCAGCCATAAGAATACATTTTCCCTGATGTGCTGCAACAGTATCACTTAACAGTGATTGAAATAAAGGTAAAATATTTCCCAAGAGCATAAAGGGGAAAACTGATTTATACAAAGACCATTTAGTGAACTTATTGATCCTTCCTGAGTCAACCACAGCAAATGCTATAGAAGCCTGCATTAAAATAAGAACCCTCCAGTAAGCAAAATTTCTGGCACTTTAACACAGCCATCCTTCCATCCCAGACATTTTCCGCAAATGCTTTTCTTGAATGAAAAAGTGACAGTTGGAGCCCATAAGACAGCACAGTGTGCATGTCATCACCCCGTGCACTAATTGCTCTAGCATGAAAGGGATCTGAAGGGCTGATGGGCAGCTTCCAAACTGTAGAGTCGGTGTTGAATAAAGTTTTGAGAGCATCTTCAAACAAGGAACAGGTTCTACAGTGTAACCAAAGCACTTGTGGCACAGTACCGTTCATTCCTGCATAATGCTGAGATTGTCTGAAAAGATAATTGATATTCACAGCTGACACTGATCCCATTTCCTCCTTCTTTTCTTTTGAAAGCTGCTCCTCTAATTTTTCGTGCAAAGTCTTGTTTGTCTCTATGCTTCTTTCAAGCTGCACTCGCAAACTCTGTATTTCAGTCAGTAGTTCATGCAAGTCAACTGGATTATTCTGATCTTTTCGAAATTCTTCTGATGCATCACATCTGGGATCTGAAACGATTTGAAAGAAACACTTAACATCTTTCACAATTAAAATAATATCAGCCATTATCAGAATGCTGAACAAGTAAATTATAGCCAGTTTTATCCTCAATATTAAGAATTAACTACAAACGGCACTGAGATAATGGTTTGACAAAGCATGTCTTAATTGCTTTTACTCTCAAAAGATCTGAAGAGCTGAAAATTATTTTGTACTTTGTCCATAAAAGCTAATAAGTCTCATACCAACAGCAAAAATATAATAGTAAGAGAATGAAGAAGATTTACAAAATTTGAAGTGCAATAAAGCACAGTCTGGGGGAAAAAGAAGTAATGGGTAATCTTGGACTACAGAGGAGGAATAGAGGACAACTGGGAGTTTAATTTTACACACTGCAGAGAAAAAGAAAACAGTGATCACCTGGCAACCAGCAACAAATCTGAACATCACAATAAAAAGGCTTCATCTTTCATAGAAGGGGGTCAGTACACAAAAAATTTCATGTGTTGCTGATGCTGAAATCAAACTGTTCTCCAGATAGTGGAAAGGATTCAAGTGGCGTGAGGTGGGTGCTGCTGCTCTCTAATCACATTACCAGCTCTGCTAGGAAATGTACTTCTATCCCTGAGCCAACAGTGGCTTAATGTCTGACACCGAGAGGGCTGTTCTGTAGTTAGGTATGAAATACAGTAACAGCAGGGCATATTACTTAATGTTGGAAGAAGAGAAAAGCTGACTTTCACAAGAACTTCCAGCGGGACACTTGCTGGATCCTGTATGCTGTACTGAGGGGCATTCTGCTGTTTTACCTAACCATGCTACCCCTATTTGGTGCCATATCTTCCATTAAAGGCGGAGAGCAACCTGAACATGCCTGGTCAGAGCATAAGCACACCTTGCAGCTACACTTCCCAAGTAAAAAGCAACATTTTATCATCAGGCTGTTGCTTCTGCTTTTGCAAAGCAAACCCAAGCAAAACCAAAGCAGCAGTGGCCAAGCCCTATTGTCCTCTGACAAGATCATATCCAGGGAGAGAAGGGCTGCAAGAGCCCAGGGTAAAGAAATAACTGTGTTTATACCTGTCCTCTTCCTCCTTGCTTCCTCCAGCTTTTCATAAACTTTGATCTCAGTCCGGAGCGACTGCAGTAACTTCTCATTCTCAGAGAGCTGATGCTGCTTTACATTCATTTCTGTTTGCAACCTGTTAGGATCCAATAAATCACTAAGTTAATGGTTGAATTCTTACCCTTTATTTCAAAATCTAGAATCCGGTCCTCCTTCCTCAACAACTCCTCCGTTGCCTTTTGAATGTATCTATGAACCTGATTAATGTTAATGGCTATGGCTAAACACATCCACATCACACTGACAATTTTCTTCCCTAAATGCATGTCTAAATGTGGACAGAATCTATACCTGTTTAATTCATTACGACTGCTGTAAATTTCACAGGTCAGATATCTGGTCTCGTCCTCCTTTTTGCCGATTTGATTTTTCAACCTTTCATTTTCTTTCTTGATGCATTCATAATCCTCGTGAAGATGTTCAATGATTGCATTCTTTTTAGAAAGAGATTCTCTTAGCTTTTCATTTTCCTTTTGTTTATCTGAAAGAAGAAACACGTGGTGTTTGTATTGCCTATAGCACATTAAAAGCTTTTCAACAGAATCATCTCTCTTAGAGACTGACAGAAAATAGCAGCTGCTCTTGTGAGTTTTAGGATTTCACTTTCCCAATTGTTAAATGATTTTTTGCTGTATATATTTCCTGTGAAAATACAACATTTAATCCCCAAGACTTGCAAGAGGTTTTTTAGGAGGGCTCAATAAAAACCTGTGTACAGCCTCCTTTGCCAATGCCCCACATCTTGGAACTGATCAGAAGGAAAGCATTCAAAAACTAGCAGCAGCAATTTCCCAAAGAAGGCACATTAAATTTGATAATCCTCCCAGAATAACTTTTTTTAGTTGTTAGGAGGAAAAAAAAATAATAGGCTCGCTTCTGAGCGTTGCATCCATTCCATCTCGTCCCACAGAAATCCCTTCATCCTATCCTTCCCAGTCTTATCCATCTGCCAACTTTATCACAGCTGTCCTCCCTTCCTTGGTACAACAATTCCCCAGGACAAAGAACTGTTGGTAGGGACAAATGACTGCTGCGGCCAGAGAACTCCACAGGGACATTAAGTCACCCGAAGTGAACCAGCATTAGAAAACAAAGAGGCAGGTTTGGCAAGGTAACACAAGGCAGAGTCATTCCAACTCCTAACAGTTACAAAATCATTCCTTCACCTTCAGTAGCCGTGCTGAAAGCACATGCAAATGGTAATACCACGTGCTGCTGACAACAAGCACCTTCAGCCTTCCACTGCTAACAGGATAAGCTAAGATTGGACCCAAGATGAAAGCAAGCAAGAGGTAAGTAGGCAGCTTTCCTCCAGGAACAAAAGGAAAAGAAGCTCACAGCTCTGGAGACATGGATATTATTTTAAAACTCAAGGGCAGCAATGCGTTATTCATCACAGTTCTTAATATAAAAAAGCAACACTGGTATTATCAGATCATACTGTCAGATGTAGAAACAAACAAAAGCTGTAATATTTTAACAAACAGTACATTTTAAACACAATGGTAAGCTGTAAGAGGCACCAAAACGAGGGCTTCAGAACACAGACATGGAGAAAAAAGGATTATGAAAATGGGAATAAAAGGCACAGAAGAAAGAGGGGAAAGGACATATAAAAAGAGTGGTATATAAAAATAGAATGGAAAACTGAAAGCACACATCAAATGGAAAATGCTACGAATAAAGAGAAAGGAGCATTACTGCTTCACTTTTATCATTGTTAACCCCAGTGTGAGTGCTTATGGCTGAGCACAGAATTTCAGGTGTGGGAAGAACGGTGAAGGTAATTTAATGGACTGTAAATACTTCCTTGTTTTCTGATTTGGAATGAGTTGCAGTCTACTTCTGTAAAGCAGAGTTTTACATTTTACCTCTGGATCCTTTTGCCAGCATTGCATTCAGAACTTGATTTTGCTTTCTCAGGAAATGTACTTCAGAAGTGAGAGAATTATGCTGCTCTGAGCCATGGATAAAATTGTTTGCAGAACCTATAAATATGTACATAAAAGATGATTTATGAGTCATCTCTAGGTCATTAAAGATTAAACTTTCCAGACAAGAACAATTTTTAAAATTGCAGAAAAACATGTTATGAAAGGTATTTATCCCCTATGTGTTTTGAAGGTTATCCTTACAGACTGAAAGACAGTTCAGGTTAATGCCAAGCAACCTAAAGCTCTGCATCACAAGTACCTCTCGTTGCTGGGCAGCCATTACCCAAATTGCAAAATTATCCCTGCTAGTCTTTAACTATCAGCCAACAACACACCAGGACAAAATGCAGCAGTATTTTGTGACATTGCTATTTTAAAATAATGCAAACTGTACCAAGGTTTACCTGTAATTCTGTATTGCTCTGTTCATACAAACCACTGCAGAGACAGCTAGCTTTTACAAATTAATTAACAATGACTAATGAAGGAAGTAATGTGATGTTAATACATACGATGCCATTTCAGTCCGGAGTGTAAGCGTGGAGTCACCATCTTTCCCTCCAGTTATAATTTATGATGCTAGGGATGAAGACTCATACCTCTTTATGTCAGATATTTAAGGTTTATATAGCTGAGCCTGTGTTGATCACCTTGGGCTTCCATCAGTGGTTATGGGGAGGCACAGGAACCCCCGGAGAGGAACACATCCTCTGCACATCCCTCCGGGGAGGAAATGCACTGTCCTCCAAAGGGAGGAACTTCTTGCCAGTGCCTCCAAGAGGAGCTGTGTGTGACTGGATTTTAATGTCTGACTGCTAGAAACTCAGGGTTGGTGAATCCTACTCTGAAGGTCTCACATGGATGTGAGTGTTGAATCCTGTTGTATCCACATCAGGTGAACTCCAGCCTAAGTAATCCTCACAACGTACTGCATTTACACTACTCATCCCACATTGATGTGTACAGTACACCTTGAAAACTGCCATATTCCATTCTCAAGGCAGCTGCCTTGCAAACACAAGTCAAGTAACTGTTGCTGCCCATTTATTACCTATTTCTAGTCAGTAAAGCACTTCAGAACCCACTGGAATTAACATCACCATTAAAAGTATTTTTCAGTTGATTGGTTATCCCAGCATCTACTATGCTTTAGTGCTCGAGATAACTGCATGAGTGTCAACTGTTTGGTTAATAGAGAAATAACCAGCTGGCAGAAAAATTAGTGGAATGTATGAGGAGGACGCCTTTCAGCTCTGGCAATTCAATTCAACTGGATGTGCTGCACTTCCTCTGAATAATCTCATCTTATTGTAATCCCAACTGAAGCTTTTACCAACTACCTAACTGCGATGTAGTGTGCCATGATATGCACCTCTTGTCATTACTGAAAGACTCACAGGCTCTAGAAGCTCAGCACTAATGGCATTTTACTATCTATATGTTAAAGAGTTGAGGTAGCTACGTGAACTCAAAAGGCTTTTTCCTTTCAGATTTTAACAAAGCAATTCAACTTCAAGTGGCAAACCTTGATGGTCTCATCTTGATTCTAATTTAATTTATTGCCCATCACCCAGCTTTATCCTATTTGAAAAGTTATGCTATCACAATCCGACCGAAAAGCTTTAGAATATAACTATTAGTTATCTTACATAATAAGGGATAATGCCGAGCCAGTGGTAATAAGGCCACAATCCTGCAATTTGACCTACTACTGAGACTACTACTTCTGTGCAGAGCCCTGCTGACATCAATTATGCTCTCCATAGATGCAAAGGTCCATCCAGCCAGAGTACAGTGAAGCATCAGGGCCTGCAATTGGGCTACACTTGAGTTTTCATTATGTTATGTGCTGAGCACTACGTGTGAGCACTAAGAAAGCATACCTTGAAGGTTTCAAAGAAGCACTGGCTGAAAGACAGGCACTACAGAACATCACAGCAAGGAGGAAGGGAAGAAGCACTCGTTCCCAATGAAAGCAAAATAAAGGCAAAACAAAGCTGAAGGCTGAGGACAGACATTAGTTGCTTATGGGTTAAAAAAAAGGAAACAAAAACCCCTTTTAATGTTAACTGCTGTTATTAACATTTGAAACATAGGAAACTCAAAATTAAACCTTTGATTTTATTTTGATGCCTAACATTTGAAATGATTGAAGCAATTATTTCAGTTCTACTTGCACTGCAAATCTCAGCTCTGTAGTAATGATGTAGTCATTACCAGCACCTTGTATCACTTATAGAATGGTGGAAGCCCAGAGGCACTCAAATGCTTTGAAAATCAACTTATTAAAAATAGCATGGCAAAAAAAAGCGGGCAGGTGTGTGTGCATACATAGATGCAATATCTACCAAATAGTCAAGAAAAATTCTGTGTGTTAAATTTCTTTGAACACACAACTCAATATCAAACAAATTTAAGAGGCTCTCATCAGCAATTAAGTTCTGTTACAACTTGGTTTCGATTTTTAAAAGAAAACAGAGTAAGGATATTAAGTTAAAACTGAAAAAACTGCTTTGAAGATTATGACTCAAAGCTAAAATCCCCTTCAGCTCCACTTGGGAACTTGTTTTTACACTGAAAGTTAAAACATAAAATAACAAAACCCCACGAACAAAACCCATCTATTATGAAAATAAGTAGCATCATTACTCGAAGAGAAGATATCTGAGAACATGAAAGAGATCTTCAGAACTGAGAGAATAAGGAAGAGCAGAAAGAACACCATAACAAAAAGGAACAGCTGTAACACACAGTTGTTTTTTCTTTTCTTTTTGAAGATTTTCCTCCATGCATTGCTAGGTGCACCAAGGCAACAAGAAGACAGACAGAAAGCATAAGACAGTTTATAAAGAAAATATACTTTCACTGCATTAATGGATGCCCTTGCCAGAATCTTTATGAAGCTGTAACAGAGCTGGAAGTGTTTCAGTGTGGTTATTTCAAGAGAACGGTGTGCCTTTCCAGCACTGTAAATACTTCATGTATGAAATGGATGCTTTTTTTATACACCATTCCAGCAGTGTAAATTATTCCTGAAAGCACACTGCCATTTGTAGCCAGTATCCATTTAAACAACAACAGAAACGGATCACGGGGATGATGTAAAACGTAATGAATCTAATGTCAATATTAGTGAAACTGAGTTAAGAGAAGAGCACTGATGTATTCATTGCCTGCTTCCACTCTGAGTAATATTACATATTAATCAATTGTCCTATAGGGAAAAACTTGGGAAGGAGAACAAGTAAAGAGCAAAATGTGGGAAGGTATGTCTGGTGCTGTGTGCTTGAAAGGTGCTAGGCAATGGTCCTGAGTGGGAGCCTGGCCACCATCTCATGGCAAGTTTTAAATGCACCACTGAGCTGAGTTTTCAGAGGTGCCGAATACTACCAAGAGAGAGCACAGTAATTCTGAATTTGCATGTTTATTTTTAGTCTTTTTCATCCACTGCTTTATATTAGAGTGTTAATGTTAAAATGTTAAAATTTCCATCGGTTTGACAGGTACTTCTCATTAAAAACTCACAATGTCATTTTGTGTAGAACACATTTATCATAGTAATCACTTCAAATGACAGGTTGAACAACAAGGCCCAGGCTCTGTGCTCTACTGTGGCTATTTGTCCTTTATGTGCACAAACCTGGCTTCAGAGGTAGTCATAGAGCTGCACAGAAGGCACCTCCAGCAGTGCCGTACTTGGAGCACTGACCACCCTGAGTACACAGGGAGGAGAGGTATGAGAGCTAATTCCACAGCATTCCTCCTTCATATCAATAGCAGCAATGTAATTTAGTGCAAATAGCCTCCTCTTCTCATACTGGGCTTGGGCCCAATTGAAATTATGTTGTTAAAATTGGCTTCCTCACCTGCAACTGCCCCCGGCTGGACGTGGCAGAGGATTAAGAGGGTGACATCCTAACATTCAAGACCATTATAACAATAATGATGTCCTAAAGGCAAAAGGAAGCGGGCTGTTCTCTGATAACAGAACTAGAAGGTCATTCAATTTTCTGGGTGAAATTCAACCACAGTAACATCAAATGGCTTAAAACAACCTGGTAGCACTTCGGTCCTGTTCTCTTAGCAACACTTGCAAGTGTGGTGTACCTGCATCCCACAGAAGCTCTGTGCATCTGTATTGCTTCAAGGAATGGAGTTAAGGTTAGGATTAGGCATTTGTTCCCTCAGGCTTCAGGCAGAAGAGGTGGATTTAAGTTATCAGCAGATAAATTCTTACCTTGATCTAGCTCTTTGTCTCTCACTTGCCTCTCAAGCTGCTTCCTCAGTCTCTCATTGTTTTTTATGGAGTATTCTAAACGTTGTCTCAGGATTCGAATTTCATTCAGATACTCCATTAATAACTCTGCATGAACCAAGAGATCACTTCTTATTTACAAGAAATTCTTCTTATTTGGACCACTTCTTATTTAGAGTAAATGACTGTATCCCTCTCCACTGAGCACTCCTGTCAAATCTAATGTGTGTTACGACACAGACCCATTCAAAATGTTACACACTAAGTAACTGTCTCCACAACAGGCATTTCTCCATTTGGGCCCAAACCACACATGTCCTGAGAACTACTCTAAATGTTAACAATGGTCCAGTTTTCAGGCTTTTTAAACATCATCTTCCTAAAAAAAACTGTAGCAGATGGAAATAACATCTAGGTAGAATATTGCCTACATTCAGACATGAATCCAAAGCTCTGCAATACAGCCAAACATTCAGACTAAACACACTAAGAGTACACATTCTTCCTTGTAACAATAGGAAGCCTACTGGAGTAATTCAGATATAAATTTGACTTTGGCTCACACAATGCATACCTTAATAAATAAATCTGCTCTATCAAGTTTCATTACCATACCTGTTCCTTCTTGCTTTGCCATTCTACAATTCTTCTTCCACTGGCTGTAAGTTTCAGCGTTACCCAGGAACTTATCTGTTTTAGCTGTCACTATCTTATTTGCCAGTTTATCCATGTCATACACTCCTGGTTTACTCTGCAATATTTTTCTCCTGCACACGACGTGCTATCTCAGCTATTAAATTTTCATTGCTGCCTGTAACAAACTGCTGCCAGCACCGCTCGTGCTTAGTGAAACTATCCAGGTCAAACATGACACCGCTTATTAATTATGCAGCACTTACAATTCTCAAGGAAACACAACACTGGCTTTTATAAAATTAGAAAATCTTTCTTTTTCAGTGCAATAATCTCTTGACAATTGTCTATTTTCCCTCATAACTTGTCTATTTAAAGACCGTCTGGAGTACCGTAAAAGATGATAGTCTAAAACAACAAAGACAAAATATCATAGTTAATTTTGTTTCAAACAGGAGGTAGTTCAAATCGTTGTCATCTCTGTATGCCTTATTACTGAAATTGCAATGATTATGCAAGATACTGGAAAGCTGAAGCAGACAAACATTCTTCATTATTTCTTAATTAGTTCCCTCGTGTCTTATTTATCGCAGTTTCCCCAATATCTTCGTTGGGAAGATTATTACCTGGGGGAAATTTGCTTGGCAGAAGTGCCAGTGTGGCATGCTGTCCTTCTCCTAGGTCATGTCTGGGCTCTGGTGATCCAAGAGATGACTTCTCTGACAAATCAAAATCAGACAGGCTATGAAGAGCAGATGGTACAGGTGATTCATCCTTAAGCTCCTCATACATCGTGGCATTCTTCTCATTTTCCCTTTTGAGACAGGCAACATGTTTTAAAATATAAGGATTATTCTATTATTTTGGGAGCAGGAAAAGACAGCATGGTATCATGTTTACAGGACAAAGGTAAAGCAAGTGATTTTAGGTGACTAAACATTACAGAGCACTATGTTAGCTGCATGTATCAAGATCGAAATCCAAACCTCACTGAAGTCAGCAGGAACAACCAATGAATCTGAAGCCCAGTGTTCACAGTGCAGCACAAGGTGGTCACCTCTGTGCTAAGGGGACCTCAAACTGCCTTCAATAGAAAGCTGAGGACTTCTGTAGCACAAAAGAACCCCAGGCTGGCAGAAACCCAGCATACACAGCCAACACCTGCTCTCTTCACCTTCACCCTTATGCTGCTTTCTTCAGCAGAATGGTGTTTTGACAATGAAGTACAACAGAACTGTATATTGGTGCACCAAGATCACACAACCAGAAAAGCTACCCTTTCTAGCAGCTGCAATTAGGATAATACCTAAATACACACAGTGGTGTCTTACAGCACAACAGCGAACATTTTGTTTCTTTGTGAAAGGGAAAACCTGGCAACACGATGGTTTGCCTCAGTAATTAAACCATGCATTGGTGAAACACTGGCAGAGGTTGGTGGTGGATGCCCTGTCTCTGGAGACATCCAAGGTGAGGCCAGACCAGGCTCTGAGCACCCTGACCAAGATGCAGATGTCTCTGCTCAATGCAGGAAGGTGGACCTTTAATGATCCCTTCCAAATGATTCCATGATTTGCTGAGTAGAGCAAAAAAAAAAAACTAAGCTTGTTTTCTGTGAATATTTTACTAACAAAATGTATATTACTGAAACAGGCAGCATAAAAAAAGTCCCCTCCAAAAAGTAAGACAGTTAGGTTGGGCTGCAAAACATGGAGCATCCTTACCAACTTGTCAAACAACAATACACTTAAATAACACTGAGTTGCACTCTTACCTTTGAGCTAATTCATAAAGTATGGTAACTTCTGCACCTACTGACTCTCCTGCAAAGCAAAAGCACCTGATTAAAGAGAGAGACTGAGAATAATTTTTGCTTCCCCTCCATTTCAAGCTATTCAAACACAGAACGGTAAATTAATGAGAATTTAGAGAAGCCAGTGGATTCTCAACACGCTGTGCATTCATGTCAAATATGTACGTGAGAAAAAGTACTTATAACACAGCAACAAAAGTTTCTTTGAGTTCAAAAAAATGACCAAGGAAGGACTGAGCAACATATGTGCCAGATTTTACACAGATTTTAGTGTTTTAGTTAGCAGACAGAGATGAAATATCCCGCTACATGACAAAAGGATTAGGGGCACTACTACTGCCACTGCTACTTCAATAAAAATTACACAAGAACCATTCCAGCTCACTTGGATGTTGGCCATCTGGAGCCAAGCTAACAAGCTGTCCTTAATAAAGGAGCAGACACAGGGCTCTGCCTGCGGTACTCTCAGTGGCACAGTGTGTAAGCACACACACAACTCAGTGCTAGAGACCTGGGCTCAGACACTAATTTGAATTAGGAAATAAGAATTGTGTCGTGTCACCTTGGCTCAGCACAGTGCAAAATTTTTGTGCAATTAAGCAAAAGTGGCAGGCAAGAGTTGCACAGCTCAGATTTCAGGGGAGTGAACTGAAGGTTAGGATGGAAATGCAGAGACAGACGGCTGTTTATGCACCTTCTTTACAGTCAGTTCCTTGTAAGCTGGATGTTCTTTATCGCCCTACAAACATCATTTTATTTTACAGTGTGATTCAGTGCAATAGCATTGTGTTAGATACATTGAATTGTCTCAGTTGTCAGTGGCTTTTCATAGTATATAGGATACCATCTGTTGGCTCGGTGGTTTTTTTTGGTTTTGTTTTTTATTTTTAAGACATTTAATGTTTATTCACTGCACACTCTTCCTATTTTTAATGCAAGGAATCTCTGTTGCCACCAAAATCACTGAAGACACTCAATCTTTTATTACACTGCTATGACACACTGCCCGTTAATGCCTTTTTCTCATATACAGCTCCCTTCCATGAGCCATCACAAACAGCAAAATGCTGCAACTATCTTTAAAGAAAGACAGAATACAGATCATTGCAGGGCTGGGAACTGAACGTTTCCAAAGGGATCTTCCAGAAGCAATGTCAGAAAGACACAGGGGGTCTGGGTCCCTTTTTTTTTAGGGCAATTCAAGTGCTTGGCTGAAGATGTCCGTTTTGCAGCTGACATCTGCAGAAGCTCTACCAGCTGGGTGACAAACAGCACCATTTGCAATCATAGGACTGAAATTAAAACTTTAATAAACTATAACCACTGGGTTTTGAGCAGTGTAAAATCCTCTAAGACAACTCAAAATGGAAATGGAAGGTGCCAATGCAGAGGGCAACTGCAAAGGTAAAGCCCAGTCTTTTTGGATCTTCCAAGCCAGTCCATCACATAACACATCCAGAAGCAACCATGAGAAAGCAAGGGTTTCATTTCCACAGACACAAAACTCTACACGAACGCACTTCAAACAAGCACAAAGCTTTGCTACTTACCATACAGGAGTTTCCTTTCCAGCTTTTCAAACAGCAGCACACTTTGATTCAGCTGCTCACGGAAGCCTTCAGCAACGTAATAATCCACATCGCTGGCTTGAAGCAGTTCCTCAAAAGCCTTAATAAGGCTCGTCAGATGCTGATGGTAAGTGACACAGCCACAGCGGATCTCTTTAATTTGGTGGTGTTGAATGGAAAGCTCTTGAGCTTGTGAACGAACTAACGAATCATATCTGAGGAAATGAAATTATCTTTGAAAGTAATTTTCTGACCGTAAATAACATTTAAATATAAATAAAAAGTGAATTAAATTTATATTTCTAAGCTATAATTTTATGGGACTCGATTTTCTTTTAAAATGCTTTTATGGCCACAATGACAAACGCTTTGTCTCTAAGTGCTGAGTTTTCTATCTGTGGGCATAACTGGTGGTTACTGTTCCTCACTTAACTGCTTCATTTTTAAGATGTGCAGAAACTACAATGAACTGTTTTGTCTGCCTGAAAGTAACATAGATTGCATCGAAAGTGCCAAAATAAATAAGGCAGAACACACTAAGAGAATGTTAAAGAATACACTTATTTTTTCCTGTTATTATTATTGTTTTTTATTCAGCATGCAAACTTTCTATACTGGCCACCAGGAGCACATTTGACTTTCATTCAGCTTGATGAATTCTGCACATCTCTGCATGCTTATTACCAAAGACATGACCATGGCAACCACTGCAGTGTTCAAACTCTTCTCCACAAGCTAGGGTCTACATATCAGTTCAGAACAGTTGAATTTATTCTGCACTTGTGAATGTAGACATCTCCTTTATATTGCAACTATCTGTAGCACAGATGCACTCCCTTTTATGGAATCAAACATCAGCAGATCTGAAAAAATGCAGGGAGTCAAAGAATAGAGGGCATAAACAAAATTTATGATGGTGTGGGTTGTTATGGCATTTTTATTGTCATTTGTATCGGGAGAGACACATAATTCATTTTGGAGTCTGTCATTTGTGACTCGTGTCGTTGCTCTACACAGTGGCCATAAAAACTTCACAGAGCTCCATACCTTCCCATTCCTTAATTCACACAGTTACATCTCCCTTTGTAATATGAAAGAGGTGTACTTTCAAGGAATGTAAATTTATACATGCTATGTAGTAAGATTGTATTTTATGACAGTAACACTAGAAGATAAACAATTGTCCATGTTGCTGGTTGCTCGCTGTCTCCAAATATTTCTACCCAAGCATTCCAAAGAAAGCCAACAGGATGAATACCTTTCCTTGTAATGCTTCCTGTTATTCAATCAGCCCTCAAGAAATTAATGACACTACAGTCAGGGAAAAAAAAGGTTGGGTCTTATGAGCCCACATTTTATGTCTGTGATTTCTATATATGCTATCAGAGATGCTGCCTCTAGTCCTTCCATATGAAAAATAGGACTGATACTTCCCAGCCTCCCATAAATGATTTTCTAGCTTACAAGTTTATGCCATAAAATTTCATTCATTAATTTCAACATATATATACTTCTACATCCTTCAAAGGCGGCACCACAGCACACAACTGCAAAACAAATTATAACTAGTCTCAAATTCTTATTTTACACATAAAGTGTGGTCACACAAACAGAGGGGTTTGTATGAACATGTCAGCCAGCTTCCCAGGGAAATGTCTGTAGCTTAGTGGGACCTTCCATTTCCTTATACATGTCAACTGACAGAAACAACCTCTGAGTGATGTAAGGTCATCCCACCTCATAGAGTAACCAAGGATATTTGAGTTTGCTCAGGAGAGGATATTTCACTGCAGAGCTGTGGGCCTGAGGTGTGGAAAGAGATCCATAGCATCCCTACTGCAGGCAGTGCGAGCTTTTCAGTAGTTCTGCACTAAGAAATATAGTAATTTGTAGTTCAAGATATCTCTTAATTAAATGCTTCAGTTCTTTTATATTATATTAGTAAAATTTATCATTTAGTGCAACACAGTTGTATGTGAATAAAATCTATCACTTGGCAGTGCTGTTTAGAAAAAGGAACCTGAAGCAGTAACAACTTTACTCACTTGGATGGTGATGTGTCTCTCAGTTTGTTTTGAAGGCTGTACACGTCATCAGGATGCATATCTGCAACCAGCTCTTTTTTGAGGTCTGTCTCATTAGCTGAGAGTATTTCCTTAAAGTTTTGTGCTGGCCACAAGGTTTGTGCTTTTGAAGACTGTGAATTCCTATTTTCGGTGTGAATCTCACAATCCTTCAGCTGATGTAAACCAGGAAACGGTTTGATTTCCTGCATTGCTGTATCTTGTACAAAACGTCCTTCCCCAGGCAAAGCTGCATCACTCAGCACTGCACTGGAAATACCACTCAATAAAAGCTGGTCAGAGGTCTGTAAATGAAATACGAACATTTGGTACTTTTCAAGTTCAGACTGCATACTCTTAATTCTTTGTTTCAGTTCTTCTGTATCATCTACGACTTCACAGTCAAGTGCATCTGTGCTTGTTACACTCGATTTGAGAGAATGAAGACACTTGGAACCTGAACGTGCTGTGGCTGAGTCAGTGTCCTCATGTTCCACTGAATAAAGCTCTTCATTTGTTTCTTTTAATGAATGCTGGATATTCACATCGCTAATGTCATGATGATTTTCCATTTCTGAAAAACAGGAGGCTCGTGTGTGAATATTAATATTTATTTACCTAACATTCTGTTCTTAACAGCACTAGAACGAATTCATTTACTTCTATAATGACTGAATAAAAATGCAGAATAATTACGAACTGCACCACACTTGTTTTGGCCCTTTCACCCCTTTCTGTGATTTGCCCATTAATTCAACTTGAACATCAAATATTGCAAACTCCTTATCAGCTGTCAAATAACCAGTACTGAAAATAAATCCACTTTCTTTTCCCACAAGACTGAAGAGTACTTTTGGTACATTCACTTCTGAATCAGAGACACTGACGATGCCCACTTCTTTCCAGCCAAAGGGATGATAACTTCAGACATAAGGCAGTGAGGTTTAAAAGCTGACTGCATGACCTTAAATGTGTCTTTCTGAAACTTCTAATTACATATTCTTTTTCTTCTCACTTCAAAATCTATGTAAAACCATTTGGAGCAAAAAGTTGGTGGAATTTTAAAAAGACTATTAACAAAACAGTAAAATTTGAAAAAAGAGTCTTTAATAACATCTTTTTTAAAATGTGCTCAAAACAAAATTCATTAAAACGTTCACTGCTAAAGGTTTTACCAGCACTGATTTGGCATTCACAGCACATCTCTTGGTTGTCTTTGCCACTCTAAGTAATGAAATCAACGCAGACTCAAAGCAATAAAAGTTATATATATTGCTACATATGCTCTGTGTTAATAGTTCTGCGTGTGCTGAGGGCTGTAAGTATCAAAGAAAATGGTATTTTCTGGTTACCAATAAATTAAAGTCTCCCCTTCTATTAATTCTGCAAAAGATCTTAACTACTTAGAAACTCCCTTCTGGGAGTCATTCACTGATGGTGAGTAAGTCTGAAGAGTTTCAAATCCCTTTTCATGGAGAATGAATGTGAATGCCCAAAATCTGACTCAGGATAGTATGTTTGAGGGGACAGCTGTATGTGAAGTCTTAGGTCAAGCAGAAGGATGAGATAATAAGAAGAACAAAATAACCTAAAAAGAGGGGGGGGGGGGGGGGGAAAGGAATCTAGATTACTGGAATATCAACATATTTGAAATTAAGGGTAGATGATACTCTCTGCAACACACAGATTGCTGAACACCATTTACATCATTCCAAAGGCAAACGAATCACAGGAACGAAATGCTTCTCAGAAAGCATTCAGGTATGAATTCAAGAAGACACAGTGAATAAGAGATGCAACATGAAGTTCATTCGCTTCTCTTCTTCCTTCCCTACCTGAAAGGCACAACCCTTTGACTTGGTAGTTTATTTCTGTTGAAAGAGATGCAGAAGGGCTGTGGACTGAAGTACAACACGAACTCAAACTCTATGAGCCTGACACTTGGGGAGTAAATGTTTCTGGTTAGAATATGGCCTATAGCTTTTAATGAAACACTGTCCATTAAGAACTAAAATGCCCTATGTGTGTGTGTCCATGCACACAGAGCATGAGCCTGCAGACTGACAGGCTTCAAGGACTCTTACGAATAAAAAAAGTGATGTGATCAAAATTGACTATATCCTCTGTATCTTGTGAACAACAGGTTAACTTCGTTATTCAAGCCCCTCCATAAATGACTGATACACAGTAATAAGCCTATTTACATTTTCATTAAATGATTTCATTAGGTTTCAACCTAGTTGAATGCCTTCAAATAATTCAGATAAGCAAAATTCTGTCATTCGACTGCTTCATTCCAATAGTTTTTAAGTAGATGCAGAAGCATAAATATATAAAAATATATATATTTAATACAGAACAGTGTTCAGAAGCAAGGACATTAACAGCAGAGATCAGGGTTAGGCACACAACTCACTGTTTTTACTGGTATCCAGATTATGAATTCCTGTGACCCTTCTGAAAACAACCCTTAAAAGACTAACTTGGATTCTTAGAGCAATTCATCCATACTAGCCAAGTAAGCAAGATTTAGAACTCACAAACAATGACAAAGTAGACAGCTACCTGCAGCAAATTACAATATTGCAAAACTTAGCAGAAAATAGAGTTTCTTTTTTTTTGTTATCCCCTATAAATGCTCTACCTTGACAGTTCTGCTGATTTCTGTACATCACATATTCCTTCTTGCCCCCTGTATCGGCATCCTGTGATTCAACCTGGGGCCCAGTGCTGCCTGCTTTGCTGAATGAGTCACCTGGAGAGCAGCAGAGCAGGGAACAGAAGGCAGTAAGTGAATGGAAAAAAAAACAAACACACCCACAAATCCAAACCTGATCTCACAAGTCAGAACTGGAAAATCATGAAAGGAACGACTCCTGAAAACCTGATACAAATATTATTGGTGGCATGCAACAGTTTTCACGTTTCTTAGAGCACTTGACTGAATTACAAGAATAACTACTGCAGAATGTCCAAAGCATCTTAACAATGAATAAAAACAAAGATGTGCAAGCCCCATTTGTAATATAACTGCTAATCAATTTTTAGTGCATTTTCAGATGTCTCATGTGAAACCCAGAGAAAGGCTAAGAGGTGTGTCTGCTGCTCCTCTGCAATCTTCCATTGCATCCAGTCTCAGAATTAGTCTGTAGTACAACCATTACCCTCTACAGGATAAAGAATCCCTCTACAGGAATGGAAAGGAAATCTCAGCACTGCAGTATTCATTTCAGGACCAGTCCAAAAGCACTTTCCCTCTCAGAATTCTCCATAGAATTTGCATCTATCAAAATTAAATGCTACAGTCTTATCAACTTCAGCATTAACAATTAAGTCATGCCATATCTGACCCATTCCACAATGTTATCCTTAATGCAAAGCCTCTCATCTTCTGCTTTTGACAGCAGTTCACTTGGAATTTGATTTAATCTTATTTCCTACATTTATGTCTTCTCTGTCCCCCAGTTGTCCTTTACATCTCTACCCAGTTGTAACCTTACTAAATGCATTTCTCCTTTACCACTCCAAATCTTTATATAGTACCCATTGTTCTCTGCCTTACAAATTTGTCATACTTTGCTGATGCAGACACTTTGTCAACAAGTGAGTTTAAATTAACCCAGCCACGCTGGAAACTGACACGGCTGACTTGACTGATCAGTGGAATATTGGAAAAATATATTTACACAGCTTAAACAAATACAGTATTTTTGTATTCTCCTGTCTCTGTTACAGTTTTCATTAGACTTGGAAGCCCACACAAGAAAGTGTTCATTTACCTGAACACTGACATGTGTGTGTGCACATGTGGGCACCCTGCAAAACTGCCATTTATTCTGCACTTCATGCCATGTATGCCATGTACTTTTTATTCCATACAAAGCTGTTTTACATTCTAGCAGCAAAAATTCAACTAAAAGAAAAAAAACAACAGTGCTTCTCAAGACCTACATACATATAACTCACTACTCAATAAGATCTTAAGTTTAAGCAGCATTTGATGTGTGTAAAAGTGACCTGTTCTCACTTTCTACAAGGAAAGAATCCACTATTTCAAGCAGCACTGTAATGTCTGCTCTTTAAATACAACTGCTTATTCACCTGTCACTAATGTGCTCTCCTGTGCAGGCTCTTCTTGCAGGTCTGCAGTTCCAGACTGGTGCAATAGCAGCTCTCCATTTGCTTGTGGTTGAAGTTGCTTGGTTTGAACCTCACATGCCTTCAGACCTTCATAGGGTGCTCTGGTGTGATTCCAGAGTGCTGAATGCAGCCTGTGCACAGAGGAGCTCACAGGCCAATTTCCTACTGGTCTGGATGATTGTAGCAGGACAGGCAGCCGGGACTTCCTCAGCAGATGAGCAGCATCAGTCTGAAAAAGGCATTGAATAAAATAGGTTAACAGTTAAGTATGAAAAGTAGAAACAAGCACTGCAGGAAAAATAAAGATTTTCCAGCAATATCAGTCAGCTGTCACATGAAATTGTTTTGAAAATAAGACTGTAACTCCCTTGCATGGAAAACAAATATTCAGTGAGAACAAAAAACTCTGTTCCACCGGTTCAGTTTTCTGAGTGAGTGCTGCTAATGCATCCACAGCCACTGGAATGGCTTCCAGTCCATGAAGTAAGACAGCAAATTCACCCAAACAAAGGATTTTGGTCAGTAGGTCATCGACCTCAAATTTCTGTGTGTCCTAGGAAAATAGCTTATTACTCAAACTGACTTCTGTTACTACCCACTCCAATGCTTTGTCCACATGTGACTGCCAAGCAATTGTTTCCCTCAAAACCTTTTTTTTTTTTTTGAAGATCTTTCTAATTTTTCCTAAATTCCTGAACATATTTTCCTTTCTTCCTCTGCCTCCATCCAACAGGCCCCACACCTCACCCCAGCCCTTTCTAACCTTCGACCAAATGGACAGAGCTCTGCATCAGCTGCAGAAGAAACGCACTCTGCCTGAGAGAAATTACTGATGAACATGAACAATTTTATCACCCACACACTCTATACATCGCTCTTGCAGGACTCCATCACCTACTGTAACTGACATTCCATCAATGGAGTTGGGAGGAGAAACTCAATTTCTTAGTGGAGATCACAGCGTGTCAGCTGCTCACCTTGTGAAGACACCACATAAAATAAATGCAGCCTTGGTTAAGCCATAGAGCATAAGATAGCACTATCTCCAGAAGGATAAAAACATGCTATATGTTGATGGAAGTTATAGAATTGTGTGTAATAATAGTAATAAAAATCAATAATAGCATGTTCAAACAGATTTAGTTTATTCTTTTGCTGTTCATTTGCTCCACCAGCATCATCAGGCCCTGTAATTTCTTTTACCACCCAATGTATTCTGAAATACCTTTCCACATTCATTTCTTAGCAATTATAGTCTTTACACAATTTAAAATAATAAAAAGCAAGTCCCATTTTCCTAATGACATCCTCAATTCCTTTTCTACGTTCGTGAATACAAATATCATTTGGAAGCTGAAAAATAAAGCCTGTTGAGATGAACTTTTCTAGCTTTACTGAAATGCTCTTAATAGTGTCAAATTATTTCCACCTGTGTCAGGGCTGTTGTATATACACACACACTGCACAGATTACTCTAAGCTCAATTCAGCAGGCTATATGAAACAAAAGCCATTCAGATATACCAGTGTATTACGTTAGACCAAACAGGAAGAATTTTAACCAGTGCTGAGGTTGCAACTCATCTGGCAAATGATGAATCAAAATAGCATGCTAAAATTTAACAAAGACAAGAACTTGAAATAAAGAGGTGACAGTGATCAGAGTTGCAGAAAGAACTCTTGGCATTTCTCACAGGGGGCAGGCAGGTCTCCATTTGCCTCCAGAAAGACGGTCCTTTGTTCCTGAGAGGTGACACCAAAGCTACCATGTGTGCTTTTACACAAATCATCACAAGTAGATCTGCATTAATAGGCCAGCTGGGATCTCCAAGCCCTCCCCCTACCAACGCACCTTAACTATTTGTTACCAGCTGCCTTCATCTCTTCAAGTGTTTCCAAAGCCAGCTGCTCCAGGCAGCCCCAGAAGAGAGAGACCAGTTCCTTTGTGCCTCCAAAGGACTTGGTCAGAGCAGCCAAAAGATGGAGGCAAAACAGTCAGCCTGCCAAACACAGCTGACTAAATGGCCAGCAGCCTAAAAACACTAACAGTCACAGAATTACCAAATGGGTTGGGTTGAAAGGGACCTGAAAGATCACCCAGTTCCAACTCCCAGCTGTGGGCTGGTTGCTGCATCCTGTCCCCAGCTCAGGCTGCCCATGGCCCCCTCCAGCCTAGCCTTGGGCATCACCAAGGATGGAGCACCTACTGCTCTGGGCAGCACCGCCAGGGCCTCACTGCCCTCTGAGTAAAGAATTCCCTGCTAACATCTAACCTAAACCTTCCCTACAATGGCCCTAAGAACATTCCTGTTATCATTATCTTTTCTACCCACTTATTTTTTAAAAGATAGAAAAATTGCAACCAGGATGGAAAGCTTGAAAGTCTGGGAATGTAACTGAATCTCTGCCAGCAAAGATAGTTTGATTACGTGTAAAACGATTAGTGAAACAAGATGTTGTTTTTGTCAGCTGCATACATGGGTTTTGAATTCTAAGAATTCTCCATAGGGTTTCCAGGGACCAACAATGCATGACAAAATCTTAAAGTCCCAAACCATACTGAGTTGCTTACACCAGTACAGACAACATCTCTTGCTTTACAAGCACCCTCTTTTAATGAAATGAAGACAAGGAGAACAAGCCAGAACAAAAATCACCAGCTGTCAGCAACCTCTTGATCACTAAAGTCACAGAAAACATTCTTTGCAGCAGGTGCTACAACATTCTCTATTAGAAGCACACAAAATCAACAACAAGATTCTTCTTTGCCTCCCTTCCAAGAGTTCTCACCTTAGCCTCTCCACTCGCTACTGAAACAATATGCAGGAACCCTTTAGTAGACATTACTTTGCCCCCTTTTTGTTTGGGATCACAGAGTACCTGCCTGCAAAAGGCCTGAAAACTTTAACAGCACAAGCAAACAAAGCCTGTGCACAAAGCAGATTCTGTGCTCTTAGTTCCCCAAACAAATACGAAGAACTGACCTCCCAGTTTATAAAACTTTCAGACATCCCTAAGAGAGAGACATGATGGTAAGATGTTCATAAAAGCACAGAAGATTTGAGTTTGTTGAAATCCACCATTAGTGCTTCACCTGTGTGCTCTGAGATATTACACAAGTCTTCTAGATCTCACTTGCTACTTACACTTAATAAACCAGAGGTTCAGAACACTCTGGTTCTGCACTTTATGAGCATCTATACTGAGATATGAGGCAGCACAGAATCAGGCCACTATGCTGTAATCTATGTCTCTATCCAACAGCTATTATATTTACTGGTGCCTAGTTTCAGTGAGGAATGAAATTCCATTAATGTTCTAAGGCATGCTGAAGGATGAAAAGCTCCGAACATTAAGAACAATTACCTTACATATATTTAGTGTACACCTCTCTTTTTAATTTTAAAAATTACACAAAAGCAAAATCTGATATTAGAAATGACACGTACTTTTCTCTTTGTACATCTACTCCCTGGGTACTAAAAAGAGAATCTTAAACTCACTTCAGTTGTTCTCCTTGAAAAAAAGCCTCTTTCATGCTGTTTGCTCTTACACACGTTCTCCTGCTGAAGTTCTCCTTCTGCATTTAATCTTGAATATTTTGTTCTCCCTTCCGAGGCTCCTTTATTGTCTTCACATTTGAGTCTCATGACATTTTCCTCTAAAGTCATTGTTTGTGTAGCTGCATCTTTCAGTTCTGCTTTCAGCAACTCAATATCCTTATTAATCTGCGGCGTTGCATCTACATGAAGCTTCTCTTTCCCATCAAAAGTTGATTTTAATTCTGCTTGCTGCTTTAAGAATTTATTGGCTTGCTTGAAATGTTTGAGTTCAGCTCTTAGTTGAATGATCATTTGCCTAAGATCTTCTTCATTCTCTTTCTCTGTGTCTTCACTTGAATGTTCTTGCTCAGTTGTGCTCAGATGATCTAACAGTTCATTTACAGTTTTCATTTGTTCTTGTCTGCTATACTCAGGAAGGAGGAAGGAAAAGGCATGAATTTTGATTTTTATTTAAGCAAACAAGAACACCTTCTAAGAAACACTTTTGCAGCGTCTTGACATACTTGAAATTCCCGGGAGGCTTTATTTTATGCACTAATGAATTACTCACTAATGAACAGAGGTTTTGAAACAGTTTCACAGCGTGAATTGTAACACAAATTATCTCATCAACACTTTTCTTCTATTCATGACCATATACGCTCTACCAGCCCTCTCCTCATCCATGAACAGTTAGTAAACCTCTAGTAACTAAATTAATTGTTTACATAACAGCAATAGAAGAAACAGGAATGTATTTTGAAATGAGTTTACTCTCGGATTTAAATACTTGAAAAATAAAACTCCCACCAATACAATACAATGATTTTTTTCTTAAATGAGTCCCTTTGTGCTTTTCTAATGTAACATGGAAGCTGGAAAAGGAGAAAGCAGCCAAAAGCCTGCCGAAATAGCTCACTACAGACCACCGCACGGCCTCACAGACCACCAGCGTCCATTGACAACAGTTTTGAAAACAACACTGTGCATGAAACTGAAGCCAAATAAGCTGCACTTCAGGCATAAGCAAGTCTTCAAATCCTACAGATGATACCATGTGTCCAATAAAGAACAGTTTGTGCCACTAAACATATAAACTAGCATTTTAAACAACTGTATTTATATAGTTAGCATTTGAAGTGCTACAGACTAACTAGGCTCTTTATGTCTCTGTCTGGCATCTAATGTCATTAATGAGAATTAAGTCACCCAAAGTACAGGCTCATCACCAGCCAGTCTGGTCATTTATATCTGAATACAGAAAAAATTACACACTAGAGAGCTAAAGATGACGGTGTTGGAATCATTAGCAGACTTCTAAGTAAAGTTAACAAATAAAACAATGTTATCTGTTCATATTCTATGAGTAATAACCCCCTCATTTATCACTGACTGGTGCTTTGACAGCTAAGATCATTGGATCTCTTGGACAGTTCTGATCAGCAATGTAAAAACACAGGACTGCTTGAGTAAAGCCAGCTGCAGTGCATGCTGAACACAGAATAGGATTTGACTTGTGTAACTCCACAGGAAATTCTGCTACCAGCACTGCTGAGTGCTCAGTATATGGAAGGTCATTGCCATTACTCTGAAAGCACAACACTGATGGGCACAGGAAGAAAAAGTCATTCAATACTGTATACAGTCATAACACTGTGGAAAGAACAAAGAAAGAAAAATGAGAGTGATCTCCAGGAAAGCTGTAATTGAGTTTTCAACCAGAAGATTAAGTGGTTGAAGCATAAAATGGGAGGGAAAAAACCTAATGAGGGTGTGTTTTTTCTAGACACCTTGTTTGGTATTGTCCAGTTCCTGCATTTCAGCTGGGAATTGATTGCACTGTAGTATAACACACACACAAACAGAAAAGACAGAGGCCACGAAGGGTACCAGCAATGTCTAATCAGAATTAACCCTCCAGTCACTGTAACTCCATTTCCACCGTCCATAATTTCTCACTCATACCCCTTCTAAGCAATACGGATTCACTCCCTTCAGCACACCATCATTTACTGCCCTGTGTTTTCAGCTATTTTAGTATCATTGAGAACAAAACAAAAATATAAATAAATAAAAACAGAAAGCAGCAGCATGTGTTATCATCTGAGTCCTTTAGCACTGCTAGTCCCCGCTCTGAAAACATTCCTCTGTACAGTAAAGCTCCATGTATCAATAACTTTGGGGAGTTTTTTTTCTTGTAATGGTTTTTTCATAAGGATTTCTACTGATAGTATATTTCCTAATTACTTAATTGCATGATAGACTAAAATGGCTCTGAAGGCGCCTTGCCAATCTCTCAGGTAAATTAGACAGTGCCATTATCTAAATTCACTTTAGCAAAATTACTTTATTCTCTTCTCAAATAGAAATACTGTCAAAAGCAGTGCATCTCTCTCATACTTACGTAGATTCAAGTACAGATGTTCTATTTTCTCTTAAAAAAGATGTGAGCAAGTTCATCTCTTCTGTTTCATGTTCACTCATCCCTATTCTGCCAAAGTGTTTGCCAGTTGTATCATGTTCAAGCTGAGGCTTATTTGGATTCCTATAATGTCTATCTTTGCAGAAACTCTCTGAATAGCCTGATGGAGTTATCTGTTAAAAAATTGCAAATATTTTCTTATTAGATAGGTATGCAATGCTCAATTAAATTAAGGGCTGTAATCTTTTTGTAATCAGGTTTTCTAATTCCTGGTGCCCTTTATCTACATTAAGAAGCATCCACAGACATTTCACTGACCAGTTATTAACTGAAAAACAAATGAACATCTATTTCACATGATTAATTCATACAGATCAGTTGTTCAGTAGTAAGTAGACCTCCCTGAAGGTATTTATCTTTGAATAGGTATGAAATTTCTGGAATGCTGCCTGCACATCGCTGCTAGCTTTCTAGTTTTAGTTTACCTTTGAATCATTTGTCTTTACAGTATCAAATTCTGTCCTGAAATCACCAGGTGCAAGCTCTGACAGCAAGGACAGGATAGAACTTAAACTATATACAAACTGCCAGCTTCTTGCATGGAGACTTTGTTTCTACATGGGTCCTCTCCAGTAATTCAGCATTCCTTTAAGTCAATGGGAGTCTTTTGTATCAACTACATGAGTATATACACCTGGTCCACATCATGCAGTTTCACGGGTAGGCATCACCAGCGAGACACTAAAATGTTTAAGAGGCAGAAGAATCATTACAACATTTACCTGCTTATCCACCTCAGAAGGACAGTCCACGGGTTCATGAAGGCATATCTAGTCAACAGAGAAACACAGACATTACAAACAACAGCATGTCACTGTGCTTCAGCACAACCACTCCAAATGTGTCACTCTGTGCCATATTTTAGCACCTCACCGTTTTCAAACTATTAGAAATGTCCAGCAAATGACACTTTATGATCTTCTGAGGTTCCTTTTAACTTGAATTATTTTAAGATACCATGATGCTTTGGAATGATCAGAGTACAGCAGATTCCAGAAGCTTTTGTCAAGTACACAAATGTCTCTAGCAAGTTACCATGACATCCAGTATTCCAACCCAGAAGGATCTCAAATACTTCTCATCAATGATGGCAGCAGACAAACCTCACAACAATTGAACTACAGGCTTTTTAAGGAGAAACACAGTGCATTCAGTGCAGTCCTACCTGACTGTCCCTCTCATAAAACTGACTGCTCTGCATCTTCCTGTCATTGTCACCATCTTCAGTCTGCTTCACCTGCTCTTCTGTTATTTCAAGAAACTACACAAAGTATGGAATGATGTGAAAATGTAGCACAAAAGAATACTGTGATATGAAACATGCATAAATAAGTCAGTGACATGTCTTAAAAGAAAACAAAAAAAGCCTGCAATACAAAGTAACAAACACCAAATTAGATTTCTTCAACAAGATCAAAGAAAATTAATATAAAAACCAGGAATTATTCATATTACAGTGAAACCTTATTTTATACATTACTTCATTGTTATTTAACCCTCTCCCCTCAGATATTACAATAACAAGTGAGCATCTTTTAGGCTCTCCAGACAAAAGTCCCCTATCTTCAGTCATGTTCTCACTGTGCCTATTTTATTTTCCCACTGCCAGAATTCACTTTTCCTTGTTGCACCATTAGGGCTTTTCTCCAGCACCCACGAAGCAGACACTTGTCAAAGAAAGCACATGCAGCTTTCTAGAAAGAGTTACAACAGTTACATCTGCTTTGTCTAGCCTGAATTTGCCAGTTTGCAGCAAATGGTATTGAATTTACCTATGATGAGGCCCTTGGAGCTGCACAGCATAAGCAAGCTTTGGTCTCTTTTACTTTTTTTGCTGATATATAACTAAGCATTTAGTAATGCAGAAGAGTGAAAATAATTCATTTACATCCCTGGCTACATTCCTGTAGCTCACAGAGTAAAACTGGTGCTTTCTGGGGGAGTTCTTGCCTGCACTGTGGTATGAATTTGGCAAAATTTAGTATTTTAGGAACACTTTGGAACAAAGGTTCCCAAACTGTAGCAGACCTGAGCCAGAGAGCAGCTCCAACCCTACCCAGCTGGGAAGAATGAGCAGCAGAGCACCACAGGAGAAGCACAGCACAGAGCCTCTGAATCACTGCAGACAGCATCCAAACAGCTCCATTTAAAGAAATCTGAGCTAAAATTTCAACCAGACTGGACATTTATATCATTTTGTTTATAGCATCTTTTTTCAGTCTAATAGAAAAAGATGGCTATTTCAGACCTTTCCTGCTAGAGCCTCATTAAAAATAGGGAACATGAGTGATGGTAAATACCAACGATGCTGTGCCTAGGATGTCTAAACCACAGGCAGGATATAGCATTGGCACAGCAGATTCAGACTTGCATTAGATTCCATTTTTTACCCTTAAAGCACTATGCCAATAACATAGCACTGCTGTGTTTAACAGTCATGTGGAGCTACAGAAAAATTAACTTGAGACAAGAGGAAGCAGAATCCTGAGCACGCTCACAGAAAAAGCAGTAAACTAAGAGTACAGATACAGAGACTGAGATGACAAATTGAAAGGAAAGAGACTGGAGCCTAGTGGTTGAGATGTGATATTTATAGTTTTGATGGATACAAAGTGTGGAGCTGAAACTTGGGACATGAAAAGAAAAACCTGCTTCCCTGGTATCACATGCTGTAAAGTCTTGGCTCTCAGCACGTCCATCCAAGTGCAGACAAACAGGATTCTGCAGGGAGTGTTATTTTTGCTTCCTATGAACACTGGGAATTGAACACATGCGTGGGTTCGTTGTTTTTATTTTTAATTGAGCACAAAAGGTGCACATAAATGTATATGGGAAATAAATGAGAAAAGCTTTTTTTTAATCTTCTGCTCTCTAGCACTATAATCAGCTCTAATGGTTTTAAGTAACTGGATGGTGCAGTCTATTAATATATTTGCCTTTTACTATTAGAAATCTATATTCAAAATTAACTTCTAAGTCACGCTTCAATTATCTTGGTATTTTCACTTAAAACTCAGTTTTCCAGGACAACACAAAGTAAAGGCAATCTGAAAATCAGAGCAAGATAGGCAGAGCTGTGATAGACAGCAACAACATGCATTTAAAAAGACAGCTTTTCATTGCAGTCATAGAAAATCAAAAGTCCAACCACATTTGCTAAATATGACTAAATTTCAGTTTTCCATGTAGGGTTTGATGACCTGAATCTACACATTTGTGTATTAAAATTCAACTTATTAGCATATGTAACTTATCCTCCTAATGCAACTACCTCTACTGGCTCAATATTTCCTTGCATATGAGTTTCCCAGGCCAGTATTGGACTAAATAAGCGGTGCTGCTCAGAACAGAACTCTTATGTCAGACCAACAGGTTGCAGCACACCATAACAAGGAATCGCTGCAGTTTAAGCCTGGTCCTACGTCTGAGATGCTGAAAGGAAACTTTCTGTGCTCCAAGGAACATAATCTAATGCTCAACAAAATATTAGAAGCAAATAAGTGGCTTAAGGACAGAGAAAAAAGTCTGCTAAAAATAAGCAGCCTGTTTAAAGTATTTCCTTGGGGACTGAAAACCTTTTCCTAAATGAAGCACTGATATGCTTGGTTTGTAAAGATCCCCGGAGCCCTGAAGGCTGAAATCACTGAGGCTGCTTCTCTCAGAGAAAGCAGATGTTCAGAGGACAGCACACAAACAACCTTTTTCTGCTCTCCTCACTCCCTTCCAAACACAAGGCCAAGAAACGGAGCACCGGAGGCTGGCAGGCCCCTGGGAGATGCCCTGCAGAGACCCCAGGATGCACATTTATCTGATCTGTGCTCTGGCTTTTGGAAGGAAAAGAAAGATGGGTTCATTTTAAGAACCTGAGAAGGGTGCATGCTTCTGTTCCTGTCCCAATTCCTCTTTAGCATCATCTCAGCACTACCTGCCAACAAATCCTTGCCCAAAATACACACAAGAAATAGAACATGGCCTCTCTGACAACTGTTATTAACATGCAAAATACACCGTTGTCACAATCCCTAGCCTGGAAACGAGATAGCCCTTTATTGCCAAGGCTGATGAAATAGTCCCTTTTAAGCTAAAAGCGTTTAATCACAGCTCCTGTAACTTTTGAGCTCTACAGCACTGTCATCACACTGACACGCAATCAGATGTTACCAAATTTTACATTCCTATGTCTGCTACAAGAATTTTGGGGGCTTTTATTTTACAGGCTTCGCTCTTTGCCATTCCACATCTATTTTCATGTAGGCAGCTTCCTAAGCAGCCTCACACGTTCCACCCATGCCGAGACAAACGCATGGTCACGATATCCTGTCATGATAACGACACCAATTCCTTCGGTCTGAGCCATGGCATCAGTGGGGGTGCAGCACCCTCTGCAGGACGGCACGGCAAACGACCAGGGGAGACACCCACAGAAAGCACAAGCACTCTGAAACGGGTTGCCCACAAGCTTTTCAGTGCAGAACCATTACAACAACCTGAAAATGTATTATTTTAATAAAATTCACCACGCTCCTAAAGGCTGTTCTGTAATTTAAGCATATTTTCGATTAAAATATATTTGAAGTAAAGGTAACAAAAACACGTCTTGAAACTGAAAAGCCAAGAATATTTTGTGATTTCTGATGACACCAAAGGAATTTGTGCCCTGTACTGAGACGATCATGACAGGATATTGCTTACTTGTAAAGCAAAATTAACTCTTTCTTCCTCTTCTAAATGAGGAAACCAACAGATGGCAGACCCAATAAATGCTTTTACATGTCGTTTCTTTAAAATCTACTAAAAACATCTCTGAACACTTGCTGAATTGAGATTGTGAGATCTTGTGTTAACCTCTTAAATTTATTTCCATCATTAAGTTCCTATAAGGAATTAACGATCTCAAGTCCCCAGGTTTTATGGTCATTCTCACTTATGTAAACCATTCCACAAAGTACATTAGAGGTGAGACTCAGATTCACTGCTTTAACACTGAAAACCTACCTCACTCTGGTTTAATATCTTCACTGCTTCCTTCCCTTGAGAATCTGTTGTGAAGAATCCAAGCTGTTTCATCTTAAGTTCTTGATTAATTAACTGCAGGTCCTTAACCACCAAGAGAAGATCAGTAACCTAAACAACCAAAGGAAGAACAAGCAAAACTGATAGCATCCATGCTAGTATGAAAGCAAAGTATAATATATAAATCTCTATGTAAATCTAAACTGCAAAGTTAGAATGTCTGGGCTCCTGTAACTGCTCATAAGGCAATCTCCCTACGTAAGGAAAACATGACAATGTGTTTGTAAGTTGGTGTTCAAGAAATCTCAACTTGGAAGACTCTAGTTTCCAGCTAAGATGAAGCACCAAACTTCAGTATTCAGCAACAGAAAGAAACTCAAGAGCACCTCACAACAACAGGCTGATTTATGAAGATTTTTGATTCCCTTTTTGATGCAAGGGAAGCCAGCACTACATAGAAATAGTAACACTCTGAAGCAATCTGTTCTTGTACCTCAAACACCCTATAAGACAGTACCACTGAGTTATTTCACAGATGTAAAATCTGCATCAGAGTGAACAGTCACATTCAAGGCTCTTGAATAGACATCAGGGACACAGAGTTGCATAGTTACATCAAGAAGGCAGCATTTGCAGAAGGTGGTGAAATGTTTTTATTAGAGCAATTAGTGTATTTGCGAAAAGCAGATCAGTATTCAGTCATAGAACCTTTTTTTCAGGCAAGAAATGGTTTATCAACATCTTTTGCTAATGCTGTCCCTGAATTTGCCAGAGGGAATATGTTCAGAGATAAAGGTAGTGTTCCTCAGAATGGGACTGATAGACAATATGGGGCTTTTTTACTTACACCTGCTCAGTGTAAGGCAAGAATCTTTCCTTCCCATTACCCCCCCCCCCCACATTTTGAACACTTGCCTACAATTCAGCTGCCCATGAGAAATGGAAAGCCTCACTTATGTTCAATCTCAAACAATTGCATTCAGCACAGTTCCTTATCATAAATTGGTGCACTGCTCAGAGATCAACGCACAGGATGATGAGTTAGAACAGTTTTCTGAACTCCAATACTAATCTATTGCTTGACAACTGTCTGCAAATTTAATTTCTTTGAATTTCAGTTCTACTTATGCAGAATGAAGATAATATTAACCTACCTCAGGGTTCCTTTTTAACATTCCATATTTGTCAAAAAAATTGTGAAGCCCGTGATGGAGTGTGCTATACAGAATAAATTACAGACACCACTACCATATTCATGATTAATAAAGGCAGGTGAGATGTGCATTGTAGGATACTTAATACAAAAACTTTTCTTTGGAGTCAGCATACTTTATGATCACTAAAATAGGGCATTGAGTTTGAAACTTGAACCCAGCTGACTATTTGAAAAGCTTTGCAGCAGCTCACGTACCTTGCAGTTGACTCTCAAGCTCATGTTGTGTAACAAGTAGAAACTGCTCATAAAGGGTGGATCACAAACCACCCAGATAAGAACATCAAATCCTTTCAGAACTAGCAAGTCATATCTAAATAAAATGCTTCTTCCCATGAGAGACGCACAAACTACAAATGAATCAGAATTAAGTCATTAAAAGCAGTAAATATTAAAACAGATCAATACCTTTTTCTTAAGTTCTTCAAGAGACAGATGGTCTATCTGTAGGTTTAAATTATCTTGCTCTCCTAAGCAAATACTCATATAAGATGTTTGATCTCCACAGAAAGACAGCGTTTCATCTGTCAAAATAACCAACAACAGGAATTATTTCAGAAACTGTCATTTGTTTGCAGGAAAAGAAAGCATAAGATGCAAAGAGAGGACTTTTCAAATAAGAGCCTACCAGGAAGTCTGGGTGAGGCCTGTTAAAATTGTTTCATTCCCCAAAATAAGCTTTATGTTCAATTGAACCAATTTTGTCCTTACATTTCTTTGTGCCTCTGACAACTAGACATGCTGTATTTTCTGTGGTTATCAGGATGAGTTGTGGATGCAATTCCACATTATAATCTGCATATTTAGCATTATATTTAGAAACATTTTTTAGGAAGGATAAGCAAGGCATGAGCAGTTATTCTAGCTGTATTTGTAAGAGTTAGAAGTCTCGAGGCAAAGAGCCCGGTTGGACAAGGTCACAGAATTCATTCTGCTTTGGGGCCAAAGGAACTGAAAACAAACGGAATTGAAAATAGTTATTCATTGCCTCTACAACCACATGACTGGTTTGTTATGCTTCAATAAACACCTGTTCATTTACAGCAAAGATGACAATTCTTTAATATTATCTCATTAGACAGCGAGAAAGCATCTCTGAATTGTGACAAAGAGGAGGCATCCAAATTCTATTCCCAACTCTGACAATGACCCTATGGAAGCTGCGAGGATCCGATGATTCACAAATGATCACAAAATTTCAGGCTTCTTCCCTCACAGCTTCAGCTACAGCCCCACTGCTTCTGACAACTGGACCAGGAGTACCCACAGCTCCTATGGGCTTCTCCTGGCTGTTCATCACCTCTTTACTCTGGAGGCTGGAAACTGCGACAAAGCAGAAGCTCACCTTTGGTCACTTATCAAAGTGGAGAAGAGAATGATGCCAAAATGGAAATTCTAAGTTGAAAGGCCAAGTGAACAGGCTTTGTTGTTCTTTAATGTATCTCCTAAGAACAAAATAGATCTCTCTGCACATGCAGTGAACTTTTAATATCCGTCATTCTTTTCTACAGTTAAGTATAAACTTAAACCATCTTCAAAGAAGTAAAACCAAACTGTATTTAAAAGCTCTAATATTTCTGAATAAACTACAAAAGAATAGAACTACTGGCTATGTTTTTCTTCTCTGGAAGTGCTTCTTGCCTTAGGAGGAGTTTACCAATTTCCTGAGACATAAGCTCTTTAGCAAAATATCATCCAATTACAAAGTTCCAGGGACAGAAAGTGATCCCATGGCCACAGAGCCAGGAATCTGATTTCTGCAGAAAACAGGAAATTCTATGGGTACAAAATTGTAGGCAGCTTGAAATGATCGCTGCAGCAGAATTGCCACAGAATTACTAACATTTGCTGCGGGGAAAGAGAAAAGCTGTCCCTTTATACAACTCTTTATGAGTTCTGATTGCTCAAAGATATTCTGTTACAAATCCCCCAAATAATTTTTAGTACAGAAGGCTGAAGTCTTTCTTACACCTTTATCTAATTTCAAACGGTTCTCCTCCATCACAGCAAACTGAGTGCAATAAAACCAGTTTTCTTTTGTGCAAGAAGATCAAGAAAAGGGAAGGGCTGCACGTGCATACAGACCTTGCCTGTTTTTAGCATTCTTAACCTGATCTTCTAAGACCTTCTGGAGATTCCGAGTGGCTAGAATGTCATCCTCAAGTTGTTTCCGTAACATGAAGATCTTGTTTAATTCTGTCTGCAAGCTATTTAAACTAAGGAAAAAAGAAGAAAACCAGAAATTAAGCAAAAACATTTAAGATTTTGATTCGAAGCCCTCACTTAGGCAAGGCAGCATCTTTTACACCTCCAGGCTTCCACAAAGACCCCATTTCACACAGCCAGCACTGGTTTTCATCACACGGTTACATCGTTTTGATGCATAAGAGTTAACTAATCCCTATACAGAAAGGAGGTATCAAACCTTTACATCCACATCCTCTTCTTGCTGTTTTGAACTGTTGCTACTTTTAAATCAGCTTAAGCAGTACAGATACACTGTATTGGGCAAATGTGAGGGCGTTTTTTTGTTTGTTTGAAGGAAAACCAAAACAACCAATCTTAGTCTATTCCATATGGTGACTATGGAAACTCTGTTCCCCTGCTACAGGGCTGTACTGTACAACCCAATGCTCCCCTAAAAAAATAAGTATTAAAAAAAAACAAAACATGTTTCATTGAAAATATGATTCGGGCACAACCCAACTATTTTATTTCTTCCATCAGCCAGCAGTCTGCAAAAAGACCTTTCAAGTTTAAATGGTGCCAATTATCTCAACTGGGTATAAATTTCAAAACTTAAAAATGACAATTTGTCAACATGAATTAATTCCTTAAGCAGCTTCTTTTTTCCCCAGCATAGTCACCGAAGTGCTTACTTTAGCATCAGTCACTGCCCCCTGCTTCTCTCCATGTCAGCACATCCAGCTGTCCCTTGCTAGATCATCCCCATCACCCTTCACCAGCACCGACAAGACAGCTACAATCAGTCCAGAAAAAGACTTAACTACGCTAAAAACTGAAATTGTAACAGTATGAAATAAACAGCATTTGATAAAAAATGTGCTACCGAACTCACTGTATTATTTATTTTGTCATCAAATTCACTCCAAAACTCAGGACTTTACGATAAATTATGCTGCCGTAGAATTTCCAACCCACAATATTGAAATGCCTAAGAATTCAGGAATCTTTCAAAACAAAATTCAAATCTGCCTTACAGGAGGCTACACAGGAGCAAACAGTGCATCATACTTGCATGAGGATAACAGCATCTTGCAGAAACACATTAATTAAAAGGCAGCATATATGAAAAGACTCTCGGTCTGTCTTCTGACAAGTGTGCTGTTGTCAGTATTTCTTGCACATGAACCCACTCCTTTAACTAACGCTCCCTGGCTCGGGAATATTCTTTGAAGAGAAAACTCTCTTAAATGCTCAGCAAAAATTAAGAAGAAAAGCAAAGCAAGACATTAGTAGAAGCTAAGTAAGCACATTCTCTCCTCCTCATGAGCTAAAGGTTTTATCAGAATAAGCATCGATTCTCTGCTTGGAGAGACAAGGAATGTCATGGTACTGACATCAGAATCTTATTTTGAAAAATCCCCATTCAAGTTGCACAGTCAGCTACTGTTATAATTTTCCCCATTTGAAAGATATTCTAAGAAAAGATAGCAGCAGATCTGTTTCCTTGTTGCTGCCATCACTACACAGTGTTGACACAACCACCTCACCCACAGACTGTTTCAACAGCAGGGCACTTTGTGTGAAATACTGAACCAAATGGGCTCCCTCCTTCATTTGGTGATTGCCACAAAAGCCATTGATCTTCTCCTGGAGATAAGAAATAATCTCCATAGTCTGCCTTCTATCACTATTTCTAATGAGAAAGATTCCATTCTCTAAAACAGCTTCTGAGCTGTGGCCAAGCACAGGATGACATTACTATTAATGTGCCTCATTCAAATTCTAGATCTCATCTACCTCAGTGCTACTCACTTGCTGCTTTCCAAACTACAGTTCCTACGCGCTGACCGCAAAATACAAACAGGCATTCCCAAAAAGCTGGCAGGTATGAGCCACTGCATTCAGGCAGTGAGAGTGAGGAGCCATCTCCTAAACGTCCCCAGTACCTAATTAAGATATTTGTAATTATAACAGCAGAAGTACATTTTATTAAACATTATTTCTTTTACCCAAAGGCTAAGAATATTCCTCATTTCATCAGAACATCTCTTCCTCAATGCCAAGCAATAGCAGAATACAAAGTAGGTTAGAGATTTCTTTCTAAAATGCTGTGCTCTTTGATATTAAAAGGTTGAAAAGCACTACCTCCTGCCGTTTAGAATGCTTCTGAATGCTCGATGTTGAAAGAATGTTATGAAAATTTCACTTATTCTATTTTGTTTAAACATCTCCAAAACCTTACCTGCTTAATTCTCATCAAAACGTTCACTGTGCCACTCTTAAAGTAAGCATCATATTATTATTTGAGAAGGAGCAGACTATGGTAAATCATCCAGCACAGCACAGTTGACAGGGATTTGATTTTTCCCCTATATTCCAACACAGGACAAGAACCTCCTCTGAAAACCTATCTGCTCTCTTTGTATGCAAATGGAAATCTAATCCAAAGGGAAATATTTTCAGAAATATTGAGCTCACTGAAATAACATTCCCTTCTTTACAAAAACATTTCTTTTTTAAGAAGACTACAACAGCAAGTTTATCACCTGTAACAATTAGCCTGCACAAAATACTGCCTACCCAGTTAAGTTGCACCTTTATTCACATCTTCAAACTTTCTTTGAGTTTAGATTGACCATCAAAACAGAAAAATTACTTACCTATCTGATTCCTTAAAGGTCTGCACCAATGTAGAATAAATATTTTGTTCCTTTTTTAAAGCAAGGATCAGCTTTTCATATTCAGATTCTTTTTTTTCCTAAATTAAGAAAAGAACAGTTATCTTTGAATGTGCTTTTTATGTCAGCTTGTCTACAACTTCGTGCAGCCATGAAAAGGAGAGAAGGTGAAGAGAGCAACTCAGAAGACAGGAGTGCCCACCTCAAAAATGTCGTGTGAATCTGGAAATGATTTATGATCTAAATAAATAAACAGCACGTAAATCTGCTGTTATTACAGGAGGTGAATAATGGTTTGCTATTTACCTATCATAAGTGAGCTACGTATCCAAACAGTGGCTCAACCCAGGAACAACCCAGCAAGTTGTTATCATAGGCAAGAAAAGGGAAAGGCGAGTAGAAGCCCAAAGACCAAGTGCCCATTTTAGAACACTGTCCCAACAGTCCTCTCCATTTTCTGGATAAAAGTGGCTTTCTTTGAGGCCGGGTTTCCTGCAAATTCTGTTCCATTTCTGAATAAAAAGGTCTGCATTGAGCCAATAAATACAGGATGCACATGCCAGCCTCATGCTCCTCCAGTCTGAACACTCAAGCTGGGTGACTCCAAGCTGCTTTCTTCACTCGTACAAAAAAAATTGTTTGCCTGCAGCCTTGCTCACAGAAGGTATATTATTACAAGAATAAATCCAGACTCCTGTGCTACTTTCTCAGTAAGCATCCACTGTTAAGTTCCGAAGACTTTTTTCAATCCAACAACCACTCAGCCACTTTTTCAGCAGGAAGCAAAAAAATGCAGCTATTTAAAGGAGTATTTGCTTGCTCTTATTACATAAAAATACCTAAGATGTCAGCTGGCTCGGAAGAGAAAATAACTGGGATATCTAAAGGAAATGTAAATGTATTAATGTCAGGCACAGTATCTTCTGTCTCTGTTTGAGAAGAAAAGGCCACGATGCTTCTCTCACTTTTCCTTCCACTTGAAAATTGAAAGCACAAACAAAAAAGGTGCCACAGCCAGGGAGGGGTGTGCATGGCTCCAGCATGACAAGATAACTCCAGAGGACAGGAATGAAAGGTAATTCTATTTTCTCCACATTACAACCTCAAGTCTGGAAACTAAACTCTCAAGAGATACTAAATCATTAGTGAACACATCATTAACAGGGAAGAAATCTACACCCAGGAGTTTCAAGCAGCTGTTATTACTTCAATTGCAGTTCCTAAGCCAGGAAACTGCAACAAAAATTCAGCTACAGTAGAATCTCGTTAATTCACGCTAACGATGCAGAGACTGTTAATTTGAAGAACTCATATTCTGCAAAGTAAACAGCACAAAAGCAAGGACAACTGTTGTTTACTTTTAATTATTTACGCTCGTACTTCACAGCGTGCTAGCAAACATGTTAAATAATATTTTGCAAATGTAATCAAGTTTTGATCAAATTATTTCCATTGAGTAATCTGCATAACAGATCTCAGTGCTGAAAGAGCAGCTCGTGCCACTTAACCCCGCAGGCTCTTTGAAGAAGTGACCTTGTCTTTGTGTTCATCACGCTCCACCAGCACCATCCCTAACGGTGCCCTAACACACGTTTCAAGGTTCTCGTGCTGTTTGTACGTTCAATACTATTTTATAGGTGAGCAGCAAAATACTGAGCTTCACGTCAAGCTTACTGCCAGGGCGAGCAGAGAAGCAGCACACAGCAATGACTTCTGCTGGCTGTGTGCTGAGGAACACAAAGGCTAACGGGCTGAGATGGGTGATCCAGAGTCCATTAATAAAAAATACCTTTTAAAAAGTGTCAAAAAATGAATCTCACAGCCTGAGTTAAGGACTCTTAGCAACGTGCAGGAATCCCAGCCTTATAAGCATAGGCATTAAGCATGAAGTACTCTGATTGCAATTCAGTTTGGAACAGCGTTCATCGCTGACAACAGCACTGATCAATGACACAAAAGGAAGGGGAAGAGATAAATCTTTTGACTTAATTTAGTTGGTTAACAGCCTGTTAAAAGTTCTAGTGAACTCTTCCATATGTCTGATACAAGCCTTGTAATTATTACTGAAAATACTACAGAACTGTATCCTAATTACAAGGTCTTTCTGAGTAATGTCACTCTGAAGAGTTTAGGACAGGCACATTAGATAACAGCTGCTACCAGTTGTTCAGGGGCTGTGACTGCTGCTTAGCAAAGCAGTGCTACACAGACCTTGCCTCTTTTCTTACCCTTTTTTCTGAATTCATGAGTTAATTCAGTTCAACATTTGCACCAAAATCTGAGCAACCTCACGAAAACCTCCCAACGTTTTTTTTCCTCCATTAACGGAGACAAGGGCTGTTTCTAAACTCCAAATGTCACAGATTATAGGCAAATTATTACAAAGTCTAAATTCAATTAGCTAGGTAAAGGTTAGCAAAATCATGAAGAAACGTTCTTGATTATTCAGATTCTTCCCTGAATAATAAGGATGAGAAGATACAGCACGAACATTTTTTTGGGGCACATTATTACTGTCACTTCTAAATAAAGCGTAGGAGTGAATTATTCCAATCAGCTCCCCAAAGGTACACAAAACATACGGCAGCTCCGTTACTTACACAGACCATAATGCTGTGGGAGTTAATGAAACATTAAACCTCTTGACACATGGTGTGAGGGAAAATGTGTTAGAAGAGATAGCTGCAAGACATCCAGGACCATATTGCAGTGGAAGATTTATATTCCCGTGAAAGCAGGCAATCTAATACATTAAAGTCTATATTTAAATCTGAAATACTATTGCTAAGCAGCAGCGGTGGAAAACATCACTTATTTTCATTAAAAGGTTTCTGCAATTGTAAGCAAAGAAAGGAAAAAGGTTTGTACCTCTGCAGTAAGTAACCTACTGGCAACGTCACAGGAATATTTGGTGGCCTCATTGGGATCACTTCAAAATCTGTGAAGGTCAGGGAATGAACGACAGAGATGAGGCCACAACCTACAGCCCAGCACTGACCCGGCCAGGCAGCCATCAGCACCAGGATTTGATCATTTCTTATAACCTTGCACAGAACAGGACGTATGGACTACTGCAAATGAAACAATCACTAATAAGATCAAAATCGTTACAGGCCAGTGAGTCACAGACCTGAAGATGGAAATTACTGAAGCTAAAGACTGCTGCTGACTTTTAGAAGATGTCATCTCAACCACAGAAAATGTCAAAAAGCTGATGGCTCTGAGGAACTCATGGCCCCTCCTGATGATATATATGGTGAGATTACTGGACTATAAACATCTGCAAATATCACCTCATCAGGCTAACTCTGCTAAGATGAAACTGCTGCTAATATGGAAATGCTGCAATACACAGATCCCACCCCAGCAGGAAGCCACAATCAGTGTAACAGTGAAAAGCATCACGGCTGCAGTGTGTGAACACAAGGATAGTGACAAAAACAATGGCTGATTTCAGCTGTGAGCCAATTTCATCAGACCAGAAGCTGAATTGCTTCCCAGTTTATGCATTCACAACAGCAATTGAAAGAGGCTGAAAACAACAACTACAAAGCACTGATAACTGTTTAATAGACACTTGTATTAAAAAAATCAGCTACAACACTTTCCATCTCCCTGATGACTTGGCAACAGCACTGCATCGGTTTACCAGTTAAGACACATCCATAGAGCTGCACCAATTCTGGTTCTCAGCACCCAGCAACTGCAGCACTGGCTACATCAATGACTTCATGCTTTGACTACAACTTCACCAACCGCAGGAAATCAGACATCACAACTGCACACACAGTATTCTTCAATTCCCTGGCTGCACAGCATTAACTCCCAAAATACTGCAGTAATTATAACTGAAGTCAAATAATGTGCTGATTGTACAGGAATTAAAAAGCACCGTGTTGTTTGCAGAAACATCAGGTTTCAGCTGCTCTCATTTCCCACTCCACCCCTCCAGTGGCACATAAGCTTCCCTTCTCAGAAACAGACATTATGGAGAGATATCACAGCAAATCCAAGGATTCTTTTGGACACTCAGAGAAACCAATTTAGAATTAAAATTCACATCACTGTGACTCCCTACTGCTGTATGCAAGGTTATATGTGTAACACAACAGAACCCAGAAACGTACATACAGGATTGAGCAAGAGCCACTGTTCTCAATTTTCCTGCTTTTTCCTGCTTTTCTCAGTATTGGAATGAACTGCAAATGAAATCTGTTAGAAATGTATTTGCCTAACAAATTGTCCAACAAAAAAAGCTTTGCAAGTAAAGGAGTATTGGTAGTGAGAGCAGCATTAAGCACAAAATCATCTACAGTTTTCAAAATTGCAGGAGTCCATTGCACTTCTAAATTCCTTGCTGTAAAAAATACTTAATTCCAATACTTCATAGATACCAGAGTCAGCAGTTGCATGACTAACCTCATCAGCAGTGCTCTCGCACACTCCCTCCCTCCCTCCCCTGCTCTCTCCAGCCCGTAACAGTGGCTCAAGAATCCAAACTTTAATTGGAAACTGTCATTTATCTTCCCCGGCCTGGCCAAGGCACCCAGCAGAGCTTTGGATGTTGGTTGCTTTAAAATTTATCATTACATTAAAATAAAGTAAAAAGGTATGATGAAAGAGAGAAAGTTCTGCATCTCTCAATTCCGTTTCTTCAACTTTAGAGATCAGTGAGGCCAGAACAGCTCGGCTTCTGTTCTCTCTGGTGGGGAGGATCCCACTGTGCATTTGCTGAGCGTTGGTGCAGCACTGCAAAGTCATCAAAGAGTCTAAAGCAGCCAATGAGAGCAGAGCTCCAGATAATCTGTGTCCAAAAAACTTATGATTAATATGCCAAAAGGGGTTCTTCGAGGTGATATCTTACACAGAGGTTGAGCAGAGAGGACAAAGGGTTGTGATTAGGTATTGTTCACAATCACTAAGTGAACCAGCAATACAGAATAGGTTGTGATTAGCAGGTGGGTATTGGGTCGTTACCATGCATGGCTTCACTTGCCACTGTTCTCTTTCCTGGTTGTACACCTGTATCTGAAGTGGGGTGCCCAAAAGAAAATCACTGTTGGATTTGTATTAATTCTATATGATTTTCCATCACTACTAGGTCCCTTCATTACAGAAGGTACATGCACACACTGCAGTTTGTTTTACAGAGCTAAAACTTTTACACAGCCTTTCACAGACCTCATTTTCCCTGTATGCATATTCATTCATAGTTTGTTACACTCTTTGTTGGTATCCTGGCCAACAGTGCTTCAGCTCCTTATCTCTGTGCTTGTCAAATAACTCATGTCTCAGACTGTGTTTGCACCTACCTTATTTAGCAATCTGGTCCCTACCATATTAAACATTCCATCACTAGTGTTCTCAGAATGTGACAGTACACGTAGTACTCATGTTTCCTTTGCCATTGGCTCTTTTCATTTTAAACATCCTCAGTAAAGTGTCATTAGTGACCGATTTATTATTAAAGAAATGAAATAGCTTTCTCCACCACAAGGAAGAACCACTCTAGTTCTTGCTGCTTTGCATAATCCTTTTGGAGATCTTAACAGACTATATTGCAAGTGATACAAAAAACAGAATGTATCTCTAAAAGAAACTTCTATCTCCACTAATCTGGACACAACAAGAAACAATGCACTGATGGAGTCAGCAAGTGATTCAAAAACCTCTTGTCAGTTCTTAATCTTTCCTTTGGCTAGTGCCAAAATAGAGGGGGAAAAATGTAACTGTACCTGTATTCTGATTTCTTATACTCAAGGTCCCTTCTCTTTTATGTTCATTAGATACGTTTCATCCTTCCCCTTTCCTATTAGGAGGGCACAAGCTCTCCTTTGCATTGCTCTTCAGTAGCAGAGACACTTCCTCATTGACAGAAGTATCCATACCCTAATGACCACAAAACTCTACACGTGTATGGTAGGCAGACAAATTATTTTATGCACTTTTCAAGAGTCAAGTTTACAAGTTCATCAGTGCACAATTCTACGTACACTTTTAATACCAAATCAAGAGCATCACAGTCATAGGCTTGCAAAACATTTCAAGCAATCTAAAAATAATAACTCGACTACTAATAAAGTCACTGTTATCATCTCGTTACAGATCGAAATGGCACTGGTCTGAAAGGAAAGCTGCCCCTTGCTACATGGATGAATTACAACGCACACAAATCCATAAGCATGAAGACAAAGGGAAAATGGTCATTAATTTCATGTCAAAGTATTTAGCTGCAAATGATCACAGTTCTGTGAAACTCACCTCTAACTCTCTGACTATCCTGATGACTGACTGTTCAGACTGTGCAGCATATTTTTCCTTTACCAAGCCCTCATTTTTCAGCTCAAGTTCTTGATTGTCTCTTAGAAGGTTCTTGTACTTATTCAGCAGCTCTTGCAATTCTGCTTCCTTTTCTTTAATTGTTTCATCAGATTTCTAACAAAAGAAAACAATGAGACGTTTTGGCAAAACTCACTCTGGTTTTATACTGTAAAATATACACAGAAACAAAACGGAGGAAATAACCAAGGATGATCCAGTACGTTCTTTATAAATCTTACAAAAGAGAAGCTCAACACAGCAAAACAGAAATGAAAAAAGAAAAAGAAACAAAAGCTTCAGCCAGCCATTCAATGCTTCAAATACTAACAAAAATTAAAAAAAAAGAAAAAAGAAAAAATGCTGATTAAATCTGAAAACTCAGCAGTATTTATGCATGCACTTTGGTGCAGAGCAACCTCAATTACCGGCTGTCACAGTGCTGGTTGAGTGCCATCAGTACTGCTCAGGATCATACCTCCAGCTATAACAGCTTTGAGCAAGACCTTAAACACTCAGGCACCTACTACCTCACATACTTTGCTTGGAGTTGGCTCTTTGCACCCCCCCTTCCCCATATAAAAGAGAGAGAAAATGTTTCACTATCCATACCTATTCCTCAACTCCTACTTTCTCTGGTCTCTGCACAAATTGTAAATCATAGGCACTGCAAAGCTTTTAAGTATCTTATCACAGCAGTGAAAATTCTGCATAAATATTAGAAAAGCTCTTTCCCCCCTCTGTCCAAACGTTTAATATAACCTTAGTAAGAAATCTATTTAATGGCACAGATCCTCATAATTATATGTCCATTCTGCAAATACAGTATTATAAGAAGTGAAGGATTATCATCAAAATCAACAGCAAATCCAAATACAAATGGGACTTTGTAATCATTCCTCATACAAAGCCAAATGATAACTTCACATTTTTCATTTCGACTCAGGTCTGCCTACCTGAAGCAAAAGATCCTTTTGACTGACGTTGTCTGTTAGTTGCTTGATAAGTAGCTCTTGGCTCTGCAACTTCTGATTGCTTTCGCTCAAAAGAATATTGTAATGATGTTCAACAGCTTTTTCTTTCTCAGCCATTTCACCGTGTAATTTCTCTACTTGATTCCTGAGATCCTACCAAAAAAATGAAATTGAATATTTAGCAAATCGATTTTAATAAAAGTTCAAGATTGACAAATCACATTAATAGCTTAACTTTCTATTACTTTAGATTACACATAGCACTGCATGTTCTGGTGAACGTACTGAAGTCTACAGCTTTCTCTTAATATCTATAAATACAGTTCAAGACAACTTTTAGATAAGGTACCAGCATTGCTTCTTAAAAATCTAGACTGTTCTAGTTTAAATGCTTTTCACACTGAATGAATGGACACCAAGGCTGTTACGAATAACACACACACACACAAGTTGCTACTGTCACAACATTCACTTCTGAGTCTGCTTATTATTTTGATAGGAATAAGAAAAAACTGTTTATGGCTGATTCAGTTTGACATTTGCTCTTTTCCCTTCCAGCAGCTCCAAGATGAGCTGTGCCATTTCCACATTGTTTTCATGCCAAACTTCTCCTCAGACACAAAAAATGGGCTAACAGAGCCCACATCTTCAAATTAATTTGTTTTCCTTCCATTTCCAAAAAGGGCCCATTTGTGGAGTATCATAAGCCCTTTAAATAGTTTGCACATCTGGTAGTCACCTATAAACTTCACTTTTACCTCCACTGGGATTTAAAATTCAATAGTTTTCTTATCCTAGGTACAGGGAAATAGTATTAGTGACACTTTAATTGCATTCTCTTTACAAACTGCTTTATGCCCTTTTTTTAACTTAATTACCTTGCTTCATGCAGGTTCACATCAAATCTTTAGCAACACTTTACTACTTCCCTGCTTTATGTCTGTTTTGCACATTAAATACAAATTGTCATTTGCAACTCGTTTTGGTTTACTTGCTTAATTTTAGCTTCATTATCAGGAATCAGCTAAAACATTCCTAATAGCTCCCAAAAACCCTCATCAAACGTTGTTTTGTTTCAAAGAATGGGTAAACTTATGCACTTAGTTCTGCAAACTAATAATTTTTTCATCACCAAAATAACTACTTGCTCGCCTAAGAAAACTGAGGACAACAGCATCAGTTCCAACTTTTGTAAATACACACTAACTGAAATATGTTTCCATTCCATCTTTACTAACTGCAAATTACAGAGTGGAAGTAGCGTCAGAACCTTCCGGCTTTCAGCTACTGACATCTTCACGTGGGTCACATCACCTACACAGCAATTGGAAGTCAAGGGCTAATTGTAACATTATGACTTTCATGATGCATTGCAAAGTTGACTCCTTTTTATTTTTATGTCATCTTCGAGCTACTGTATCAGAAGTCAGTAAGTAAATTTGAAAGAGACACTTGTGACTTGTCCTGGAACTTCAAGCAATTATTCCTCTGTGGTTTCTCTTTATGAAGACCATAAATAGATTTAAGAGAAAATGCAGACGTGCGTAGATGGAAAACATGCTGTTGGCAATGATAGTACTACACTTCCTATAACGTAGCCTCAGACTTTTCAGTGTACAACACTTGTCAGGCACAGAAGTTACATTTCTGCCTCTAAAGCAGCACATACACTATGGCTAGAGCTAGGGAAAGAGCTGGACTGGCAATACACATTATTGCAGGAAATGGAAGGGCCTGTGAGAGTTTGCCTCCAGTATTTCTGCCTCCAATATTCCCTTAAATTCTTCTCCAAACAAGTTAAGAGTTGAGATTGAAAGTTATTTTCTTTGCATGAGATGGAATTCTGTAACACACAAAACTATCCATCACTATAGCAGGTCACTTGAACTCATTGACCACTCAAATTGTCTTAGAGAAAATTTTCTGGCTTCTATACATTGAGTTGCAAGGATAATATAGTACCTACGTTCTCAGAGCATAAGCTTTGCTATTCCTTCTGCCAACCTTTCTCCCCAAGAGACTTTCCTATGATTAATGATAGCTGAACTAAGAAAAATGAATGTGAAACACAATAACGTCAAAGACTGGTGCAGATGCCTCCCCCTCATCAGATGGGGAGCAGACTGGTGGATAATTAAGTCATGAAGCTACAAAACCTCCCCCTCAGCCTAACTTACATGCAGGAAGACTCCATAATAAATCCTACCTAGTGAGTTATGCACTTCCCAGACAAGTGAACAAATACGAGCAACTAGCAAGTAAATTCTAATTGTCTATATACAGGTCTGGAGAGACAATGGTTAAAGTGCTTGAATGACCTGAGGCTGGACAAAGGCTTTGATCAAGAAAAACTAGATGTTATATATGTAGCAAGATGGTGGACAAGTAGAACATGGTGATGCTTACTCCTCATCAGTTGTACAGAAGAATAAATGCCCAAAGCTTCTTGTTTCAAAGATCTAAAGTGCAGATGCAGAACTCAACAGCAGCTTCTGGAAAACTCTGAACTAAAAAAGTTTTTAAGCTGACACAAAAAAGCTGGAGCATCCAATCCACAGTGCCAGGGACAACACATCAAGAACACGTGCTGCTTCAGAAGAGCCATGCTGAGGGCCATTCGGATGACCAGCTCACACGCAGCAGCCTTAACTCAGCTTAAGCATCTTCTGTTGCAGGACAGTAATGCCCAAATCACCTTCAGGCAGAAGAACCTCACCCAGAGGTTTGCTTCTCCCCCTTCCTCCCCTTCATCTGCCTTCTTCATTTTAAGTAGATAATGAAAAGAATTGCCATTACGATGTAGGTGAACAACGTTGTAGGTGAAAAGTCACTGAAACCTTCCCTGAGTGAGAGGAAGAGGTAGGACAGCTTAGAATAAAGCTAGCAAGACCGGTCATAACAGCGTAGAAACACTGATAAATAGGTAACACAGGGCATAAACAGAATAGGATTTTTAGGGCTGTCTCATAAGAGGTTTGCATCAGATCACTGAAGTGGTTTCCTATTTGTCAAACAGTGAAATATCACAGCATATTTTTTTACTCCCACATATCTACTACTTAATGGGCAACATTTCACAGGCAGCCTTGCTCTACCCAAACGTACTGGCAACTCTGAAATTGAAGCAGCTGTTCTGCAAGGAGTAGGAAATAGGTTAGGGATATGATTTTTATAAGACTGCTCATCTTTTGACAGGAATGCTTTTCCCCAAGGAACCAGTCATTTACATGAAAAACTTGGACATAATGGAGTCAAATAGATTTCTGTAATACCAGTAACTTTGAATCCCCTGGCAAATCCCTACTCAGTCCTATTTTTCGTGCTTTTCCCATACAGATTTATATTCTAGCTCCCCTTAAAGATGAAAAAAGATTCTGAATAGAGAAGACAGTTAAAGACAAAATACTTAAATCAATAAAATATGTTCTTTGTGGCTGTTTTACAGCTACCTGTTCCTTCTCCCCTTAACCTCAACACCCAAAAGAAATTTCAAAGCGTAGCAAAGATAAAGACCGTGTGACAGGAGCCTAACCACAGCTGACAATCAACCCAAACTGTAAGTTAAATAAATACAGCAGGCTGGGGGGGAAAAGATCTTCTTTCTTTGTAGGTAAAGAGATCCCTCTACTGGTTTTAAGCGATATTGCAAGGGCAGCAATTTCCGTATCTACACACTGTATTTAATAAAGTCCTTACTCAATAATTAGGGCAAAATATAAACTAAAGAAGTACAAGCTCATCTGATCTTTTATGTTATTTAAGGTAGAAAGAGGCTAATTTTTAATTGAAAACTATCAGCCTTCGCAGCCAGGCAGGAGTCTGCGCATCATGCAGGTGCTGCCCTTAGGAAAGAAAAATCTGCATTGCAAGAGAGGGGAGAAGTATTTAATGCCTGCACTCAGCAGAATGCGCATCTTTCCTCAAAAGGAAGAAAAGAGTTCAGCCCAACCATCCACTTTGTTGCATGAGGTGTGCAGGCTGGGAGAAGAGCTTGTCAAGACATCTACCCTCACATCTCAAGAAAGCCCTGAAGAGAATATTAAGATTAAGGAACAGACACACCTTTTTTCTTATATACAGCAAGTTGTGGTTTTGGGATTTTACAAGCAAAAATTGCTATTAATTATACAGCCTTTACAGTGACCAAGCTATGATAGTGAAAAGCAAGCTGAAGTTCCAGGCTGCAACAACAGGCTTCTTATTCTTGCACTGCATTAGAACTTACATATACTGCAAATTAAGACAAAGGAGATATGTAACATAGTAAATACAGCAGAAATAATACATACATCTGTGTCAGGCATGTTCAGACTGCAATCAGAAAATGGTAGCAAACAGCTGCCATTCACTGCTTATAAAGGCTAACCATTTTAGTTAGCTATGACATAACCAAGGCTATCAAAGTAAGATTTAAAAAAATACTTTTCTGTGCAGACTAAGTGCCAGAATTTTCCTTGGTCTTCCTGGCCACATTCTTCTGAACACTGAGCAAATACATTTGCCTCTCCAAAAAAGCACCAGTTAAAAATTTAAATTTGTTAGAAAAGGGTATGGTTGTAACAAGCAAACACAGCATTTCTAAACTTAATGAAGGAAAAAAATGATAATAACATTAATGGTTTTGTCACTTCTGCTCTTCTGCAGCTGTGCTTCATCCAGCTCCTTCTCCATTTTCTCTCTTTCTAAATTCAGATCATTCAGCTCTTGATCAGTCCTTTTAATCCTCCGTTGTAGTTTACGATTCTCAGCATCCTTTGTGAGGTTTTCTGAACGCAGCTCTGCTAAGAGGGTCTCTTTTTCCATCAGGAGAGCTTGATAATCCTCAGCACCCTGAAACATAAAGCAGCAGTCAAAGCCTATACAGGTACTTTGTACATCCTGCAAGTTTTACAGCTGTTGCTTTCCCCACATGTACTCTTTCTACTACTTTAAGTTTCTGATACCAAAATCTAGTGAGTCACCCAAATAACATACCAACATTATACTGAACATTGTCTCAAGTATCCAACGTAACAAAGCTTTCAGTGACATCTAACATAAGACAAAGTCTCAGATAAGTAAAAATTAGATGAAGGCTGACGTGCAAAGGAATCCACAGCATAAATGAGACTGTATTATTATTGGTTCCCAAAGCTCTCATTACATAAAATTGCTATTTTGGGGTCAGTTTGAATCCAGACTAGGCCAAGAAGTTATCAAATCATACACATATGTGGTATATAAAATACCAAGTGTGATTTCTTCCCTCTCACATTCTGTTCCAACAGGCCTCCAGTTCACAACAAGGGGGCAGGAGCTGAGGTTATGATCTACTCACAGAGAACTGCCCTCAAGTTTGCAGCTAAGGAGCAGAGTACTGAGGAAGGCCTGCTCTGTCACACACTGTGCAACATGGGTTTGTGGGCAGGAAGGATTAGTTGCACGTTTTTTAAACCCAGAACTCAAAAATAATCAAGCTCAAAAATAATAGGGTTAAATTAGACTAATATTTCATAAAGCAGTAATTGTGTGGTATTAAACAGCAAAAAAACCCCTACAGTTTTACACAGAGGACAAAGCGGCTCAGAGACAACACAGGATGTACTTGTTTCAGTATTGTACACTTAAATTCAGGTTTATGTGAAATAAACTTCTTTTGGAAAAAAAAAGTGGAGGTGCTTTATGAGAACTAAACACTACTGTTTCAATTAGATACTGAAATCAAAACCCAATACAGACAGTTACAAAGCTTAGGTGAACACTGCAGAAGCAAATATATCAACCTCTTCCATTTCCACTGATTTGAGAGCAAATGATGAACAATCATCATAATGGGAGTCGTTACTGCCATTAATACTAATTACTGAAAGTAGCAAGTCTACCTTTCTCTAGGCTTCTGTTTAAGATTAGCTGGTGTACATTACGTGGTCTGTTTTGAAAGACAATTTTTTACTTCCACCTGTTTTACATATTACACTCGTTATCATCACGAAGTCATCTCTCCCTTGCACATACAAAAGTGAAACTGATGTTGCAGAAAGATGACTATTTTTTAAATAGTGACTTCACATTGATTATATGAAGAAATACAACTACAAACAAGCATCTCAGGTCCTTTTTAATTCTGCTGATGTGGAAGGGTGAGCTGTTACTGCAGTTTTTGAAGAACAGAAACATTCAATTCAGAGACCTCAGTATAATCTCAACTCCACACGTTATTGCACCTTTATCTTCAACTCGTGCTTCTACGTATTTCTTACTTAGTTCTCAGTTGTTATAGAAGAAGAAAATGAACCAAGAAGTCTGATATCCTAAGATTCAATCATTTAAACAATTACCTTGGGCAAAATGTGTTACATTAAAAAAAAATGAACATACAAAAATACCAATTCTTTGAACTATTTTCCAATCCTTTACTTTCAAACACAAAGTAATACATGTTATGTGGAAATACAGAGGAGGAAGGTGCAGAGAAAGGGAAAGCCATATTAGCTGCTTGTTTACCTTGAATTTTTGGATGTGTGCTTGATGAGTTGCCTCTCTTGCCTTAGCCAACGAAGTATTGAGAGCTTCAATTTCAGAAGCAAGTTCTTCATTCTTTAAGTAAAGTAAAATGAACACTACACAAAGTTATTTTCAAGGGATGGCGACTCAGTAACAGCCATCCCAGCACCTCATTATCCATCCAGCCAACTACGCAAAACAAAGATTTCTTAAGATCAAATGCATCATAATAAATCCCACATAAAGAAACTCTTGCCTCACACCCTACTCACTACACTCCTATCACTCAAGTTAAACACTTCCCTCTCCTCCATAAAATTCGAATTTCGTCTGACATTGACCTACTATTTCACCTTTTTTTATGACAGCTCTACTCACTCAACAACAAAAAAATACTTCTCATACCTTTTAAGTGGCTCTCAGAGCTGATAAACAGCAGTGTTTAAATGAAATCATTTTTCCTCTAAGTTCTTAAGGAGAAAGCATCAGTTAAGTACCTTTTTCCTCTCCCCTCCAGCTGAAGGCCCAAAGCTATAGATAACAAAGAGAACTGCTTACATGCATGACAGCAGCAATTTAGAATCTACTAGAAGCTTCCTAAACAGTTAAAGGGAGAGAAAACAATCCCTGACACAGGTACATCATGCACACACATTCAGCAATGGATCTAAAAACAAGCAAGATCATAGCCATCATACCTCTTTTTCCTTTGCTTTTAGTGCAACAGTTAGCCCTTGAATGGTTTTATCCCTTTTCAAGCCATTCTTCTTTTCAACAGCAAGCTCATTTTCCCTCTCTTGCAACTCTTCTTCGAGAGACTAAATTAGATTATGAGCAAGTTGCATTAACTTCTTACTGCAGCAGATTAATAAGTAGAGACTCTAAGTTCTTATATCTTATAATTCAAATTACTAATATTAAATACATCCCAAACGCAAGTCATCATCTTAAAGATAAGCCTGGAATATAGTAAAAGAAACCTAATGATGTGCTGGCCATGAGTACCAGCCACAGAGCTTTAATATTTCATGAGTGCCTTTCAGCTTCACTGAAAACTGCTTCAAACACAAGGGGAATCCTTCCTGCCACCGGAAAAAAAGAATCAACCAAAGGAGTTGCTTCACTACTTCCCTAGCCAAGACTTCTCCATATTTATGAATGTATAACAGAAGATATCCCAACACACACTGCATGGAGCAAAAAATACAGAAAGACAACTAGGACTTACCTGGATTTTTTTTTCAAAGGAATTTCTCTCATTTTTAAGTTCCATCTTAATAGCCTATCAAAACAAAACAGGTACATTGATTCTAAACACAGAAGCAACACATTAAGCATTAAAACTGGAAAAAAAAAAGAACTTTGAGGAAAAACACACTGTATGTGTTTCAGAACTGCACTACAGTCAACACTTAGACAGGAATGCATAGTTGATTCCTGGTACCCTACAGATGTATCTGGGCATGGTATGAAAGAAAACAGTGTTCTTCAATGAGAGACAGGACAATTCTACTTGGTAAGCTAATAGAAGTGCTTTTTTTTGACACTTAGCCACGTCAGCAGGATCCTTTTAACACAGATTTTAATTAGCGCTTTTCTCTGGGGAAGATTGGTTTTTAAAGAGGAGTAATCCTATATAAAAATGGAGCTGTGCACCAAACACGTTCAGCTTTCTTTCTCTAGTTCTATATCCCAAAAGGATGATAGTCTGTCCATTTGCTTGGAAATGATTAAAGATGACTCCGCTTTCACCCTGACACAAAATAATCTTGTGGATCTAGGATAGTCCTTCCTGACACATTGATTTCACTCCAGTAAGACCCAGAAGTGAAGCTCTAATTCAGATCAGTTGAAGAAGGCTCTCATCTATTCCTGACAGAAACAAAAAGGTGTTTCTGTGCTGATTGTTATGAAGTTGCCATCATTGTTGTCATCCCCCCCAAAAAAGAGATGAATCTTTCTCAGAAGCACAACAGCCTCCATAATTTCTTTTTTTCTTCCTGTTTTGTTAGTGTGAATAACCAATGGAAAAGCAAACAACCAAGTAAAGCAAGGCTTCAGACTTATTCCTGCTTTTAAGCTGTCAAGGTATCTGTTCTTCTCTTAAAGAGACAATAGAAATGCAATGACAACTTTTGGAACTTTTTGTAAGCTAACAGCAATGCTTTCACTTTATTTCACGACAATCTTTTAACACTTATCTCCTTCAATAAAGCTTTTTCCTCCAAACAAGAGTACAGAAATATCTTCCTAAAACAAACTCTCAGGTCACACTCTTAACTTACAGTACTGTAAAAGTTCTGTCATCTACTGGTGGGGATCTAGTAACATTTAGCTTTTCTTTAAAATACATACTTCTGTAAAGCAATTACACAGTATCTATGACAAAACAAGTATAAAGTAGAGGGAAATTATCTCTCTTTGAAAGAATGAAAAGCATGGCTGGTAACAATGAATACTGGCTGCCAAAACACAGTATAAACAGTGAATGTTTAGGGGATGAAAAAGGGAGAAAGGAATAAACGTGGAGAAGGATTTTGTATTATTAAGTCACTCACATATTGCCATGCACAAAGCCTTCAGAATCCCAGACCAGGTGAGATTTACCAGATTTACTCTGTGCAACAGTTTCCTCACCTCTATCTCACTGTCTTTTTCACGCCTCAAAGCAATGGTAGCTTCTTCAATTTTCTCTGCTAAGCTCCCATCACCAGGTCCGCACTGAGAGTTTTCTTCAAGATGTTGAATTGCAGCTTCTTTACTTTTCAAAGACAGATTCAGTTGCTCTATAAGTCTAAAATTGTAAGATTTTTCGTGTTAATCTTGCACAATCTACCAGCAATTCCACAGTTACTGCAGTACATCTTGCAGGCAGCTCTCCTAGCTGAAGACTCCAGACAATACTTGTAGAACTTGAGGGAGCCTTTCTTTCCACAACCCACTCTCCTCCAGAGAAGCTAGAAAAGCTGCCATTCACTTGAAGCAAGCAACAAACACATTTGAGCTATCTGCAAAGCACTCATTTTTCTTTTCCTCCAAAACTATTTTAAACATAAATGCTTAAAGCTTCAACATTTTGTTTCCATTACCCTATACACAAAAGCTTATCAATGCATTCCACTTCCTACACACATCATTACATACCATCATGAAGGGGTCCCTCAAGTACCATCACCTGTATTTGTGGCTAAAGTTGATCCTAGTTCCACACAACCTCCTCAAAATTAGGCCATGGCTACCTCCATCAGTCAGATACACATCTCAGCACCTCCAGTCTTGATTAATTAAAATCAATGCTACCATCTTTTGACAGACGTAAGGGTTATACCTGAAAACTTTCTGGCATAAGATGCCAGCTGTGATCTTTTAGTGTTTTGCAACCCAGATGGCGAAAGGATCTTTTTAATACAGCACCAACTCCCTATGTGCTACTTTCAGATAAGTTTGAAGTGTTGCACGTTAGTACTTTGTTCACTTCAAGGAATCAAATGCCTTCCTCCATCAGCACTGTTTTTCCGATTCTGCAAATGCTCAGATATGTCAGCATAGAGTGACAGGGGATCCTGCCAGTACAGATCACCAGAAGAGCTCCTTACTCTACACAGCCTTCATTTCAGTGATTCAGTACTGACAATTTCTTCCCACACTTGAAGCACTGTTTTCACACAAGCTCTAGAGCTGGAAACTGAAGTACATTGGAAAGGAATTGCTTTTGTAACACACTCCTTCAGCTCGTATCACTCAGGAAAGCAACCGTGTACCCATGGAGGTCTAAGAGACTGAAAGAGGACAGGGAAAATAAAGGCAAAGGGAAGAAGACTGCCTAACAGCCAAGTTACAATCACTGCAGTATCACTTAACGTGCAGTAAGAACGATTTCATCAGATTATGATACTGCAGTTCAGATCGGCAGTTTTCAATCTGTACATTTACATAAAAGCTGGCTGACAAACACTACAAACCTCACTTTGGTCCTACTGTACCATTAAATTGATAAATGAAAGCCTCAGGCCAACATATCTTACCATTACCAGGGCAGACCAATTATGCAGTGGCTCAGCAGCTAACTTCAGGGTTCAGTGAGAAAAGGACAGGAAAGGATACTCCAAAGCATTACAAATTATAACATTCTTCTTATGTCCTCCCCAGGCTTACATACCCAAGTTACAGAAGCTTTACTGGGTTAACAAGATTTTATCCTAAATATATTTAAAAAATAAAATCAGTCCTCCAAGCGTTGAGATCTGACTGCACACATCCCCCTGCCTGAAGAACAACTCGGGCATCTTTTCAACTACCTGCCAAACTAAGCAAAACCAAGGCTTTGCAAAGCATAATCAAAGCCATACAGCTCACATTTTCCTTTTCCCATTAGATTTTACCAACCTCAATAGACACACCAAGACTGAAGTGCATGTAAGCACTACGAAAGCTGCAAGCGAACACAGACATAAGAGTGCATCTCTACTTCAGCAATGGCTCAAAAGCAGGAAGTAGAAAACAAGAAAGCAGTCACAGAAAAGCTTTAAAGCAGGACACCATGTCACATGCACATTGATTCTTTTACACTTTCAGACATCTTTTAAAGATTTTGCTGTCATGCAACATGTAAACCGGTTGCTGCACTCATTTACAAGCTGATAGCATATCTAGTAACACTCATCTATCTCAGGAAAGGACCAAATCATTACAGTCTGTACCCATGCTGACTCTTTGCACTTCAACAGTAAAAGAACTTTCATCTGGTTAGAAATATCACCAGCAAGTGTCCTGACCTGTCCTTCTCATTTCCTGCAATCATATCCAGATCCTTTGCAGGAGCGTTTGCAAGTGAAGAAAGTTTCTGCTCAGCAACAATTCTCAATGCTTTCTCCTTCTCTGCCATTGCAATGGCTTTCTCCACCTCCTCTTGGGCAGCTTTAAGATTCTGTAGTTAAAATAATTTAAAAAAAAACAAAAACAAAAACATTTTGATGCCTATAAGAACAAAATGCTCACAGAAGTTTTTCATGCACTGATAATTTAATCTCAAGCAAATCACTTTGCAAACACTCCTTGAAAATACAGACATGAAAAGTTCAGGTTAATCAATTTGCTGTGGTACATAAAGACGGGAAGTTCATTTCAAAGTAGAAATCAAATTCCTTACCCAACAGCAGAAATAGAAACAGAAGTGCCCCTGTGCTATGGCTTTAGATTTAGCTATGATAATTTGCTTTAAAATAATTTGAATCCACCCCACTATCCTCCCACCGCCGTAAGAAACAGGCGGAAATTAAAGGAGGTTTTATTCAATCAGGGATAAAAATCAATATTCACAGCCTCACTGTAGCTGACTGGAACTCCAAGATGATTGATTAAGCATTGATAGAGCACAAATCAAGTTTCCTTTGGACAGCAACAGAAATAGAGGAAACACCCAGACGTTCCCCAGCCCAGTGAGCTGGATCACTAGAAGTTGACTGGAACAAAAAGCACCAACAAAACAAAAATGCACAAAAGCAACCTGTCACATACTGCATAACATTTGTTTCAGATCTTCATTTTTCTGTGGTAAGCTTCCCTGCTGTGCTCGCTGAGTTGTGCTTTCTATGATCTATCAGCCTCCCTGAAGCCTAACAAGTAACCCCCTCCCCTCCAAAGATGATCTCTTGAGGAACAGGGTGTGAAGAAAAAGCCCTTCTCCACTAGAATTCACTGCTCCTCTCCCCTCCCCATCAGGGCTCATCTTTCAGAGAAAAACTCCAATGGAAAATCACACCTGGATCTGTGTACCTACACAGCATTACATGAGCAAGAGACTAACACTGCTCTGCAGTATTTACATTCACCAGCATAATAAAATTCACGTCAGAGGCCAACCCTACCTTCAGGCTACAGAAAATACTATAGCACTGTGAGATAATATCTGCTACTCTACATGTCAGATTTAGGAAACGCCAGTCTGATCAATCATTTTCTTTTACAATCAGTAATTTAGGATATTTTCTACCTTGGCAATAGCACAAGGAATGCTTTGAGAAACCCCAGTTCTGCTAAAGAAAAGGTCGTGGTGAATCCCCACAGCTCAGCTCTGAAGGAGCTCACTGCTTAATCCGATAGAAAATAGCATTATGAGCCTGCTACAATATCTTCTATGACCAAATCGTTCTTTAGAGACTGAAAAGCAAACACTGGAGCTTAACCTTGTCCTATTTATTTACTCACAAAAGAGCACCAGATCTCTATTCTCTCAAAAGATACAGTTACATAATCCTTTACCTAAGTATACGCACTCAATGATGCAAAACAACTATGAATTTATTTATAGAGCTTAAATATTTCCAGCCAGCACAGGCCATTCAATATCTGATTTGTTCTTTACAAGGAAGAGAAGTCTCCTTGCTTCTGAGGAAGCATGTTATTCATACGGAGACAATTCTTTTCCTCGTGGTGCCTATACACTATGAAACAAGAAAAACACGAAGCAATTCCCCTGTTAAGATATCAGCAATGGCTCAGAAATAAATACAGGAGTAAACTGTGTCAGTTACATGACAGGAGCTCCTACAGAGTGGTTTCAGCTATTTATGAAGCTGAGACCTTACCAGAACAAGTGTCCAGAATGCAGCCCCTCTTCCTCTAAACAGAGATTGCAGCTCTGGAAACAAAGCTGCTTCACTGGAACTCAAGACTTAAAGGTCTGTTATGAACATATCCAAACAGCATCCAAAGGTAGGAATTTCCTGAAGAATTGCTATCCTCCTGTTCAGTGCTTTAAGAGTAGCTAATGGTACTTTCCCTTTCACTGTTTGTTTTGGTTTTCCCCTCTTTTCTTTTCCTCTTGCATTTGCACTAGCTATTTCCCCATGAAAGCTGAAGCAATTTTGAAAATACAGATCTATCACAGTATCAAATCTCAGATAATAGTACAAAGTACAGATTCCTAACTATTCATTCCATTTTAGGCACTCACCTCCTCCAGAAGGTTTATTCTGCCAGTCAAGATTCCTTCCATTTCTTGTAACTTTTTTTGTGCCTCCTCTTTCACACGCTGTATTTCAGCATCACCACCCTGGGCCAGGCTTTCAACTGCTTTTCTGAAAGGCCATAATATATAATAGAAATCCCATTGCATATCAAAGTAGAAAACGTTTTAGTGAAAGCAGCCGATAGATTACAAAGAAGTTCTTTCTACTTTATCTGTACCTGCTTGTCACTGTAAGGCGAAAATACAAACATCTACACAGCAAGTAACAACTTTGGTGGTATAGTCTCTGCTTGATGTACAGCAATGAGAGCTCCACACAAGCCTTGTCACAATGAATAAGCACACAAAGAAAAATAGTTACTATTTCCTGCATATTTTTAAAGCTTTCAAGTAAAGTACCAAGCCTTCAATAGAACTGTATTACCTACAGGCAACAGCACTGGAATAAACTGAAGATGCGTAGCTGCAGATACCTCTCCTAATCACTTCTTTAGTAATTCCTTACCAGCTCCTTCTTCTCTCATACTTCCTCACTAAGCAAAGGATGAGCACTTGTTTATGATTTCACTCTAAATTCCATGTTCTATTATGAACTCATGCAAGGTTCCATTCAAAGTCCAACGAAACTTTCTTACAGCTACAAATGGAAATTTAGCAGGTCTGCAGGATCTACTTGGAACTCCAAACTACTGAAAGAAGTAATTAGTAACAACTCAATGCTCAATGCCACGTAATGTCAGCCACAGAGAAAATTCCACTGCAACTGAGGCCTGCGTAGCAGTCATTAGCTATCACTGGCAGCTTGGATTCGCTTTGAAACTGCTATCTAGAAGGAAACAGCTCTACAGGGAGTTATTATACGAGCTATGCTAACGCTAGTAGGGATGCTAACCCATTCTCTACTAAGGAGCTGCATTTATCTGAAAAAGAATATTAACTTCATTCCACTGTATAAGTTACTCCGTGACAACATCATTGTGTGTAAGAACTAAAATGTCTATCCGGCATCACAAGGGACAATTTCTGGAAAAACTTTAAAACACTGAAATGCTACTTTGCACTCTTCATGTTCCAGAAGCATCAGGAAAAAAACACATACAAACAAACACAAGACCTTAGAAGTCTTAAACAACACTCAGTTTTAATATACTGGTACTCACGAGGCCTTGATGAGGAGTTTCTCTCTCTCCTGCAGATCACGCTTCAGACTTTCTATCTCAACTTTCAGCTCGATGTTCTAGAACATAAGAATGAAAGCATCTGCAGAGAACTCAGGGGTCCCCATATGGGTAAGTTAATGTCACCGTATAGATTACTTTTGCTTGGAACAGCAAATAAAGTATCACTGGGATAAGGCCAGCATAGCAATTTCAGCTTATGAAGGCACATTTTACAAGGGCCAAGCATTTAGGACCACTGTATTCAAGCAAGTCTATGCACACGTGTATGCTGAGCTACAGTGGGAAGTGGTACAAATCAACTTGGGAGTTACTAGAGCTTGGAAGCTATAATTTCTAGTGATTTTCTTTTTAAAATCTGGTTATACCAATTATTGAGGCTTTTAATCATTTTAAAATGATTTTCTTACAGCCTGGGAAAACACATCATACAAGAACTCCTTGGCACACAAGCTGACAGAATTTTCAATACATCAGCCATTACAAGACAAGCCAGAATACAGTAGGAAGACCAGAATAGACCAATTAACAATATTCAGTTGAAACCATGACCTAGCTAGGCAGCTATGCACTTAACTACTGTGACAACCACCAAAAAAAACCCTACATTTTCCATTCCGTTACAGGAGACTAAATGCCACTGCATTACCAAAATGAATGCCTTGTAGAACGCAGACAAAAAAGTGCTTGTCCCACGGATGCATAGACTCAAATCCTTCTTCAAACTTACATAAGAAAGCCAAACCTCACCTTCTCTTCTATAAACTGAGATAGGAACCAAACAGATGAATTCCTGATTTAGAGGTACGTAGAGCAATAATTCAAGAAGCTATACACAACCCAAACACAACTTCATCTACATGCTTCAGTGGAAACTGCTCAGCATAGACTTGAGAGTTTGCCCCTTTGATAAGCAGGCTGCCGCAGAGTTGGTGAAATACCATTAAAGAACTGCTAGAAAGGAAGCAGACTCCTCCAGTGAACAGTCAGAGGGCAGAATAAAATAGTCATACTGAGAGTTCCAGCTGAGAGATTCAGAAGTAAAACTGGCAGCTTTCCCATTAAACAAACTCTTCAGATATACATAATTATCTTACGATATTCTAAGCACATACAATTTTGTACATGTCTTCTGTGGGACCATCAAACTTCTGCTGTATTCGCATTTCCTGGAAGTATATACGAAGCTTCAGGTTGAAGTTCTCTTTTTTCAGATCGGAGATTTGCTGTGAAAGAAAGAAAAGGAGCCAACTACATCATGAGTTTCAAATCAGCGAAAACAAACAGCAAGAACTGCATCCACTTGGTTTTGCTCTCCACTGTGAAAGACAATTAAAGGGATGGAATCCAACCAACATGGTGAGCCATGCATGCGTGTGCATACATATGTTTATTTTTAGTCCTTAAAACTCTGATACATTGGCACTGAAATCATAATTATAGAAGAGTATTGTTTAATAAGCATTGCATGCTGTCATATAGTGCTCTTTACAATACTCCTTCTCTAAGTACTAAAACATTGTCTGGCTTTATAAGAGAAACCAAAAGAACATTCTTAGACTAAAACAAGGACTTTTTTCCCCACTCTACAGAGTTTAAGCAAAATCCGAAACAGAAGTATTTCCTCAGCAAAAGCATGGGATGGGAGCATCATTCATGGGAGGAAAAGCCACAGGCACACAAGGCAGCAGAGCCAAATCAACTACCAATAAAATCTTTATGCACCCCTATAAGTTTCACAGCACAATTCTTTGGGAAAAAGGCCTCTGATACATGTCCTTCAGGACTTATGATTTTTGCACTAGCAGGAGCAGTAACATAGTTGATGGTTTCATTAAAAAGAGTTTCCCTCTGAAATGGTTTAAGAGGCCAAGCATAAAACATTCATTCAAATAAGCCTCGTGACCCCTGTCAGATGCTCTCAGCAAAAGGAAATCTAATATGCTACAGAGCTCCTAATAAAACATTTATGTAGGCTTTTCCAGAACAGTATAGCACCACTTGTAAAAATTATTACCAATGCAATTTTTATAATACTCAGCTTGTGTAAGCCTAGGAAGACTCTTTTCTGCAACTCCTCTCACCACTTGAACTCACAATCTCTTCCAGTGTAGCAATCTCTGCCTAGCAAGGGGCCCTTTATTATTCACAAGCAAGCATCACCCAAGCAACCAGAAATCCAGAGGACTGTAACAGCTCTGTGGCCCATCCACACATCCTGCAGAAGCTGTCTTCAGTAGCAGCAGCAATGCACACACAAATCCTTCCCTCCTTTCTGTATCCCTACGCTTCCAACCCAAAGACCACAAACAGCAACTTCAACTGTAAGCGTAGAAGTGGTGACCGCTTACAGCATGACACCTCCTGAGGATCACGAGGCACCTTGAGGAACTGGAAGGAATATTCAGGAGCATTCGGATGGATGTGAGCGTTCTGATTCACCCCACTGAGCACAATGCTCTCAGCGCTGCTCAAAACTGAAGCCCTTATTTGGAGTAAACAAAAATTAATGATTTCTTCAGGGAAGCAAGGCTGTAGAGTTTCTTTCACATCTTAATCAGCTTTGCTCCCAAAAATTGAGCCCTATTTGCAACGAGTGACAGCACACCCTGCAGTTCTATTTGTTTTTAAAGCCATCAGAAAATTATTCAGAAAAAGCCCAAACATCAAAGACTGAAGTTGTAATAGCTGGACTTCTGCTACACTTCATACTTTCAGTACAGATCTGAGCTAAAAAAAAAAACAACCAAACAAAAACAATTTCAGATCTCAGTGTTCCTTAACTCTATTCTCATGTATTTCTGTGGCAACAGAATTGAACCAAAGAGCTTAAGCACACTTTTTGCAGAAGGCAAGCAAACATACTGTACCATTAGAAATGAGGAAGTGAAATAAGTTCCCTCTGACATTCAGTTCCCCCGAGCAAAGTGAATTTGAGCAGGCAACAATTAAAAGTTATAGCTTAATAAAAAGCAACCTATAAAATATGAACAAGTTCACATCGCAAAGGAACCTTCATGGCAACTCTCCTGCCTTCCTTCTGCATTTACAGACCCACTCTTAATGCCTTCATACGTTTTCATGTCCGTACTTAAGAACAAAAGAGGAGAAACAGTAAAGACTTCATGAAAACAGAGGAAAATGTCATAGACTGCATGGAAAATTACACACCACAGGCACCATGGCAGCAAATACCACTTCCCCAGCTCAGCTCAGCTCCTCTCCAAGTCTGCACAGAGCCATTTTTATGCAAAGCAGCATCTGTCAACAGGAGCTGTGGTTTCACAGCACCGTTTTTGCCAGCAGAGGCCATTTTACAAGACAGCACAATTCTGAATGGGTTTAGAAAGGCAATAACAATAAATATATAAAAATAAAGCCACCCACAAAAATACAAACGAAGAACCACATACAGACAATTACTAAGTATCCTGACTTGCTTCCAATAACTCTACTCACAAGCATCTAATAAATCATAACAAGGTCCTCTATTAATAAAGTCTTTCATTTTTGTCCATGTAATTGCATTCAAAGTCACTGGTGTTTTCTGCTTCTCGACGACACACCATAAACACCTCCAGCATTATCTGCCTTTCTTCGTTCCCCATCTCCAAAAAGAGATAAAAGAGACCCTTCCCACATAGGTCCACCCACTGCCCCCTTCAAGGGTCACCACATCCATCCTGGTCTCTCCAAACCACAAGGCAAGTTCTTCCATTCTTTCCTTCCAAGTTCTTGCCCACTCTTCCTTCATTTTCTTCTCACATCCTGAGCAAACAGCATAGCCCAAAGATCAGCAAATACACATATGGATGTACACACACTCATCTCTAGGCAGGAGCTATCAGGAATTGTATCTGCCTTTAACACGTTAACTCAGATTTGTTTTAAGGCAGGATAAGAGCAGGCTTATGATGTCAATCCAAGCACATCTAACGGCTCCTGGATGCTAATAAACAGTACAAGGACAAAAAAGTGAGCGCTCCCTTTCTCACTTTTAGCCTTCCAGCAACCTGCAATCTCAAAAAAAGGAGCAGCAGAAACCCCGGTGTGCTCCATTACCCTTCATTAGGTTCTTCTGCCAGTACTTTAAGAGATTTTTGAGCATTCTGGTACTGTAAGCAACCACAAAGACCTCCAAGAAATCCCACAGCTTAGCTGAACACAAGGGGTCTGTACACACCACGAAAGCCTTTCCTCTTCCATATGACGCCCAGGCTGACATAGCTCATCTCTAACACACACCTCAGCAATACAGACCATGGTAAAAGGCACGATACCAATTCTTCTGCCTGCTCCAAAAGGAAAACAGAACTTCTCCATCACACATAACCAACAACAGATTCTTCCTTCTACATTTTCATTACATTACAGAGGCAAACCACTTGCAGAATGTATATTTTAGACTCAGATCTTATGCATGTCATAGTAAAAGACTTTAAGCACATACTAATGCCAAAGCAGAGTCCTACCCCAGATAATATTCCAAAATAAAAGCGAAATAGAAACAGTAGGAAATGTTATTTACTGAGACCTTCCAAAGCAAGCTGTAACTTCTAAACAAAGAGCACAGCTCTCTCCTCAGAGGAAAAATAAGAAAAACTGAAAGAGTTCAGAAGAAAGGCCCATTTCAGACTTAGCAGTGCTACTAAGGGTAACAGGGGCAGTAAGAAGCACACTAAAAACCACCAAGACTTGACACATCCTGAAGATAGCAAGCCACAAAGTTGTAAAGCAATCATAAAAACTTGAGCTAAACATAAAAAATTCTACGGAAGTGTTGTCCTGCTATACCCAAACAGACATCACTCAGCAGCCATAAACAATTAGCTCGTAACTTAAACAGTTTACTCAATGCAGTTGACACTTCAAAAGCATCTGATGATTTCCTCTGTATTCCAGCAAGCACCAAAACCAGCTTTATCTACAGCATTGTCACAATGATAGAAGACCTTTTACAACAAAAGCTTGTACATAAAAGTACAAGTTACCATGCAATAGTCAGTGAACACAAAATCCTACGCAGGTATAAATGAAGATAAATTTGATGCTTCCTTGAAATACAAGGAATCAACTGCAGACTTGCAAACTATGCTCTCATATTTCCGGTGATTGCATCTACTTCTGAGCAGATGGTGCCAATTTCTGTTTCGCAACTTAAGAGCAGCAGCTGGCTAGTCTGCCTTACAGCAATGTTTTGCCTTTGGTAATGAAGGCAGAGAGATGGAAGCTGACAGCACAAATACCTACAGATCACACCTGTGACATAAGCAAAACACCCAATCCATAGCCAGCATATCAGAATTACCTTAGACATAACTCTGTCACTAAGTCTTACATTAAAAGCCTGCTTACATTTTCATAGTCCTTCATGGTCCGAGCTCTGATTGGTGAGACTGTGTCTTCTGCCACATCTGGTAAACCTGGACATTGAAGAGACAGAATGAGTTCAGACAGGGGAATCCAAGATAGGTTTCACTCTGGAAACACTGAGTTTTAGTATTACCTTCCAGTCACAGTCAGGATTTCTTTCTGCTCCCAGTACCTGGTCTATCAAAACCTCTGAATTTTGAACTTTTAAAGCAAGAGGTACATCAAAGTTAAGCTGTACAAGAGGCACTTCTAAACACAAGCCTTCAGAGCATCTGCAACAGGCTTCAGTATCAGAATGAAGTCCTATTAAGCTATTAGAAGTTGGAAACTTCCAGCATCAGTATTCCTAAAGCATAATGCCTTCTAAACACGTCATGTATTTAAACTGCTTGCATGCATGCTCTGCAACAACTGCATTTAACAGGGCTGCCTAATCATTCCATTCAAAGCTCCCATGAGAGTAAACTTAATGAAAATAGCAAGAATGTATACAGCTCATAGCACTCGGGTTGGCCTTAGGCTAACACCCACGTGAATTCAAACACTTCATTAAAGTACATTCAAAGTCATTGTGTAACCAGTCTTTAAAGCATCCCAGGCAATACCAGCAAACTGTTTTTTAACTCTTTAACATTCTTAACAATCACAAAACTGCATTCCTCGAGCCCAGGCTGAGCACGGTCACATTATTTGGCAGCAGCAGCATCATTGCTTGCTTTTGGCAGCCAGGAGGTCCTGGTGAGCCTGGCTCAGTCTGCGTTCCCCGTTTCTGCGCAACGAGGTGAGCCGGGTTACAGCGCTGGATGCAGGCGGGAACAAAGGCAAATCAGAAACACGCGCCTTAGGCTCGCGGAGCAGAACAAAGAACAGCTTGACCAGCAGTTCTTCTCAATGTAACACCTTCCAGCCATTTTATCTCAACAGAAGCTTTATTCCGTTCCTGTCAGCCAGCCTGAAGGATGCCGAACGTAACGACACCTCGTCATTTAGAAAAATAGATCTAACTACAGCTTCTGTTCAGCACAGGGGGAAAGTTCTCAAGGTGGGAGCAGATAAAGCGTGAGGCGCCGAGTCCATCTCCGGCGTTCAGACAGAAGGGAGCCGGGCAGCCTCACACAGGCAGCGCGCAGCGCCCGTCACCTCTCCCAACCCGCCGGGACCCGCAGCCCACACGCAGCGCCCGCCGCCCCGCCTCACCTCGGCAGCCGGCCGGCTCGAGCTGCGGGCCCTCGCGGGAGATGTCTGGCAGCGCGGAGACACTGCAGAGAAAGCACGGCGCTAAGAAGGCCCAACACGCACCACGGGGGGCGGCGGGCCGGTTCCTCAGCCCAGGCCGGTTACCTCAGCTCCGCGTACCCTGAGAACCGCTCGCCTACCTGCCCTCGAAGCCCACCGGCAGCGTTACGTCTTCCCCTGGTAGAGAATCCATACCGCCCGCAGCCAGCCACGGCTCCGGCGCCTTTGTGCGTAGCTTTGGCGGCTCCGCTGGAATTCAAACGGCCGCAACCGCTTCCGCCATCTTTGCGTCGACGGAGATGAAGCCGCTGAAGGCAGCGCGGAGGAGGGTGGGGGGGGAGGGCACAATGGGAACGAAAGGAGAGGCACCATCTTTGTTGTGGGTACTGGCAGAAGGCGGACGAGCGGGCGCCATGTTGGTTGAGGGCAGAGCGGGGCGGTGACTGCCAGCTGGGCACCAGAGGAGAGCGGTGGGCGCCATCTTGAGTGAGGGAAGAAGCAGCGACGGACAGAGCCGCCATCTTTTTAAAGCAGACAGAGAGGCGGCGATAGCGGGCCGTCGTCTTTACTGAAGTCACAGCGTCAGACTTGGAGAGTGAAATACTTGAGTTTGACGACAAAGTTCCAGTCACGGGCAGAGCGTAGCCACGCAGAGGGCCGGCCTCGCTTTGCTTCACACATCTACCTCAGCGTTTCAGACTGTGGCACTGACGTACCTCCCTGTGACATTCTAGACTTGAGTCAGAGCACTGGGATTTTCCCAGTGAGAAAGGGATATTTCTGCAGCTGCTGGCCCAGGGGAGTGGAGAAATCCAGACAGCAAGGGCTTTTCTTTGTGGCACTGTAACATAAGGACAGTCTGTGGGGTGGGACGCACACCGCTCTCCCCTCAGGATCAGCAACAGCGTTTGGTTTCCTCGGCTCTTTCAAGTGTGTCACGTTTCCCTCAGTCACCAGCCAGGCTGCCTCAGGGGAATTCTCACCTGACTGGGAAATAGGCCAACGGTGGGGCTGGTACAGACTGTGGGCTGTGATGATTAGCTTTATGTTCTCGGCATATCTCCCTGCAGCTGTGCTCTCTGTTGGGAGCAGGTGAATGCTGTCAGCCTGGGTGTGCCCCAGTCCCAGCCCCAGGCGTCTGTGGTGGTTGTGAGCCGCCCATCCCTGCTTCTGTCACTCTTCTCTGGATGCACGAGTGCATGTGGGGCAGCTGTCTGTGCTCCTAACAGCAAGGAAATGCATGCTTGGTACAGCTAAGCTCTTAATCTTATCTCCTTTCCAGTAAGCTATGCCTGATGTTTTGCACTTGGGCTCCAAGGGTCCTAAGATATGCTCTGTTCCTTCAACTCCCTCACTGCCTTCCAGAAACATTTGTCACCTCATGTGACCGGCTCCCCTTTCGCAGTGGCCTCACCTTCTGTCCTGCTGAAATTCACTGTGCAAACCAGGTCTTACACATGGCACCAAGATCACTTCATCCCGTCTGCAGTGTGCCTGCACATCCTTACAATGCAGAAATGAGTGTTCACTTCATAAAATAAGTGAATATTTACTTAGAATACCAGTGTGGTGTTGGTTAAGGTTACAGTAGAATATTATGTATTTGATGCATGCCATTAAGTCACCATCCATCAGCCACAAAGGTGAGTCTGCAGAGTCCCAGCATATTCCTTCATGAAAGAAAGTCAGAAGGGCCCTCCTTGTCAACACTTCATGAAATGATTGATGGACAACAGCATATGGACAGAGATGTACACAAATACATATGCAGATGTGATGGAAAACTCCCCTGGGTTACTGCACTGCCCAAAGCTTTAAAATCTGCAACTGCAAGAGGCAAGGAAGGTAAACGTATTGCCTGAAAGCCATTAACAACTTCTGGTAATCTTCTTAATGTTATTTAACCTTATCTTAATTAGCAGTACATTTGGGGAGATTATGGAAAATCCTTGTACCAGCAAGCCAGGCTGGAGTGGTGTTCTCCTACTTCAGAAGCCAGTCTGAGGTTCTTACTGCTCCAGAAACAAAGTGCTAAAGGGAGTTTAAGAAATACATACTTATGGACAGTGCAATGGAATGATCTATGAACAGGTTGTCCAAAGAATTGTGGATGCCCCATCCCTGGAGGAGTTCAAAACCAGGCTGGATGGGGTCCTGGGCAGCCTGATCTGGTAGGAGGCAACCAGTCCACAGCAGAGGGTCAGAACTGGATGATCTTTAAAGTCTCTTCCAACCTGAGCCATTCTATGACTCTATGCTGACCACAAAGTCTGAGGGAACAAGGTGACAGCCTGCTGCTCAGTGCAGAAGCACGGTGCTGGCACAAGGATGGATGTTACCATCAGCTGAACCTGGGTTGCTTGCTGTCCTCAAGTCTTGGCACTGGCGACCTAGTTCAGCATTCAGTTTTGCTCGCTCCTGAGCAAAATTCCTCCTCAGCTAAGTCACGCAGAATCAAACTGTTCTGCTAATGCAAATCAGGTCTCAATAAACTCCCTGGAATTTCACTAGTGTGGCCCTTGCTTTTATAGCTCTGGCTCAGTTAAGCATTTGAATGAACACATAGTTCTTAAGTTCACTCAATTGATGCTGGCTCACCTCTCTTCAGGTTCTTTGCTTAATAGGAGTCAAAGAGTTAGACAAAACGTTCCAGGCATAAAGGCAGAACTAACCTTTAGCATTTTGTATTTACACCAAACAGATAATACTGACAAGGGAGAAAGAAGTGCAAGTTTATCATAAGCCCTTTTGCAGACATGGCCAAAAAAATGTCCAACACTGCTGATGCCACAGATGTGGATTTCAGAGTGTGTTATAAGCGTAAATTTTCTTTGGAAGACCCATTGTGCTCACAAAGAAAAAATACGATACAATATCCTCTTCTAATTTCTTTGCTCTGAAGGTTTCATTTTTAATGACTGCATAGATCTCTGACAAAATATGTCTATGTGAACATCACATTAAATGATGGGGAAATAAGGGCTGGCTGTCCAGCTACCAAACACACGAATGAAAGCTGAAAGCTGGGATGGTTAATAAGCAGACACAACAGATCACAGGGCTCATTTTTTAGATGGATTATCTGACACAGTGTCAGCTGGACTAATGAATATATGATGTTAAAAAACATTTGTAGGCCACAGTTCTCATCTCACATACAGCAGTATAATGAAGGAATAATTCTCTTGGAACAAATGCCATTACTGGGATGAGATCAGATTCATTCCTTTAGGTTTCAAGCCAGCTTTGATTGCTATCTGTACAAAGACTCCTGCTGAACTCAAATGAACAAAAAACAAATGCAAAAATCCAAGTGGCATAGATACAAATTATATACATTTATTTTTATTCATTTTAAATAACATTCTTCTGTATAAATTCTGACATATATTCAAATCATACACTTTTTTTTTTTCCCTAGAAATGCATTTGTAAGCATAGCATATGCTTAGGAGACGCCTTATTTGGATGTGTAGTAAGACTGATGGGTTTCAGTTGGGAGCAAGTACAAGGCCCACATTTTTCTGATTTTAATCCATTCCTCTGACACACAAAGAACAGAATCCTGTGGGAGCTCATTTCAAAACTTCATTTTAACAAGAAATGTATTTTTAGGTTACAATCTTAAATCCATTACTTAAAGGAGACTGTGCAAATTATCTGCCACATTTACATTGCATTTAACATTTATGATAAGACACTGTATAGCAGTGGTTAACTGGCCCAGGATACCTGAAGGATGCTGAATACATCCTCTTCTCTTTCGAAAAAAGACATCCAGTGTGCTAAGTTTGCTCAGCCTGGTCCAAGGGAATTATCATTCCAATGGATGACATCTCCTGACAGCTCCCCAGGGCTACTGCTCCACGCAGTTATTTCTAGCTGCAGTGGTTCCTAAGATTTAAGATCATCTACTCACATTAACCCAATCATACTTTTGCACTTTGCTTACCAAATACTCTCCTAAATTGTGAGCCAGCCAGGCTGCCCCATGCCTTTGACACATCATTGCTTTTTGCCCTTTATCTGCTCCATTATATCCTCTTGCCTTCAGTTATTTGTGGAACTGAACTCACCCCATCCAGACCAGCTGGATCCACAGAGCCTCACAACCCCGAGGATTGTGCCTGCACAGCTGGCTTCCCACCCCTACTCACCTCATCATACCTTTTCCGTGTTCTCCAGCTACTTTACCATCCCACCACTGCCTTTGCACACAGTGGTCACACCACTGCAGCCAAACAGTGGTATGGTCCATTAGAATTGAAAGCTCTGGATATCTGTATTGCTGCATCAGCCCTACAAGTCATCTAGATGCCTTTGTCTTTTCCTGATAGACACTGAGTTGGGCCCCAGTGCAGCCCTGTATGTCCATTCTGGCCAATCTACCCATGGCATTTGCAAACCTCAGCATCTGGGAAGCTTCAAGACAAGTTGTGACGTAGGGCAGGCTGGCGTTCCTAGTGGCCTTTCATACCCTGGCACAGGCGTTCTGGCTCTACACCCCATCCACAAGTGATGCCAACCCAAGCTGACTGGAGATGTAACTTGCTTCACCTTCCACAGTGCCTGGGGGATGACTGCATGATTGACGGAGGCAGCAAGGAGAACCTAATCTCAGATCAAAGTCAAACATGAAGCTGTTTATTCTTTCTTTGCTGGGGTTTCCCTTTATAAATATAATTCCTCCACACCAAAGTTCTGGCTGGCTGGAGATGGCTGCTCCACCCTGCTGAGTCAGCTTGCAATCAGACAAGCACTGTCCCACTGCCACATCCTTTCTGTGCTTTCTTCTGCTGTCCAAACCTGGGCAGCCAGGCCCCACCTCGGCCATTCTTCTCATCACAACTGCAGAGGCCATCTAGATCCCTTTGTCCAGATGTACAACCCCCACAGACCATGGCTGCATCCCCCTCCTTTGCATAAGGCATCCTGACCTCCTTGTCTTTTCAAACTCAGGGCTAAAACACAAAGCTCTTAAGACTTCTGGAGGCCAGAAGCAACCCAGACACAAACACCTGCCTTTGCAGTGTATGGTATGGGAGGGCTCAGCACCTGAACTCATGCTCCGGTTCACCAGATGGTTGGTATTTTTACAGCCAGAGAAAAATTAAACCCTATTCCAGTTACAAGGTAGCCTACTGTCTTATCAAATGTGGGGAAGAGGTGTTTTGTGGCAAAGAGGATAACATCTACTAAAATGTTCTGCAAACATTAGAGTGAACAACCCATCCCTCACTTTGCCTGCTTGCATTAGTCCCAGAAGCTAACAGTTCCTAAATTACCTTTCCCCACCCTATGAAGTGACCAAGTGCAAGCGTATCACAAAATGAGCACTGTCAAATAATTACAATTTTTAGGAAATTCTCTATTTGTCACCACTCTGCTCTTTAAAAGCTGGAAGAATAACTCAAGGATTAGCAAATACCCACATTTTCTCCTCCGTTTCTCCCCCATTTTATAACTAAATGTAGCATTGCTCGAACTTCAGCCCAATTTACAGAACTACAGGACCTCACTCAGGCCCATAGCAGGCAGCAGGATCTCTTCCACATTCCTCTATGCAATACCACATTCTCCTCTCACCATTTCTCACCATCCTCTTGGCTATTCTCCCTCCTTGCTGTGCCTCACCTTTAAATCAAGCAACAAGCTTTTGAAGCAGAAATGGCATCTTTGTGCTTGTGTTCAGAGCACCTATTCCCCACTCCCCCAAAAGTCTCCAAAGATAAGAAAAGCCTCCATGCAGCAAATAAATAATCACCACATTCTTCCTACCATTTCTCACACTGAGAAATATTTACTTTGCCCGGCTCTGAGGATGCATCAGCCAGCTCCTGCTGACCCTTAGCAGGTACTTCATTCCTCCTCAGCACCAATCGCTTGCAGAGCACCAACACGTACAGTGATGCAGCTTTGTTTTGCAGGTCGCCTGTGAGTTGGGTGTAATATCTGTGCATATCCAGCAGCACGCTATTGATTTACATGGGGCTGGCCCAGCACTACCAGCAAGGTGCCCTATGGCACGACTTCCCCAAGCTGTGCTGCCCATTTGTTGTTCTCTCTGTCTGCCAGGCCCACTGAAAACTCAGGGGAACCCACAAAACCTTGTCGAATTCTAGACAGCTGATTCTCCTCCACCACCTTGTGCTACATGAATTTCCTGAAAGCACCCGTGCACGTTCAGCTTTTAAGGCCAGAAGTGCAAATCGGTTTCTGCGAGTATTGTGACTGAAAGCCATTTCCACCCAAATCCAGGCAATTTTTGCCTTCATCCTTCAAGAGAAGCCAGCAGGCTGCACCCAGCCATAGCCATCACTGTGTCCAATGGGAGGAACAGCACCGAGATCCCAAACGTGAGGAGCTTCAGGAAAGCTCAGTCATTGAGAGCAGGCTCTCAATGCATCCATGCCAATGTATTTGCATCTTGTACAGAGACTTAAAAACAAGTAACCAAAAGGTACATCTGCCTGCTGGACACCTCCAGGCTTTACTCGTGGCAACGCTGGCTATTCACTCTGTATTTAAAGGAATAGGGAAATTTGACAGATGCAAGTAGGGAGCACTCACATTTTCTCTAAAAAACAAAGACACACTAGAAGAAAAGCTTTAAGCAGTGGGTGTTTGCCAGAGTCCCAGCTCTGACAATATTGCCATCTAATTTACAGTATTTTAAACAACCTCTTTTTTTTTTTCTTTTTTTTCTTTTTAAACAATGCCACTAATCACTGTACAATTAAAATCTAGATGATAAAATATGACTGGGGAACAGAGGAGGTTGGGGAGGGGTCCACGGTTTTGCTGTTGGCTTTTTTGGTTGTTTGTCTTTTTTTTTTTTACAAATAATTACAAATACAGCTCCAAGAAGATATATTACATTTTATATACAGAACACACCATTGCTATCAGGGTAGGGTATTAAGCCTAGCTTTTATTTGTACACAGCAACCCTGAGATGTCTTGTCGTCTTCCCTTGCACAGAAACTATACAAGTTCATTAACCTCTTCTAGAAAAAAAAAAAAAAAAAGTGGATTGCTATGTTTTAATAGCATCATCACCCTGTATAAATACTCAGAAAGGGAAAAGCTTACTCTCCTCCCTAACTCCAATATCTTTGTGATATTTTTTCCTGTTTCCCAGCTTGGTGGAAACTGTTAATGGTGACTTTTGTTCAAGTGTGCAACTCACTCCTCTACTTGCTTGGTAGTACAATAAAGAATCATTTCCCATTTTTTGTCCTCCTTTTCAAGCAAATTCACATCAGGAAGTAATACAAAGCCTTTACAAAGGTCTGTTTCCTGAAAATCCACTGTTAATCCATAAGCTACTTTTCAAGCTAAAGATGCAGGCATAAGTGTTAGGTTGGCTGGAAACAGAGTAGCTTCTGATTAATGGGGCATTGCTTTCACTGCCCCATCACCTCTACATAAAAAGGATATTTTAAGATCAGCATAATCGAGTCTTGTACCAACAGTGAATTATGTGGGTCCTTACGGAGAACAACACACTGAATGCATTTCACCACGTTACCTGCCGTTCGGGCACTACAGCTTCCTCCTGTTCACCTGCAAGCTACAGCATGCCCAGCTAAGAGTACCTGAAGAGCAAATTCCTCTGCACGGAGCCTTGGCACGGATCCTGATACCCCTTCAACAAGCCCTGTAACTTCTTGAAGCCAACTCTGGAACAGCTGGATTGCTTCCTCTTCTAAGCTTTAAAATTGTGCATGGGAGTCGTCAGCGTCAGCTGTCCGTTCGGTGCCACTTCATTCCCATCATCTTCCAGCAGCCCCGAAACATCAGCGTTGGGGATGCTGTCGTGGTAGCTGCTGAAGCTGATGTTGTCCTCTTTGAGTTCAATGGTCCAAAAAGGAGCATTAAGTTTTCTGTTCTGATACTCACGGTACATGTAGACAGCACCCACAAAGCCCATTAGTAGGACCACGACAATGATGATGACTGTCAAAATAATTATATTAAACTGAGTCCAAGAAACATCTGCAAAAGCAGAGGTACTATTGTCAGAGGAACTTAAAGGGAATATAGTCTGTATAGTTGTTGGTGACAATGTACTGTTTGTCACTGCAGTTGGAAGTGACGTTGCCTTGCTAGTGTTCGGAGCAGGACTTATAAACTCTGTTATTTCTGGGCCAAGAGTGGCTTCTACAAAACAAAAAAAAATAGAGATGCAGTCAATAAAGAAACATGATAAACTGCCATCAAACACACTCTTACGTAACAGTTATTATGTCAGTCAAATCTACACTGCTAAAGCTGGATGTTTTGCAAAATAGCTCACAAAAAAGGATAGCCAGGGATTTTTAAAGTAAATCTGTGTGCTAAGTGCTCCCTGACGGCAGAGATCCTGTGAAAATCCGGTGATGGACAGCTGAGTTTACTACCCAAAGACAGATCACAAGTGCGCTAACCAAGATTCAATGCTAGGTACGTGACCTCGTGATGAAAGTAATTCACCTGGTCCAGCTCATGCTTAGCCCATGGAGATGGGACTCCAGCAGGCACAGCAAGAATTTGTGCTTCGGCCCAACAAAGGCAGAGCCTCACTGGAGCAACGGGGCTGGCATAGCACTGTGCACCTTACACAGACACTACAGGCAGGATTTATGTTTGTCTTACCTGTGCAAGATCAAGAGAAAACTGACCCATCAGTATTCTGCTGTCACAGTGCTCAGTACTGGGTTCCAATCCAGTTACACTGTGATATGTAAAAGGACAAAACGATCCCGGTTCTGCTTTCAAATGAAGTCATACACAAACCTCACGAACCCCTGAGTTGACACAAAGCAGAGGGTAGCTGAACTGCAACTAAAGAATGCTTTGGATGCTCTCCTGAAGCCTGTAAACACATGGGAAGCCAGCCCAGATCCTGTTTTAGTCTCTGCTGGAGGCACATGTTCACACGCCAAGGACAAAGCCATGGGGACAAGCAGAGGGCCTTTCCAACACCACCCTCCTCAGCAGCCTCAGACACAGGCAGCCAAGGAGCTGCCCTCCCTGCAGGGTTAGCTCCCTGCCCAGAGCTGAGGCAGCCTGAAGGGAACGCTGGAGATCTCCAAGGTGGGAAAACACAGTGGTTAAGCCTCAGAAAGCACCATAAGAACCTGAGTATCTTTTAAAATGTGACTATAATGAAGTATTTCCTTCACAGGAGTAACCTTTGAATCTATTTTAGACTCTTAAGTAAAAGCAGTAAGAACCTTCCAGAAGCTGAAACCTCAATCAATCAAAATGTACTCAACACCCATTGTTCCACAGGACTCTGCACCCTCTTTTCCCTTCCTTTTCCATTTCTGCTATCAGAAACACAACCTCGTCTGAAACCCATGAACAACTGTGGCAATTACAGCTGATGGTGCTGCGCTGTATTGATTCAGCTCTCCTGGAGAGTCTAATGATGACTGAGGAGAGGAGCCACTTCTGAAAGAGTCATTTTGCACAGAGTTGCATCTCCAGTGGCAACAGGAGCTGCTAATATTGAGCCTGTCTCCAGCCATGGGCCCTCAGGGGGACTGCCAGGAGTTAACTTCAGGCTGATGAATTCCCAGGTCAGGACTGAGAAAGAAATTCCTCTCGAAGAGGCAGCATGAACCTAACTCAGGCTCCTGCTTTGAGTCCTCCCTGCAGCAGCTTCTCTTTTCACTGCAGGTGCTGCATTAGGTTGATAAGGATGCTGGGTGACAGAAAGCACTTCTCCATGGGTTAATGGGCAGAATCTAGTAATAATAGGAAGGAACATGACGGGAGCAAGAGATTCCTGGATACAGCTTTGGCAGAAGGGTATGAGGAATTCAGTCATTCTTTCCAAATTCCTTCATCAATACTTAATTCTTGGCAAATCCGGACAGTAGCTATAATTAGCAAAAACAGAACTGAGACAATGGCTGATTCACCAGCAAGGAAACAGGACTTTTCAGGGCCTTATATGTGAGTCAGCACCAGCTAAGTGCTGGCAAGGGTGTCCCGGGTGAAAACATATCCTGGAACTGATGACAACATCACAGGAAACAGTGCCATGCTCTGACAGCGGACTGCAGCTTCTGAGCCACAACAAGGGTGCTTGTTTCTGCTCGGCAAGGCCGTGCCAGCCCTCCAGATGTCCTAGGCCTGCTCCTTGAGAGCAGCAGCTGTTCAGTCAATGGGCAGCTTTGGCAGCTTCATCATGAGCGTCATATCCAGCTGCTCTGCTCACCCACAACTTCTGCAAAGCTGCCACTAACTCATGGCATGAGTGAGCTCCAGGGAGCCGGGGCCGTGCCTGCAGCACCTAAGGCAGACAGTGATGCTCTGCAGGATGGCATCCCCAGTTTTGGCTTCTTCTGCTCCCTGTTGCACCTCATCACTGCATCAGGATCAGCAGCCATCTGGGGATCCAAACCCTTTACTTTGGTCATCCCATGTGACTCTTGAGTGTTCTCCCAAGCTGCTGCTAAAGCATCACACCTGGTAAGGTTTATGAATGGTCCGTGTGGAAAGATGAGGTTGGTTTTAGCCTTGTCCAGGGAGTGCAAGGTGTGTTGTCCTATCAACTCTGATGGCTCAGGAGAGCCTCAGAGCCCAACAATTTCATCTGCAGATCTGGTGAGGATTTCACTCCAGAAGCCACTCCAAACTAGGTCACTCAAACACACTGGTGGTTTGTGGAAATGTCATGCTAAACTAGTTAATGCACAATACCTCAGCAAGTCAGTCTTTAAACAAGTGAAAGAAACTGTCAGAAAGAGAAAAAGCAGGTGTCAAGGAAACAGGAAAGCTAGATGAACACATCTCTGTCCCTTTGAACAGAGAAAATCTCCCACATCAGGAATTGACTTAACAATGTCCTTAAAATAAAACAAATTGCAGTGAAAGCTGCAAGTATACAAGCAAAATCATGCATATGGATTTTAATGGAGCAAGGTCACGTAGTTCTTTGTATGATGGCAGAGCTGTGCAGAGCGAGATGATGGATGACCCAATGCAAAACTGTCATTTCCTGCCCTGCATCTGCAAAGTTACAGCTAATGAGCATTCAACTTTCTTTGTATTGATCATCTCCCTGCACAGAGGGCTCGGTGATTGCACCTCCAGAGAGCAGCACAGGAGTAAAAACCACATTAGCTCCTAATGGAAGATCTGGATTAAATCTCTGTTGGTGACAGGGATGAATTTGGGTCCACGTACACTTCCTGAATAATGGGTTCTCTTACCTAACACAAGAGTGCTGGAATTGTGTCTATGCATGGAGCTGGAGATCCACCTTGAGGAACAATGATACCCTAATATCCACTGAACTGGTAGTGTAAGAACTACCTTCTGTGATTTTACTCTGAGTTTCACTGTGCACTAGCTTTTCTAAGTACCAGAGCCAGCTTGCACCTGAGGATGCTACATGCAGCACTTCAGATGCACACTGAAGATAGATGAGAGACCCCAGAGCAAGTACCACTAAGTTCTGGCATTCACTTGCTGCATAAGCCCAGCTCTCACCTCTCAGGGCAGATTCAGCTTCCCCATTTGCAAAGCCAAAACAAGAATATCTAGATTAGTTCTGAGTCATTATTTGCACAGTATCAGGGGTGACAAAAGTTATTATGAATGCTCTTTGCATGGAACTAAACAGTGCACTAAAATGGATTGGTCAAACGGGGGCCCTGGGCAGCCTGATGGTGGGCAACCCTGTTCATGGCAGGGGAATGAGTCTGATGGTCTTTAGAGGTCCCTTCCAACCCAAATCATTCTGTGAGTCTACAACCTGGAAATTCATTGGGCACTAGGAGCTCAAATACATCAAGCAACAGAAGCCTGAAAATCCACATTTCAATACACTGCAAGTAGATTTCTTCTCAGCATACTGTCGACCTGTGTGGGAAACTCAAGGTATCTACAGAACACTGAGGGCGAGCAGTGCATCAGGTGCATCCATTGCTGCTGCTCGTTTCAGTATTGGCTGCATTGAGCTTCTGGTAGTGGAGGACAAAACTTCCCAAGGAAGTCTTCCCCGTGGCCCACGATGAGCCTTTTGGAGGCATGGGGTTCGTTGTTTTCCCTGGAAGACTTCAAAGCCGCTCCGTCCTCAGTCCAAACCCACCCCATGAGCAATTACCAGCCTCCAGGCAGCTCATGCACATCTGACACACACAGCGGGCTCCAGCCCCGAGCCCAGGAGCACATTTTACCTTTCCTGGTGCAGTTGATTCCCTCGGGGTCCCTGACGTAGCCATCCTCACACTCGTGGCAGTGGAAGCCAGCAGTGTGGTACAGGCATCCGATGCACTCGCCACTCTCTGGTTTGCAGATGCTGGGGGACAGCATGGGATCCACGTTCCCATTGCAGTGGCACCTGACACAGATGCTGTCAGAGTTGTAGTAGCCGTTGGCACACTGGTTGCAGTTGGGGCCAGTGTAACCAACTTTGCACTTGTCACATGTTGGGGCAGCTTCACCAGGCTCTGCAGAATACAGAAAGCAGAAGAGGTGAGTACCACAGCCCCTCTCTGTGGGGTTTGTTCTGTGGGACTGTGAACAACTAATACAAACATTAGTGGCCACTGACTGTTAATCAATCTCAAATTTTAAGCTATAAATATAATTATTTAACTGCAGCATTTTCTGTTTCTAGGGAGAATAAAAAGGTTTGTGGGGTTCTGATGCCTCGTACCAGCATCACAGAGCACGCTCAGCAGGTTGCTAAGCAAACATGCCTGCTCCCATATGTCTCCATCTCAAGCAGCCAGTTTCAGGAAACAGCTGGATGGAGGCTGCCAGCAATCTGCAGCAACCTGGTGGCACTGCTTCCAGCAAGATGCCCTGGTCCCAGCACAGGGAGACCCAGCGGCTACACATCGGCCCCATGGCTGTTGCACACTGAGCAGCAATTTAACTGAAACACATTGAGAAGAGCTCAGACCAAGAGGAATCAGACCAGAAGGAAAGCCTTACGGATCTGGCAGGTGCCGGTCGATGCCACAGTGGAGCACGGGCAGCGGTGGCAGCTGTGGGCGCTCCTGTAGAAGCCACTCCTGCAGAGCTCGCAGTGCTTCCCCTCCGTGTTGTCCTGGCAGTGCAGGCAGGTGCCTGGGGAAACAGCACAGCAGCCAGTTGGCAGCAGAACTGGAGCAGAGCATTTGGAGCATGAACCCACGTGGTGTGCTTGCAATTAGCAGAGCTCACAGGTGATTCAGGATACCCTCCAGCCAAAATACAATCCTGGGACTTGCCTTGGACTCTTATGACCTTTAGACAGTGTTCCACACACTCAGATAATGTGAAAAAGTAGGTAGCCCCAACAAAGGTGCCTGTAACTCAAAGTCAAGGCAGGTAAACACATGCTATCGATATTAAATATTCCCCAACAGAAGGGGTTTGGAGCAGTATCTGTGACAGCAAGCCAGTATAGCAATACTTAAACCCCCACTTTTGCAAGGGGATTTCCCTCCAGCTTATGCCTTTGCTCCTTTTTGTGTTCCCATACTACAGAGCTGATAAACAAGTGCCACTGCACTGCTGTGGGGGCCAACAGCTACATCCCACCTGTGTGGATCCAGCTTCCCCCATTCCTAGCACAGGAGGAACATTTGTCAGGGGCACAAGCCAGCAGCAATCAGTGACCTTCCTGTGGGGACAAAGGAGACCTGCCTGGGGAAGCCCCTGAATCAGAAAACTGACAAGCTGTGTCTCATGAAGGCTGTGTCCTAATGGCCCTCTAAATTGCATTTTGATATTATTGTGAACAGGGAAAGAAAAATCAACCACAGCCATCCATCAACAGGAACATCCTGTAATTCAGCAGGCTGAATTGGAGGTGGTGGTGACCTGAGGAATGCTTATTCGATTAAATCCCCTGCACAAGACTCTAAAAATGCAACAGCCTCCTTGCAACAACCCAAGCCAGCACTGCACATCCACTGCATTTCTGAGCGCTGACAGGAGGTTCCCCAAGCTACGCCAGCAGCGCTGCTCCTATCGATGCTAACCACATCTAATATGCTGAACTGGTTTAATGCTGACTATTAACATAACCACAGCAGATCTTCTCATTAATTTTGAAGCAGTTTGGCTCCCATGCAAGCCCACCGCATGGCTCCTGCTTCTCTCCTTGCACAGCGATGACTTCGCAGCAGAGCATCCCAAGCCCAGCACCAAGGAGACAAAGCAAACCCTGGTTAGCTGCTGAATTGGGGAAGTGGCTGATTCACCCATGGCAGTGCTGACAGCACCCTGGTAAGCCAGGATGCTTGCTCGGCATCAGCTCCCACACACTGTTTGCTCTGCTCCCGGCTGCCTGCCAGACACGAGCTGGTGGCTTTTGTGGGAGAGGTGCAGAGTTAGAGGGGAAATCACCTCCTGCTTTCTGTTCCCACAGCTGCAGCCCTCAGTCAGCTGCTCTGCCAGGCTGCCCTGTGCAAAGCCACTGCTGGAAAGCCAGTATGCTCCATCAGCACCGAGGGTGCCTTGAACTGTGCTCTGCAGGCTTCAGTGGGGCATAAATCTGGGCTCACACCTGCGTGTTCAGTACAGCTGTGGTCATTTCAAGCCCAGTGTCTTTCCTGCCTGTGGAAATTACCAGCATTTATCTGCCCTGTGAAATGGCTGCACTTCCAATGAGTCAGCAGGTTGCTCAGCCGTGCACAGCAATCGAGTATCAATGTTGGAAAGCCTTAATAATTAATAGCTCTTCCCACCCTGATAACACCCTGGGGACGGCTCAGGGCTGGCTGTACCCCAGCTGGATACAACTGAAGCCGCACAGCCCCAACACCGTGCATGAGGGTCACAGCGGAGGAAGCGAGGCCACGTGGGGACTTCTGGCTGCCCAATTTCCAGCCCAGTAATTCTAAATATTCCTCCTGGGCAGAGCTGAACTGAGACAGGCTGTGAGGAGCCGGCAGGGGGAGCCCAAAGGACAACATTAGTGCGGAAAAAAAGCCTTGAAAATTTGACAAAGACTGCACACAGTTGATGTGAAGCTGGGGAGGTCACACAAAGTGCAGTCTCTAGTGCAGGCTGAGAGCACTGTGTTACTTGTTAGACGTCGGAGCTCATTTTTATCGACTGTTCTCTGTTCTGGTTTTGTTGGGTTCCCCCATCTCCGGCAGCAAATAAAGCAGATGGAGGAAAAGGGAGGAAAAAAAGAAAAGGATTTTTGTCAAATCAACAATAGCTCATTAACTGAAATGAGAGCTTTTCTTTGCAGAGCTGCAGAGGCCAGGGCTGTAAACTGGGGTTTGAATCGAGAGAGGGATCGTGGAGAAGATCATGGAGAAGATCATCGTGGGAGAAGAAGGTAGAGCAGATTATCTCACTCCTTCACAAAACCCACACAGCCAGCTCCAAATCAGCATCAGAGCTGAAGTGTGCACAGCTTTCATATCCTGCAATATCAAGAGGACGTAAAATCATGCTTGAAGTTCAGAGTAGGAATGAATGAATTCAATTCCGAGGAGTGCAGACCCGGAACATGCCCACGGAAGCAGGAGGAGGGCAGGAGCAGGTGCCAAAACTGCCCCAGATCACCACATTGATAAGCCCTGCCTCTCTGTCAGCTATTTAAAAAAAGGGCAGCATTTCTGAAATGACTGCTCCTTGATAAGCTCCTGGATGAATATTACAGAATCACATTGCAATCTGGAAGATCTGATGAGAATGTGAATGCTACAGGGTGAATGCTGTTGCTACGTGGGGACTGTGCTGTCTGCACAGAGCTGCTCCTCCAGGAGCTCTCCCTGCAGCGGGGAGGAGAAACAGCTCAGCCTCCCCCTGCCCTCCCATACACCACCCAAGCACAGGTGCCTCAACACTTGCACCCCATCAGCACCCATACGCACAAGAGACAGCAAAGGGACGATCAAGAAAAACAAACGAGGCAAATTCACAAGAAGTAGGCAACAGTAATTAGACGTGGCCAGTTTTTTTCCCAGCGCTAATTACATAATCTGTGGCAATACCAGTCACCTTACATCACTGCCAGCACAGTGTATGTTTCCAGGTAAACAGCATTGAAACAAAAGCTCCTTAAGAGCCCGCGTTGCGTGTTAGTGCAGAACAATGGAGCACTGATTTCCGATAGAGACTGCAGGATAAAGGCTCTGCACTGCAGCCTGGAGCAAATAACCCAGCCTTTATCGGCTTCATTGGGAACAGGACTCCCTCCAGCCCTGCCCTGCGTCTTAATTTCAGCCTCACGGTGATGATCCTGAGCACTCAAAGCACAAAGATGGAGATCAGTAGGGTGAGTGAAAACGGGAAAGGAGACAAAGAGGCAAAGCTTGCAGGCGCGGTGCTCAGCAGGGGAAAGCAGAGTTACCTGTTAGGCGGTCGCAGGTGTTGGAGTGGTTGTTGCACTGGCACGGCTCACAGGTGCTGTTGGCTCTGTAATACCCATCACTGCACCGGTCACACTTCAGGTCTGTCACACCGACTTTGCACCGGCACTTCCCATCGCTGCACGGAGAGGAACAAGCAGTGACATCATAAGATCACAAAAAGAGACCTTTAAAGGCCATCGGGTCCAACTCCTTCCAATGAACAGAGGTGCTCAGGTTGGTCCCCTGCAGGAGAAGGGATCAGTGCAAGCACCACAACTCACAGAGCACCCCTGGGCAGCACGGGATGCAGCTCCTTCTCACCACCCCTTCCTTCCCCAGCATTTAGCAGTGCCTGCATCCCATTGTTCCCCCTCACTCCTCCTGGGGAAGCTCGAGCACCGCGCTATTTGCTTCTGAAAGCCCCCAGAAAAATCTGTTGATTCCAACTAATCGAGGCTCCAAACAGCTCGATGTGTTGCTTTTAATTAAAACACATTGTGATGTTCTGGGAAGACGTTGCTTCTGTTAGAAATGAACATGATTTTGTATTTCTGTTCTTCGCTGGCTTGCTAAAGGAAAAGAAAGCACTCCAAGGCACACCAAAATGCAGCAGTCAGCCCGGGAGGCTGCACAATTAAACACTCGCAGAATACTAAATTTCAGGCATATTTAATGGACAGATTACAAGCAGGCAGAAGCAACGCGATGTTTCCTGGCTCTTCAGACCATTATCCAGAATTGGAGCGGGCAGATGCGGAATTCAAAGGGATGATGCTGTGAAGCAGCTCCGACTGTTTGACTTTTAAAAAGCTTTTCACAAGACCTGACATTAATCCAAACGTTGTCACAGTGTTTACAACGAGAGCAAACAGAAAGCAGCTTGTTTTTATTTGCTTCTGGCCACCGCTGGGCAGATATTCCTGTAAGAGGGCAGGGGATGGGCAGAGCCAAGCAGGGAAAAACAACAGCATGGGGATTTCCTGGAGTGCAGAGTCCCATGTTATTGCCCCTTGTCCCATCCATGATCATGCCTGTATTTACTGACATCCTCCTGCACCTTTCCTCAGACTCCCACGTTTTTAAAGGTTTATTTCCCCACCGACTCCACTCAATGGAGCATTTTGGGGCAACGTCCCTTGATTTTACTTGTGAGCTTAAAAATAACAGGAAAGAAAGGTATTTTTATTTAAAAAGGTTTTGGAAAGTTTAATTTTAATGGCTCTCAAGCAGACCTTTTCTCAACATGTTACGTATGGCACAGAGCCAGGTTCTGCATGTGCAAGAATTAAATCACTCAGCAAATATAAAGCTTTCCCTGTGGTCATTGCTTCCACAGAATAAAGCCCCCTTACAACACTCCTTTTCATAGCCCCAGCCCAGTAAGGGCTGTCAGACACTTTTTAAAGCAAAGGTCAATGATATAAATGCGTCGAAACCACAAAAAAAGTCCTGTTAACAGACCGAGTGCGCCCATAAAAATCCAGCAACTTGAAAGAAAAGAGCCACAGTTTAATACTCGCACAGTGAGAACGGAGCTGCATTTTGAGCCAATGCCAGGAATTTCATTTTTGGGGGAGGTGGGGGAAAGGAGGGGGAAGGGAGGAAACATTTTGATGCAGCGACATCGATTGCTCAACTCCATTTTGGAGATTAACTCCACCAAAGCCAGCCAGCTTGTCGCTCTCGACAAACAAGTGATGCAGGGATGGGATGGGACAGAACCAGGCCCCAAATCCCAGCATCTCAGTCAGCTTTAACCCTGCCTGGGAGTGCCCTGGGAGCAGGGCACAAAGTCCCACCTCTGTAGCATCTTGTGCTCGGCCTGACGCTGCAGAACCTCACAGGTAACTCCCAGCCAGGACTTACAGCCAGGGATGCAAACACAGACACAAAGAGCTGTGTCCAAACCCCTCACTGCTCAGCACAGGAACTTGAGGCCTCCTTGCATGGAAAATAAGGAAAGCACAAAAATATCTGTGGTCCAGGAGAAATCGAAGCACGCAGCTGTGATGGGAGCTGTGCTCCTGTACAGAGACCCCTAAAGAGAAGGGACAGACAGACACAAGACGGATGGGCACACGAGCAGCACAGCCTTAGGGCTGTTTGGAGGCACGCTGTGCATGGTTTAATGGTGTAACAGAAAACCCTTAGCAAGCTCCAATAGTTTATTTTCTTCTTTCTTTTCTTTCCCAAGAAGAAGAGAAGGGAAAAATTCATGCTGAACATTTTCCCAGCTGCCAGCAAAACACGGATGCCCAGCTGCCATCAGGAGCCCCAGGGCCAACCAATGTGCACCAGCCCCAACCTTTTGTGCTTTCATTTTAAAATTTCCTCTTCATATACAAGACTGGTGAGACTCTGGAGCAGGGTAAGAAGGAGGGCACACCTACGGGCGTCAGCACAGGGCACGACGTGTGGGTTTCCCATCTCCCTGCTTGCACACCTGGAGCAGGAAAAGCTCCCTTGGGTTTCACCTCCCCTCTCCCCCTGGAAGCCCCAACGCTTTCGTGGAAGCGATGCCCAGCTCTGAGCCGCCTTTGTGGCAGGCAGAAGAAGTGGGGCTTTATGGCACAGAACATTGGGCCTTTGTGCACCGCATTCCTCGCGCTGTGCCGGGGGAGGGCGCCTGGTTAGAGGGCAGCCCTCGATGGAGAGGGACCCTGAAAGGCCGCTCTGTGAGTGTCAAAGGGCCACCTTGTCCAGCCCTGCCACCGCATCCCCCCGCCGGGGACACCCTGCATCCCACCCTGGGAAAGCTGGGGATCTCCACCCCAGCACTGCCTCAGTGCTCAGAGGGAGAGCACAATGCCATTGGATACCAACGCTGCCCTACAGAGTGCAGAACTCAAATGGGCTCAGAACAGGATCCAGCCATGGGGAATGGGCTGCCACCCATGGTTCTGCACAGCGCAGCCCCTCTGTGCCCCAAATCCTCAATGCAGGGAGAAGGAAGGCACAGGGCAGCCTGAAAACCACAATGCAGCCATAAGGACCCCAACAGCCATGCTGGTATCTTTGCGAGGGCAGTCAGTGCTCATCAGAGCAGCAAGCCTGCAACACAGGAACAGCAAAGCCTGTTGGAAAATCAACCAAATAACAGCATTTCTGAGCAGCCCAAATTACTGTAGGGGAGATTATGACAACCTGCCGCTCACTGTTGTGTCCATTCACTGTCCTTTCCCTCTTCTTTCTGCACCCCAATACAGATGGGTGCAGGGACAACATCCACCTGCTTGCAGAGGAGAAGCAATCAGCTGTAAAGCACAGGAGCCGGTAATAGAAGAGATATATGGATAATTAAAGCACACACACACACACAAATCTGCTCTGCCAGGGTATTCTTCTACATTTATGACGTCCACATGTAACAATTTCCGCTATGAAAAAGATCTCTTCTTGGCAGAAGGATGCTGACGAGGCATTGCCTGGAGATAATGAGCCACTGCTTGTGCTCAGATGATCCACAAAGGGAGCACAGTGTTTCAGATATAAAATAGGGAAAAAAATGGCTTTTTGGAGACATTGTTTTGGAAGCCGTTGAGGAGTTGGGCTCCCAGTGCGGCTTACTGGGCTGCTGGGATACAATGGGATGGCAATACAGACCCCACCCTAAAAAATGACATTTCTAAGTGAATGACACTGATGACAGAAAATGAGCATTTTCTGCATGCAGAATGAGAACTCCACCACCTTCCCCCCAACAACCCTCTGAGCTGGGACGAGTGGAGACCCTGGGAACAAGGCCGGGGAAGCTCCACAAATGGCTTTCCACAGATCTGCCTTTTCTAACAAACCCCACATTTCCACCTCACATGGCCTCACACCTCAAGATGCCCAACCTGGTTCCAGCTCCTGCCCTGCCCCACTGCCTCCCAGCAAAACTAATGCTCCATGTTCACATTTCCCCATGGCCTCACTGCATCCTTCCCCTCCCAAAGAGCTCTGCAAGCCCAGCTCCCCCAGAACCCCCAGGCCTTAGCCAAAGACCTTCACAAAGGGCACTCTCTGGAGCTGCTGCTCCTACCCTCATCGCAGTGCTTCTGTAAATCCATCCAGGTCAGGATCCCACCCAGCCCCTCCAACCAGAGCCCAGCACATAGAGGGCATGCAGGGGGAGGCTGCTCCCTTTCCAGCCTCACCACATCCCTGCTCCAGGGCACAGCCATGTACAAATGCTCTCAGGGATGCTCTGCTTTAATTCTTTTTAATGCAAACACAAAGCATCGGATCCCCTTGAGGGGGGGCAAAACATCTCTGAATTAACACTTTTGCATTTATCTGCATGCATTATCTTTTTTTTCTTTTCTTCACAGAATGGAAGCAAGTGACAGCAGATCTTTGCTACATGCCTTACACCAGCCTGAGGCGCGAAGCATGGCTGCACCAAGACCAGAGCTGCCAGGCTGGCAGTGAGCAGAGCAGCATGCAGGCTGCAGCCCAGGGCATGAAGCAAACTGCAAAGGCAGCACATGGAGCTCGTGCTTTCCATTGCCCTTCTGCTTGTGGGGAAACTGAGGCACAGGCAGTGGGAGTGAATTATCAGACATTGCAAAGCCTCACTTTAACATATTCCTGTTTTCTTTTGGGACACACAACCACGCTGCACTCTTGTCCCCAAGGTCCCACCGTGCGCTTTCCTCCACCAGCAATTTCTCTGAACACAATGATAAGAGACAACTGCATAGAAAGGAGAAATGGGGAACAGAGCCCTGAGCTCTTCTGCACAGCAGTGCTGTCTCACAGCATCTCCTCATGTCACATCCCAACGTGCAGAGTGTGACAACAGCCACACGGGGCTGCCTGCTCATGTGCCACCAGGAAGAAAAGCCAGCAGGTGCTGTGTGCCATGCTGTGAATTCCCAGCAAGATGCAAACACCGCCACACTGTGGGGCTCAGGGACGTGCAGGGCTGCCTGGCACTGGCCAGGGAAAGACACAAAGTCCTTCGGCACCTCCTCTTTGTGGGCTGCTTCCTGCAGCTTGGAACCCCGCGTTACTCACTGAGTCAGACAGAGGACAGGTTTCCACAGGAAGGCTGTTTCACCATCCTCTGAGATAGCCTCTGCAGCAGGAGGAGGCTCTGACCGCTCCCATCCTGTGCTTTGGGCACGGTTCCCAGCAGGAGCATCACACCCAGCGAGGCGCAGGATGGGCAGGCAGGCACAGCTCTGCTCTGCAGGTGCCCACCCAGCGGTGCCAGGGGATGTCAGTGCAGCCCTGCTGACAGCAGCACCCAGCCCTGCTGACTCACAGCCTCCAGAGGGGACTCCCAGACAGGGAACTAAAACTAAAAGCGACCTTTGATTAGCAGCTGCGGAGCCCAGGCACGGCGACAGCATGTCAGGTCAATGTTCACTCCCCAGATCAATGACTTGCCTGAGGAAAAGGATTTTTATTTTTTATTTTTATTTGCGGTCTAGTTAATAAACAGCATTTTGGCTGGCCAGATGATGGCACACGGGTAGAGCATGCCTGGAAATAATACCAATAACGATCATACGGTGCTGCTTTCAAAGTCACTCTGGCAAAAGTCTGAGCAAGCTGACAGCAATGCATCACACGTGTTCTGGAGGCCACATCCATGCTGCTGCTCTGCTCAGAACAGCAGGTGTCTTTTTCTTAAACCAGGGTGCAGGAATTAACCTGTGCAAGTTAATGCTTGGCTGCTGCTTTAATTAGTTCTAATAGTAATAATAGCAATAAGTCATAAACAGCTGGCAGTATTTTTAATGTCAACAAAGCAGGAGCCAGCTGCTGGTGTGCCTGGTCCTGAGCAGGGTGGAAAACTCCACACCCCCCAGCAGCCACCCTTTCAATAAGAAGGTCACTCCAGCCAAGTGCAAAACTGCATTTAGGTTTTGATTTTTCAATCCTGTACGCCACCAGAAAAGGGCCAACAACGCAGGGCTTGGGCGCTTGGAAAAGAAATAAGGCACAACATTCTTACAGGCAGCATGTCCCTGCAGGACACTGCGGTTCTGACTCAGCACCAGCCTTGGCAGCAGAGTGCAGGTGCTGAGCACAGAGGGCGCCCGGACCAAACCCCAAAAGACAACAAGAGCAATGCCAGCACAGCAGAACGCCCGGCAGAGGAGCGCATTTGTTATCAGCAATTCAGGAGCATCTGCAGCAGCTCTCAGGTTAAATGAGGCTGGGTTAAAGCCCAGGCAGGGAAAGAGCCACAGAGCGGATGAGGGCAGACCCTGGTGCCACACCTGCCCCTGCCACCACCGATAACCTCCAATTAGCACCAGCCAACATGACCCATCTACAGGCATTGGGCTGGAACGAGATGATCTTTGAGATCCCCAAGACATTCCACGACTCTATGATTCATACCTGCTCTGCATCTCAACCCCCCCGCCGTCCACCCATCATCCCCACCTGGGGTCATTTGGTTACTCACTCATCGCAGCTGGGTCCGAGGGCACCAGTGGGGCTGCAGGCACAGGGCAGGCAGTGCTGCTGGCTGTGGTCGGGGTGGAAGCCATGGGCACAGTGCTCGCAGTGCAGCCCCGCATAGCCTGGCAGACAGGTGCAGCGTCCCGGAGCGTCGTGGCACCCACTGCTTCCCACAGCACTGCAGTTGCATGGCTCTCCTGCAAGAGGGAAAGAGAGGCTGAAAGGGGGTGTGTGGAGGGCACAGGGATTGGGTCATAGCCATATTATAGGCGCTTAAATATACATACACACATATATAATCATGTTTGTCATTGTCTGGTTACGTGGTTGGTCAGGAGCTGGGCAACACGAGGTGATATCGGGGTAAAATAACAGTGCTGGGCAAGCTGCTCCGGGTGGCCCAGGTGAAGCAGAGCACCTCCAGGGATCCCTCCCTGCCTCGGCCAGTCTCTGAAATCCATTAGCAGGTGATGAACCCATTAACTGTAAGATCCCGTCTCTAGTTTACCGGTGGGATTGGCCTTACAACAAAGAATCTTCAACACACCTACATGGTGCACCGGGTAGGACCACTGCTTATGGAGAGAGGATACAAAATCCTCCAAAAGCTGACCAGATTTGAGCTCTGTGCATTTGGGGCTAAGCACCCTCCTTTTTTCCATTGCAGGTCCCAACTGCAGCAGCCCAAGCCCCCTGCAAATCTGCGCTCTATGCCAGGAGCACAGAAACAGCTTTAGCCAAGGGGTGATGGAGCTGGGCAGTAGAGACCCGCTTGCTTTGCCCATGACATGATGGCCATTACCAGCTGTCCATGAGCTTTATGGACCCACACACATGCTTTGGAGACCCACAAGTCCTCCTGGCACCCACATATGTGCTCCAGGGATGCTCATCCTTCACAAAGCTATGAGACCAATCACCAAGCAGTCAATGTTTTAAGAGAGGAACAAACCTGAATCAGCAGTGCCTTCCCAGTCCCCACACACTTTATTTCTTGTAATATTTCCAAGTACCTAACACAGCAAAGAGAACAACCTCCCCAGCAATTTGTTTCTGCCATGAGGTTTATCTCCGCTTCTTCGCTGAAAAGTATTTGGTGCCTTAATAATTTACAGTCTTTTACTGCCAAGTGTGAATTATAAACAAGGATTATTTTCAGAAAGAGCACATCAGGGCTTTACGCAAGCGCTGCTGTTTGTTATTCCCTGAGGAAAGCCACATTTGGGGCACCTTGCAGAGAAGAGAGGACAGGCCCCCAGCACACGAAAACATGACTTCAACCAGGCTCCAAACACCCCACGAAGACCCAAGGATGCTGCTCAATGTCAGCACTAGGATCTAAGGTTATTTAACACTTACACTGCGTGCTTGTGCCCCAGTGAACCATGGGTGCTTGTTAAATACCTCACCATGCTTTGGCTGCTTGTCTGCTTTCTCTCAACACACACACATCTCAAAAAAGATGAGTTATTTGGCTCTGCCACTCCACCTGGGAAGTCATCCCATGGAAGTCACTTGGTGCCTATGCACCTGTGAAGCTGATGCCAGCAAGTTAAGACAAACACCCCAAAACCCACAGGACTCCAGAACTCACTTCACACAAGAGCCCAACTCTCAGCTCAATTAACCCAGTGGAACCCCATCCATGTGGGTATTGAGCTTTTGCCAGAGCGAGGCATGAAAACACGCACTGAGCCAACGCAGCACCTGCACTGGAGTCTGTCAAAAACACATCAAAATACCTCTCAAACTCAATCCATGCTGTAGCTGACAGGGCTGTGCTGAAGGAGGGGATCAACCTGGTTTTGTGGTCATGATGTACAACAGCACAGGAGCCAAAAGGGAGGTAAGAGCTGGGGCTGGGCCACCCCCAGGCACTGCGATCCCAAACAGCCTGGCTGCACCAGTCGGCTGCAGGCTGAGCTCAGCAGTGGTGTCAGCAGCAGATCATGTAGATCATGCCATTTTCTTTCCATGGGCCGAGGCTCCCTCAGGCTTTGGGAGCTGTATGCTCTCCAACACACACAATCATCTGGATGCCTTTTTTTCTTTTTTTTTTTTTTCCCCTCCTTTTCTTTCACAGGTCTTTGCTCATCAAAACTGCACAAAGTCAGGTCCAAACCCAGGGGCAGCTCAGCTCCAGCAGCCGAGCTCAACAGCAATGCAAACAGCACTGGCTCCACATTCCCCATAGAACAAGCAATGCTGCAAGAATCCAAACTAACACAGGCAAAAGGAGCTTTGTGTTGGCAGGCTGGAGGGAGTGCTGAACCCGAGAAATAATTGCCCCTGGCTGCAAGGCACAGCACCACGGGGCCAGCACAGCTCCCCAGGGACAGTCGCCCCATGTGGTCTTCCTCCCTCGAGCACCCAGGAGGACTTTTGGGAACAGAGAAGCATCACACATTGTACCCCAAGGACAAAAGTCCACTCTGCTGCACTCGGCTGACGGATTCCAATCGTGCCCTCAATGCCCTTTGGTGGGAAGCAGAGGAGCAGCAGACAGCAGCGTCAGGGTTTGACATGATGATGTACCAGACTATGAAAACCCCAGGCTTAATTCAGACAACACTTTGGTGTCCTGACGGCTGCCGGGTTGGAGAAAGCAAATGCGATCTGCAGGCAGAAAGGGAACATGGTAACAAAGCCTCAGCCTTAGAGGTGTGGGAATACATCACAGAAAGTGGGGATGGAGAAAAAGATAAGGGAGCCCTGCCCTGGCTCCTGGCTGGACTCTGGGTACTCAGAGCCTTTATTCTGTTCTGTCAAGCAGACACATTGCTTTTGAAGATAACCTTCACAAACACCTTACCAAGAGCTTCTGCCTAATGAGACGGGTCACAGGAAGCTGGGCTGGAGGTACCAGGTTTGGCTGCACATGGCCTTCAGCAGCAGGCACAGCAAAGCCCCCAGGGCCACAGCTCTGCTCTGAGCTCCTCACCATGCTCTGCACCTCGCTGCCTCAGTTCCCCCATGCACAGCTCCATTTCCCATTTCTAAAGCATCACGGTTTCCTTCCCTTCCTTCCTTTCTTCTCAAAGCGCTCAGCTCTCAATGATAAGAACAACCACCTTCGCTCATGAAGGTGCTGGCAGGCTCTAATTAACGAGCAGCCCGGTGACACCGTGAGATCCCTGAATAGAGGCACTATAAAAGCGCGCACCCTTCCCACGTGCTGCTACTCCTCCAGCTGAAAAAAGGAAACATCGCTCCCTCCGTGAGCTGCGTTTCAACCTTCACCATTCACTGCCAGATCCACGGAGGCAGCTGGAGGAACGGAGCAGGTTCCCAACACGCTGCAGCAACAGGCACGCTGCTCACAGTGCAGAAGACCCAGATTTAAAGTGCAATTACAGCCAGCAGCAAGCCTGAATTGAGTAATTATTATGCAAAAGTCATAGGTTGCCAATAAAGCAGAGAAGAGTTACTCCTGGATTTTCAGCCTCCTGGATGCACACAGTCGCTGCAGGATTACTGAAAGTTCTGCTCAGCAGCACCGACACAATGAGGAACCTGCTGGGATCCGTGCACGCACTGATGGACCCAACACATCCCCAGCCATGCCCTGAGGCACAGAACACAGCTCTGAGCCCCAGGGCTGCTTTTAGTGAGCATTTCTAATGCGTGCACAGCACAGCCCCCAGCAGCTGTCCTGAAGGGCTCGTTGCAGTGCAAAAAATGTTTTCTGAATCATATCTTTTTTTGCATCCTATTGGACCTGCTGTGTTTTTGGTCCCTGCACGTGCTTTAAGCATGACTCCTTCTTCCAACTGAGGCACTTAATGAGTAAATAATTTAGAAGCCGCTGAAATATTCACAAAACAGCAAAAGAAGAAATTGCTGTGAGACGCATCAAGATGCCTGTATCAGACCTATATTTGCTGGGGACATCCTTAAACACCTTAAATCCTGAACAAAGTCCCCTACTCATTGGGAACCAACACAAAATTTCTTTGTAACTCTGCAAGCCTCATGGATTCTATCCATTACCCAGCCGAAGAACTTCCCCATGGAGACAGCCATTAGGACTGCTTTGATCTCCCAGGTGTTACAGCAGCACTGACTGCACCTCTGCGTGCTGCAGTGTGCTCACTGCACACAATAACAGCTCGCCCTGGGAAGGCTCAGTGATGCTCTTCATTCAGCACAGGCTTCTCCCTACATTTCATCCCCAAGTGCAAGCTCTGCCTGCCCTTCCCCTCTCCCTTATTTTTGAGTCCAACCACAGTTCCACACAGCACCACCCAAACCCTATGGCTAAGAGTGACGTCCCAACACTCCCTGAGCTCTGGCATCTGGGCTGTGCCCATCACCCTCTAAGACACAGCCTTTCCCAACCCCAGCTTGGCAGTCCCCTGACGCAGCTCCTCACCACGAATTCTTGCATGCTGCCAGCACAGAGCAGCACTGCTCATGTTAATGCTGTTAAGAGCTTTACGGGAATCACTTGTGTTGTTCCATAAAAGGATTGCGTGGGTCAGTAGGGGAGAAAAGACAAGGATTTCTCAATGCTTATACGCCGCTTGTAATATCGTTAAAAGATTAAACGTGTTTGTTGAGGAAAATTAAATCAGATTAAATCCATCTCTTATCACTTGGAAAGAAACACAATGCCAAGGTGCCAGCTCTGGGTCGCCAACAGCACGGAGGCAGCTGGGGTGCAGCCAAGACAGTCACTGCTCAGCTGCTCCTGGGCTTCCAAGGGCTGCGTGTGGCTCCTGGTCATCCCCGTCCCCTATCCGAGCACAACAAGAAGCAGCAGGCCTGAAACAAACTCAAAGATGTGGAGGATGAGTTGTTTTTATTCCTTTCCTGCACCTGCAGTCAAACATCCAGGCGTTTGGTTTCCTAGCAGTTGGTGAAAGCTCCTCCGTTGCAGCGCAGGCACGAAGCAATTTGTTGTTCTGCTGTCCTTTTTGATGCTGAACAAGCCAGCAACCTGCACAGCAAGCTTTGAACCAGCTCCTTCCTGAGCAACGTGTGTCAAAGCAGCCAGACACACAGGTGTGACAAGCATCAAACCCTGCAGACAGGCACAAGATCAGCTAACAAACAGGCTGCACGACCCATCAGCCCTGCTGGGACAAAAAGCCTTGGGTGGCTGGGATCCCACCACCATGGGGAGCGATTTGCACCTAACGCTGAGTTTCCATAGACAGAGAAATCTTCTGGGTCTCTTGCACAGTATTTGAAAGTTGTTTTCATATAAAGAATGAGGTCCTAAAATGCTTATGATATAAGAAGCTGAAGTAACATCAAACAGAACAAAAAGAATGTTTAGCGATTGCAATCCCCGCTGTTAATAAAAACCAGACTTGATCCTTTCAATCAATTTAGAAATAGTTTCACTGCCGTTTTCCTTTACTTGGTTATATTTTCACACTAATATTTTCACAAATGCCTGCAACCATATAAATATTCTGCCTTGCTGTTTATTTTATTTTTTTTACCACCCAGAGCGCAACACAGCCCAACTGGGAGGTTGGAGGCAAACAAGACGAGACGTAACTTTGGCACACACCTGCCAAAACAGCCTGGCAAGCTCAATGCCACCAGGCACACTCCCTTTGGATTGCAGGAACCTCGGTCATTTTGTCAGCAAACCCCTTCAGATGGGGGATGAAGGCACCTCACACCAGGCCAGGGTTGCAGATTTATGAGCACGCTTCAATTTTGGTATCAATCTGCTCCGTCCTCGTGGAGAGAGGGATTAAAAAAAGCTGCATGAATAATACAAACTATAATCAGCTGCTGAAGTCTCTGTGTGCTCAGACCCCTGCAAAAAGTAATTAAATTCACAAACTTCGCTCAGCGCTGTGGGGAATTGAAGCTAATGAACGGGCGCATTAATTTATAGCGGAGTTTTAACGCTGCTAACCTTGGGCAGGAGCCATCCTTCCCAGCACCTGCACAGGATATGAGCTCTGCTGCATGCACCAGCAGCAACAACCCTGGTTAGGAGCAGGTACGAGACTGCTGCCTCCTTTCCCAGTCTTTAAGGGCCAGGGCTCAGTTCCTTCCCTGGTTTTCAAAGCTAGATGTTATTCTACAGCAAGCATTGTAACCATCCGAGGGCTGCCAACCTGCAGGCCTGCATCTTACTGCTGTGCATCTTTTGGGGGATGCTGCAGCAATGCAAGTCCATCCCTATGCCAAAGGGAACAACAACAAGCTGCCACACCGGGACAACTGGAGCCAAAAGAGGCAAAACCAACTGATGAACCATGAACCAAATGCTGAGGACTGGGGCAGAAGTGTCACCGAGGACACAGAGCCCAGCTCCCAGTCACACGGATGGGAATATTCAGCCCAGCACCTGGCATGCTGCCCCGACATCGCGCCCAAATTCGCTGACTGCTGACACAGCATGAAATGCCTGGCGCTGCCCAAAGCCCTGCGGAAGCTTTGTTATCTCAGAGCTTCACCCTCGAGCCTTCTCCTGGAGTTAATTTGTTGTCAATGATTTGGATGCTGTCGATGCGTGGTGCAAAGCACTCATGTCCTCAGCTGAGGCTCCCAAGGGCTCTCCCTAATTAAAAGCATCTCATCAAGCTCCCATCTATCAGCTGCCCACTGAGGACGGCAGATGCAGCCACCAGCCCCACGTAAAGCACTCAGGTCTCCTGTGCAGCCCAGATCTCCAGCAAAGGGCAGAGGTGACATCCTTGATCACCATGGCTGATCTGCCACCCACTGCCCTTGCAGTGCACAGCGCATGGCTTGAAGGGTGCTAAGGCAATATCCCATGGCAGGAGAGTTGTGTGCCATTGTGCCAAGAAATAAGGCAACACAAAGTATTTATCCTGACTTGAATTAACAAACAAGACCTTCCTTGCAATGGATTGGAAGAAGCCAATTGATACCTTAAATCCACGGTAAGTAAGGATGGCATCACCAGAGACCTGCGAGCTCCATGTCTCCATCGCTGGGACAGGGGGAAAGGAAGGTGGCACTGCTGTTCTTAGAATCATAGAATTGTTTGAACCAGAAGGGGCTCTTAAAAGTCATCTGGTCCAACTCCCTGCAGTGCACAGGGACACCCACAGCTCCATCAGTGCTCACAGCCCCATCCCCTGACTTTGGGCATCTGCGGGGATGGGGCACCACCACCTCTCTGGGCAATCCGTGCCACTGCCTCACTACCTTTATCACACAGAACTTTTTCCTTATATCCAGTCTAAGACTCCAGTCCCTGGGGAAGCTCTGTGTGCCAACGGCTCCTCACTAGCAAGGTGCTAACGAAGAGGGCCTTGCCTTCCCTCTCTCCAGAAGCCCTTCTGCACTCATGCAGCACCACTGCAGTTCCCTGCTGCATGCTGCTGGGGCCCCAATGCAGGAAAGCTCCCACCATTTAACCGAGGGCATAAAAACACCAACAAGTTAAACACACACGATATCAAAGGCGGCCTCCAAACACCCACAGGCACTTTGCCCTGCTTGTGAGGGACCCCCCTGCTCACCTACACAGGCTGCTTTCTGTCAGCACATTTCCCTTGACCCAATTAAAACCAAACCACACTACTGCAAGGTGTGCAGCACTTGAGAGCCCTTTACCCTCCAGATGAGCTGCTATCAGCAGATGCTGCAGATTCTCCTCTTCCAAGTCACAAGCACTGACCCAGCCTGGGCAGGACTTGCACAGCTTCCTCGCCCCACACCAAGCCCAACATTGGGGCCCAGGAGCTCCATGGCACCTGAGAGCTGCCCTGGCCCCTCACAGGGCCCTCTAGATGGGAAGGGACGGACCAGGCCCAGCCTGCTGTAAGAAAGCACCTTGCTCAGCACAGAAACCATCTCTACAGCTGTAATGCATCTCCTTGGGCACCATCAGCACTCCTCTCTCGTTTCAAACAGTCACTCTTATACCGGGAGAAAACACAGAGCAACAGCACGGAGATGGCAGAAGCAACAGCGCGGACGTGCAATCAATACAGAATTCAATATGAAAATGCACAGACTCGCTTTGGAGGGCTGCAGGCTATTCTGCGTTTAAGCCTGTGGAGAAAATCTGGAATGCAAACTTCCCTCAGCATCTCCAGCAGGTGGCCAGGGCAGCTCCTTTCAAGCTTCAGTTCCCCCGCTGGAGCAGCAAAGGGACAGATCCTCTAACAAAGGCTTCTTTTATCCCTAATGTTAATAAACACTTACTGAAAGTGTTAATGAAGAGGCGCTTTGCAGAGCCTGAGGGAAGACCTCTCCCCCCCCCCCCAACACACCCCATCCCTCTCAGCTCATTGCAGTTTCAGCTCACAGATCAGGTGAAGCCACAACAGTACAGGATTCATTTGCCATATAATTTTCTTCTTCCCCCCCCCCCAACTCTAAGTAAACAAATGCAAAGTTCTACTAATTACAGCAAAATAGCAAAGAATCATAGAGCCACAGATTGACTTAGGGTGGAGGGGACCTTAAAGATCACCTAGTAGTTCCAACTGCCCTGCCATGATATTCTCCATTCCTTTCATTCAATTTAACACCTCCGCAGAGGACAGGAGAAGAAAACCTTCCAGCAGCCCAAAGCCTGGGAGTTCTGGTTCTCAAGAGCTTGGTTCCAAGTTTAATGAAGCTATTGTGTCTCATTGCTCAATGAGTGGAATTACCACAGCAGAAACTCTACCGGGAGAGAAGGATGGCACAAGGCATGAGTAATCACAACTGGTTTCAGGCAGGTTTTGCCATTTGGGTCTGGTTTCAAGACTGTGACGACACAACGCTATAGGCAAATTTGGATTTACCATGATTCCTGCCAGGTGAGAAGTTGCAAGCTGTGAAGTGCTGCAAGCATGGGGAGCTCTGAACAGCACAAGGAAAATGCCCTCCCAGGAGGGAAGAGAGGATGCTTCCTGCAGGCCAGGTTTTATGGCTCCATTCCCGTAGTTTATAACATGGGCCTCATGCTGGCCCTGCAGTGTTTTGTGTGGGACTCAGTGCTATGCTTGCTTCTCACTCTCATCCCATTCTGGAGTTCCCTTTGCTTTCAGCCAGCACCAGCAGAACTGGATTGTGGACACTGTAATGAGACAAAACCTGCTGGCAAACGCTAAGAGGAGAAGCCAAACTTTTGAAAAGGGAACCGAGCTGGGCAGGACACATCAGGGAAATAATGCACAGAGGGGGAGGTGGGGATCAACAGCTGAAGGCCAACATTACCTTCTGGGTACCAGCACCCCAAGGCCCCCAGAGGAAGGGGGGGATGTCTGGGAACACCTGAGCTCTCCTCTATGACTTCCCTCCAGCTGCAGTGTTGGCACAAGGCCGGAGCACAAACCCAGCATGCTGAGGGCTGAGCCTGCTGCTCCCCCGAGCCCTGCAGCAGATGGATGACCTCAAGCAGGGCTGCAGATTGGCTTTTAATTTCTCTCTTTAGTCAGCGTGCTGTCAGCAACACTGATGGACACGAGGTTCATCCAGCCATGGCTTCTGCTTGTGTTTACTTAGCTCACCTTCAAAATGAAAACGGTTCCATCAAACAAACAAGTTCAGCAACTCCAAACAAAGATCATGTCAGAGCCTAAGCCAAGGCTCAAGCCTTCACAATAAACACCATGGCATCCACAGTGCCATACGTGGAGTGGTGAAGTGCCCACCTGAGCACTGACAAGAAACCAGAGTACATCACACAGGAGCCTTGTCCAACAGAAAAGCCAAATCCTCTTCAAAAAGGCCTAAAAAAAAAAAATCTATAAGCAAAACACCTGTGCAGTGCTGCAGGGCACCCAGCAGCACCATGAGATGCACTGTGTTCCTGCATTGCCTGAGGAATCATCCGCAGAGCAAGGCACTAGATCCTGATTTGGATTAGCAAAGGTGAGCCTGAGCCCAACTCAAAGAGATGCTCAAACCACAGGGCTTCCCCTGCAGCCAAGGCTCGGCTACGAGAGGTTTGTTGTTTTTCCCTCCCAGCTGTTCCCCAGTTTTTGAGGGTTTTATAATGTTCCTGGAATAAACTGAATAAAACAAAAATCAATAGAGACTCTAGTTTGGCATAGCCAGTGGTGCACTCTCTAATACATGTGATGCTAGAAACTGTGTAGATGCAGGTGAGAGGGACCGGCTCCATGAGAAGGAATATGCTGCTCCCTTAAGCACCCAGTGCTGGACACAAGCTTGGGTTTGATGCTAAGAGGGATCACATAAGGGGATTGATGGTGAGGAGAAGAGAGAAAATCATCGATTCCACCATTTACAAGGTTCAGTTCAGCATCTACATCTGTTCTGGACCACTCTCAGGGGGTTTGCAGCTCACAGAGGCTGACAACCACTGCTGTAGGTGCCCAGCATTGCAGCTGGGTACTGGAGGTCTCTGTATGGTGGAACACTGCTCTCCATCCCACCCAAAGCCTGCCCGGTTTGGCTGTGCCACCAGCAGCCACACACACTCCTTAAAGGACAAGCCATCTCTCATTTATTTTCTACTTCCAGTGGGTTAGACTTGCACAAAGGCCACCCCTGAAGAGAAACAACCAAGACACACAAGGAATGGAAGGGAAGACCCAAGCACAGGACATCAGCGATAACTCACGTCAGCAGGCACGCTGCTGACAGCTTACAGTAAGCTTCCAGGAAGAAAAAAAAACAACACAAACCAACACAGAAAAAACGCTCCGAGTGAAATAGTTAAGCCCAGACAAATGTTTGTCATTCATTATCTGGAGTCAAGCTTGGATTTCTCAACAACACAGCTGAGCCAAAGCAAGTGCGTTAATAATAAAAGACATTTTCCAGGGAGCTCCACGTTGGGCGTGCAGCCTGCCCTTGAAGGGAGAAACGCTGGAGGCAGGTGGAGGCTGTTTGCTTTTCTCCAAGAACAGGTATTTAGCTCCCTGCGTCACAGCGCTTATCGCCAACCGGAGCCACCAGTGCTGCTCCCTGGGCATGCAGCCATGGGGACATCATGCAAGGCACTGAGGGACCCGAGTCCTGCCCCGAAACTGGGACAGAGCACTGACACACACACACAGCTCGGTTATAGCTTCATTATAAATAAGAATAATTTAATACTACCTTAACGCAGCTGCTTGCAGGGAGATGAAGGCGGCCGTGGTCACCATCAAGATCTCTAGCGCTCAAACACAAGGCAAATCCTTCCCCAAGCTCCAAAGGGGGCTGGGGATGATGCTGTAGCCCAGGAGGGAAGGCAGAGCAGGACAGGGCTGCTGCAAGCTGCTGGGGCAGCCACAGACAAAAGGCATCTGATGCACTCACACCAAGGGAGCAAATACCCAGCCCAGACATGATCCAGAGCGCTCCAGCTTCTCTTCCACAGCACCACAGAATGTCCTGAGCTGGAAGTGCTGAACAACCTGGGGCAAGCCCTGCATCTGCTCAAGGCAAAGACAAGCAGGGATCCCCCTACTCCTTCACTTATGCATCCCATGAGCCAGTTTGTAGGAATCTTACCCCCAAACCCTGCCCACCTTCCCAGCACTCGCTGCAATGCATCCCTTCCCAAAACAAATGGCTCCCTGCAGCAGTCAGGTTGGTGCGTCTCTGATCTGGGGCAAGGGAGGAACTCTAGAAAACTTAAAAAATAAAGATAAAAATCTATAATATTTTCTTTGCTCCCAGTGACAAAAAGCATGAGTTACAGCTGACAGAAAAATGGCTTTTCTATCCCACAGGAAGTCCTGGCCTTACTAAAAAGTATATATCTGCTTTGGAAGAGAGGGCAGGAGGAAAACAAATCACTGAAGGTTTTCATGAAGCTGTGAAGAATTTGGGGGGAACAAAATGTCAAACAAACAGCTTTCAGTGGAAAAATCCTCTGAACAAAAAAAGGATCTTTTCCAGAAAGACAGATATTCTGCTGATCTTGACAAAAAGCTCTGAGGGGAAAAAAAAAGAAAAGAAAACACACACCTCCTTTTGAAGGCTTTCAACTCACACTGCTTTGCATCTTTGTGCTTTTCAAGAAAGAACCCTTGCAGCACCTTCCTTGCACACAGTGTGCCCAGAAAAGGGCTCTGGGGACGGCCCTGCCTTGCCATGGAAGTGAGCAGGTGTCAGCAAGGCTGGAAAATAAACAGAAAGCAGCCTTTCCCCTCTGCTTTACCCCCAGGGAAAGGAAGTGCCGATCCTCTGGCTCGCTGATGGACCTCTTGCAGCCATCCTGACTCCCAGCCCACAGGACGGATGCGGGCAGGGTGAGCTCAGCCATAGGACGCAGCACTGGATGTGGTGGCATTCCCAGGGTGATCCCATCCCCACGCAGACCACATCTCACCCTGCAGAGGAGGAAGCTGCAGCTCAGGCAGCAATTAAAGTCATTTTCTTAATACCGAGCAGCACCAACCAACCTGTGACGGGTGACACAAAACACGCATTGCACCCACTCCATTCTGGCTGGTTTCAACCCCATTTAGGTGCCACAGCACCAGGAAAGACGAAGCATCACCTCCAAGGCCACAGTCCTCCCTGAACATCCCCCAAACACGGCCACAAATCCACAGCAGTGCCACCAAGGAAGCACTGAAATGGTGCTAAAACAGAAGCGCTCCACGTGCTGAAGCAGAGCGGCGCTTGGGGAAAGCAGTGAGAGCTGGAGAACCACTGGGGGGCAAAAAAAAAAGCAACAAAACAAACAGTCCATTTCAATATCCTTTTCATAAGCAGTTGAAATGAACCCAGGAACACATCAGAGAATTATCATTTAGCACAGATCAAACAGCAGAACTCGCGCATTAAAAATACATGCGGCATTAATCAGCTACGCAGAGTTATGTGCCATCATTTCCATAAATAATACGGGATCAAAGCAGCCCAAGCAGCTATCAGTTAATATAGGCAGCCAGTCAGTCAAAATACAGTAAAGCTGCCTGAAAAGTGCAGCAGGGTAATTTGCCAGGAATAAAGCAGATCCATCTGAGAAGTGGCACGACCAGTTAAATGGGTGAGGGCATCCCAAAGCCTTAATTACACAGTGATGCCACAGAGCCAACGCAAGGCAATAAAGGGTTAATGCAGCCCCAAAATGAAACAGAAGGAGAAAAAAAATAAATAAATCAAACTTGGGGGATGTTGACGTGAATCTGCCTGGAGGTGAACACCCAAGCAGCAGAAGGAGCACCGACCCAACCAGAAGCACCCCAGTGATGCTCCTGGTGGTGATGGCCACAGCAGAGATGCAGGGTCAGGACATGGGGTTCCCCCAGCCGAGGGGACAGACCCCACCACAGAGCAGGGTTTGAAGTGCAGGCATCCATCACTGCGTGCAGAATGGCCGTGTCATTAAGTCTTTTGCTGAAAGGCTGCAGAGCCATTTAGCCGGCTGGTTTTTAAAGCAGGCGTGCGGAGCAGCGCAAGCTATAAATAGCAGGGATGCTTGCCTTGTCATGTTTCTGCTGGCTTATTTATAACGACATGGGGCGAGTGAATTAAAAATGGTAAAAAGAGCAGCTCGGGCTTCTCCCTGGTTTCAAGGCTGGTCTGCAGTAAGAAGAAAACCTCAGGGGGGTTCGCTTTTTTTCCTTATCCAGGCAAAGAGCGAACAGCCGCCCTTCCCACTGAGGCTCTGAACCGGTTACATTTACAAGGCAAATTTTAATTCATACAGCAGGTGCTCAGCAAATCCTCCTTCAAGCAGCAGAAAACCACACTGAGACTTAGCAGGAATCTGTGCAGCTCTGGGAGCTCTTCATTGACACCTGCTTGGAAACAGGACTCGTGCAGGCGAGGCAAGAAGAGACCCCACATCCATCCTTTTTCCATGGGTGAGTGCTCCAAAGCCTGCTCCGATAGTGATGCTCTGCACGTGACCTGAGCATCCCTTGGGATCTGGAGCCCTCGTGCACAGACAGGAACAAGCAGCATTGCTGACTCTGCTCTCACTATAGGACCTGGACCAGCATCACCAGCCACCAACCTGCAGGGGGATGGGGGCAGAGGTGTCCCTATGAGTCCCCATGCATCCCCAGGAGCAGGCAGGAGGCCTGATCAGCACTGATGGAAAATTTCCTATTGAATAAGGAAAAAACATTCCGCCCTAACAGAGGGATTTATTCTTCATCCAGAATGCCTTGTTCAAAATGCTTCCAGATTGACAGGTTTAACCAAACTGAGACTCTTCCATACAAGCCCTGCTGACTCTGTGAGTGTTTTCCTCCAGCAGCCTTCCCCCAGAGCCCACGCTAGGGATGGAGCAGACGGACATTGCCCACAGGGCAGCACCACGGTGCAGGGCCCTTGAGCTTCATGGGAACACAGCCAGAAGCAATGCAATAACCAGCACGCAGCCACGTTATTTCAGTCTGACCCAACTGAAAGTCAAATTAAATGTGGGGGGGGGAAAGAAAAGAAAAAAAGCAAATAATTTCCTGCAAAGCACAAACCTTGGGTTGCAGGCAGTTTAACGAGTCTGCAGGTGGGGTTCTGCTGGGGTGGTACAAGGCCACAAGAGCTCCCAAGGCTGGGCAGATGGCGAGGCTGCAATCCTCCCCCCAGGCTGTACACCATGTTAACATCCTACCAACCACCCAGCACAGTTCCAGCCCTGGCCCCACCTGCCCTCTACACAAGGCAGCCCCACAGAGCCCAACGCCTGCAGTCCCCAAAAAGAGCTCAGGTCCTCGCTGCAGCCTCATTGAGGAGCCTCAGCTGCAGACTGAGTGCTGCATCCCAGCTTCAGCATCCCGGCAGTTTGGGGTTTATTTTAAGCACTTGTCGGAGGTACAGCAGAAGGAGTTGTCCTGGCCAGATGGCTGCAGGAGAAATCCCTGCTCCGCTCCCAGAACAGGCACAGCTTCAGCCCCAGTGCCAGCAGATGCCTCACACAGCCCATCTCTGCTCTCGGGAGCACCAGGAGCTGCAGCAGCACTCCCTGCCAGCCCGCTGGCATCGGCTGCAAATATTAGAAGCAGCATGATGACTTATCCTGGGTATTTATAGAGCAAAACACTCTGAAATCTCTCCCCTGACTTCAGCAGGCTGGCGTGCCTCCGTTCCTCAGGGACAGGTCCTTCTGTGCTCCTGTGCCCACAGCTCTTTGGGATGGCCCCTGGATGCCCCCAGCATGAGCCTGCCATCATGATAAGCAGCTCACTGCAGCACAGCCCCACTCTTCCATCTCATGCTCGGCATTTCCTACCTGGCAGCTCAGCAGTGCAGTGTCTGTCCCAAAGGAAAAAAAGGCAAACCCTCGCACTGCACAAGGAAGCTAATAAGTGAGACTTTGGGTACTCCATAGGTCTTCCTAAAGCATCCCAATTTTTATAAGCACTGCTAAGCCCAAAAATCTCAAAAATCTTGAGTCAGGACCATTGGCAGCATCTGATTCAAGAGTGACTCAGGCACAACAGCATGGAGGCAGGAGGAAGGCAAGTGAGCCACAGGCAACATCCCTGCATTGTAAGCTCAGGATAAAGCCTCACAGTGTATTCTTCAATTGAAGTTAGGCTCTGCCCTGGCTGCTCCCCTACTCAACCTGAGTAACGTAAGCATCCTCCTTACCACAAGCCTTCATGTCTGTAACTTGATTTTCATGTCCTTAATTAAAATTAAAATGTGCCATCCAGAAGCCAAGCTGTCCCAGTAACTGAGCCACATCCAAACCTCAAACCAGGGAGCTCCTGTCCCACTGGGATCCAGGAGCTGCAGCCTCCCACAGAGCACAGCCCTAGTGCAGCAGCAATGGGCCTGCCTGTTGATGGCCTTGGAGCCTGAAGCAAAGCCCTTTTCCCTACAAAATCACCATTAGGACTGCAGAGGACCCCATAAGACCTCTTCTTGCACATAGGGTACAGGGACCCCACGTGTGCAGCTAGCCCTAAAGCAAAGAAGCATACTTTGTGCTGGTGGCCATGCCCACCCATTTGGCCAGGTCACCCTATGCCACCTCTAACACCAGATCTGCTGGTACTCTGTGCCCAATCTAAGCCCATGGGCTGGAATCCCCCCATGCAATGCAGCTGCACCTTCCACATCTGTGCTGAGAGCATCCCAGCTGTGAGCCGCAGCCAGCAAACCTCACCAGCACCCCAACTCATTGCACCCCAATGGGGTCCGAGACACCTGCACCCTACCTTGCTCCAAGTGCTGCTTTCCCAGAGACACCCTCACGCACAAAGCACCCTGCAGGAAGGAGCAGACAGAAGGGTTTTGTTCTCCATGCAAGAGCAGCCTAAACGGGGCTGTGCTGACTGCATGCACCCAGCCAAGAAATCCCTGCAGTGTGAAGCCACCCCAGCCCTGAGCACACAGGGAGCACAGGGTGCTGTGTGGATAAGGCAGGGCACGCTTCTAAGCCCATCTCCACAAACAGGAGGATTAACAATTTGCTTCCCTTAAAAAGAAAATCCAGGATTTTAACAGGATTGGAAAGAAAAATAAATACTGTGAAACTAGGAAAGGGAGAAGAAGAACAAACCAAGCAGAGGCTGGAGGGCTTCTGAAATCAAAATGAGAACAACACACTGAAGTCAGGATTTCAGTCTTGGTAGCGTTGAGAAGACTCACACACCAGTTCCTTATCAGGAATAATGCTATCAGCATTAAAGGAATTCCTTCTGATGCCTGGGAGAAGAGGCCCACTTGTTTCATATAATGGATAGAAAGCATTAATTCCCTACTCGGGGCTGAAGAAACAGCACTGAAGGCACTGAAGCCAAGAAAAAAGGCAACTGACCCCATGGATCCCATTGCCCTCACCAACCCTTCAGCTCCATGTGAGCTGGGAAACCCTCCAGCAGGTGCATCAGGCATGGCCAAGCCCAGAGAGCAGCCCCACATCACCAGGCCCCCAAAACAGCCCTGACACATCACAGCCCCCACTAAGACCAACAGCTAACGAACCACAATGAGCCCAACGAACTGACTCTTCAGAAAGGCATCGCGGGTCCACGTGCTCCCACTCCACACACACTAAAGGGCGGAGAGCAAGAGGAGATCAGTGTCTGCCGCCAGCAACCCCTGGGCACAGCACGAGCATCTCAGTGCCACCTCAGTGCCCATCCCCACAGAGCCATGCTGGCAGAGGAGCCGGCCCAAGGATAGGCAGAGCAGCGGGCAGGGAAGGCTGGCACGCTGCTGGGCTCCTGCCGGTCCCGCCTCAGACGTGGCAGCACCGCGGGATTTTGCTCTCAGGGACCCCAAACCCTCCTCCCGCTGTCAGCAGCTCCCCATCTCCACCCCTTCTATCTCCTGGAGAAAATAAAGACCCGAACCGCGATACAAAGAAGAGAATCACCGAGGGCCGCACTTGGGAGCAGCCGCAGCCGTAACGCCAGGAGCGCCGGTCGGTGCCATCGTTCAGCCGCGGGGCTCCGCAGCAGCGCAGAGCGGTCGCTCCGCCACGGGCGGCTCTCAGCAACCCCGGCAAGGAGCAAAAAATACCACCGTTACAGAAATAAAGCAAGCAAAGGAAGGAAGCAGCGCTCCGGCCCCGCTCCCCGCCCGCCGGGCACAAAGGAACCCCGGTACCTCGCGGCGCTCACCTGCGGGGCCCGCGGTCGCCGCCTCCTCCTCCTCCGCTTCCTCCCGGGGAGGCTCCGGGGGCAGCGGTGCGGGGCCGGGCCGGGCCGTGGGGCCGCGGGGCCGCGCGGTGGGTGCCGGGCTGCTGTCGGCGGGGCCGCCGCTGCCGCTGCCGGGCTCGGGGGGCGGCGCGGAGCCGGGGAGGGGCAGCCCGGCAGCGGCGGCCAGCAGGGCGGCGAGACAGAACAGGGCGAGCCCGGGCGCGGTCCGAGCCCGGCGCCTCATGGTGCGGGGCGGCGCTCCGCCATTCACTCCTCCATCCCGTCGCTCCCTCGTTCGGCGGCTCGTTCGGCGGCTCGCTCGCCGGGAGGCGGCGGCGGCGGCTCCCGCCCGCCTCAGCCGGCCATGCCGCTCCGCTGCCCAGCGCCCGCAGGCGGCACCCGGCGCGCCCCGGCCCCGCTGACAGCGCCGCGCCCTCTCCGCCCCGCCCCGCTCGGCCGCAGCCAATCACCGCGGCGCCCGCCGCACGTGACGCTAACTTTGGGACGCGCCCCGTGCCGCTCAGCCAATCCGAGGGCGGAGGGGGCGGGGAGAGGGGCGGGGCCAAGCGGCGAGGCCTCGGCGGTGCGGCATTGTGCGGAGCGCCCCGCCCCCAGCAGCGCCGCCCGCCTCGCGCTGCCGGCTGGGCTTCATTATGCTGCGTTACACCTCTGCTGTGTGCCTATGGCTTTGTATTTTCTTTTAAATATATTTTACGTGTTTATGCTTTGCCTACTTACAGGTATCTCTTTTTTTTTTTAATAAATAAGTACAGAATTATATCTTTGGGCGGTTTTTTAATTTTTTTTTATTTTTGGTGTTTTTATATTTTATTTTCTTTCAGCATCATAGATCTTTTTTCTACATTTCACTCTTCTACATTTCATATTACAGCATTTTACATTATGGCACGTTTTTAACGTTATTTATATTTATCTATACATATATATGTCTGTTATTGTTCATATTTCTACCTCTTTCATTCAAACGAATGAATCCTCCATCCCACCCCACCCAGCAGTGATGAAGGCTGTCCCCGTGGCCCCCTCCCACCGTTCCATGTTCCCACCTTGCACACAGCTCCCTGTGCTCCCCACCCACACAGGGACAGCTGTGGGATAACAAAGCTGTGGATCCCTGCGCTCCCACCAGCTCTGTGCACCAGGAGTGACTTTGCCCCACCATGGAAGTGTGGTGATACAAATGTTAATTATTAACGTGGGGCACATGGGTGCACTGTGAGCTGCACTGTCAGGATCCATTGGAGCTGTGCAATAGGACTGTGGTCATCAGCACTACTGCACATGGCTGCTAATGGTGCTGTAACAGCTTGCAGGGCTGGACAGGACCAGAGAGCAGCCACTGCTCTGCATCCCTCAGCGTCCTTTGCATTGGAATGGTGTTAGTTGGAAGGTACAGAGATCACCCAACTCCAGTCCTCCAGCTGCAGGCATCCCCATGCATGGGGCACCTCACGTGGTGCAAACAGAATCATAGAATTATAGAATGACCTGGGTTGAAAAGGACAACAATCATCATCTAATTTCAACCCCCTGCTGTGTGCAGGTCGCCAACCACCAGACCAGCTGCCCAGAGCCACATCCAGCCTGGCCTTGAATGCCTGCAGGGATGGGGCATCCACAGCCTCCTTGGGCAACCTGTTCCAGTGTGTCACCACCCTTTGTGCGTCACCCTTTGTGACAGACAGGTGTTGGCCTTGCATCTCTTTCGTACAGGAGGTGACAAACACCGCCCTGGGATCAGGCAGCCCCACCTTCACTGCTGATCCAGGCTGTGAGTCCTTCCCTAACACCACCTTTCAGGTTTGTCTGCAAGGGCAACACGTCTGCCGCGGGTGAATTGCTGCTCAGTAATTCCCCGCTCTTCCCCCATATCCACTCCCTTTTCAGAAATGAATGGGCTTTTTTTCAGGCCTGATAATATAATTATTATCCCCCACCAGCTATGCCGTGCCATTTCCCTCGGGGCAAACCTGATGGATTTGTGTGCCCGAGTTCTGAAAGCATCCTCTGAGCTCAGCATCGCAGCTCTGCAGCTCCCACCTCCCAGCACAGCGTTGCTCATCTGTGCTCCAAAACGCTTCTCCTATATAGGAGAAGCCCTTAGATGCTATCAAGGGCTGCAAGAAGGAATCGCCTCAGCGCTATTCGTGGCTCAGAGCCCCGGCGCTGCTCCCACCGCCCGCTGATCTCCACCAGCGCTGCGCTGCCCGAGGCGCTCCCCAAGGCCGGCCGGGCCGGGCAGCAGAGCTCGCCGCTCCCCCTGGTGCTTTCAGTGAGGGTTGCAAGCGCTGCACGCAGCCCCGAGTTCGAAGCAGACCGAAATGGAGCTCATCGACACCCAGCGGTGCTCCGCGCGGCGTTCGGTGGGGCACAACCTCCTTTCTGCGTTCGGTCTGCAACCAGAAAGTGAGAACGGTGCGTCCTCGGGACCGAGCTCAGGTTTGGAGGATATCAGCATCCCCCTGGGGTTGTTCTTATTCCATCGCATCAGCAAGATTTCCTTCCCCGCTGGAAAGTTTCCAGGAGCTGTTTAACAACCGGTGTTCTCTGACCTATTTGCAAGCCCCAAGCCTCTCCTCACCACCCACAGCTGGAAAGCTTTGATAATTCAATGAGATGTTAATTCTGATACCCACAAGGACTCAAGATACAAAACCTCTTTTTCTAAATTATCATTAATTGCAATGCAGGAGTAACGAGATTTCCCCGCTGCCTCCATTTCCAAAGCAGCATTGTACTGCACTGCTCCCATTGGGCCTAAGTGCTGCCTGGGCAGGCAGCTCCCCAACATGCACACGACCACTGCAGGGACCAGCAGGACCCATCCTGCCCTCCATCCTGCCAGCAGAGCCACGGAGGGACAGCAGCACATTCCCTACACTGCTCTTTCTGGGTGAACTGTTTCATTATTCCACATGCAAACTGACCATCTTTTAAATCATCCAACAATCTGATGAGGGGACGTCAGGTTCCCCAGAGCCTCTGGAAGGAGTGCATCACAGCACAGTGTTAATAAGCAGCTGCTCAGATGCTGATCCTAACCAGGAACCAGCTGAAAACATAAAGCAAAAGCAGCGGCTTTATCGTCACTGCTGCAGCCAGCACTGTGTGTATGTAACAGCATGGGTGTCGGGAAGAAACTCATTCCAAAAAATACCTCTGTTCTCATGACCAAGCTTAATGTTAGCAACAAGAGAACAACACAGCACACGTGTTCCCTGCATGCTTCAGAAATCAAACACCATCGTTGTTCTGTCCCACAGCTGGCACCTCTCTTGCCACTTCCCAGCTAAGTGCATCCCCCCCAGGCAAACCCCAACCTGGGTACCAGCAGAGCCAGCACAGCTCTGTGTTCAGGTGAAATAAAGGCAGGAGTTGCTGGTGGCAGTGGGTGGGATGTGGTAGCAATCCTTGTGGGTCCCAGCTGTGCGCGCAACAGTGCCTTGACTTTGGGTACATCAAGGTCATGCACATGGAAAGCTAAGCTCTTTTTCACATCAAAAGTGGAAAAAGACTGAATAAATTTGAGTGCCACAAACATTTCTCGCTGCTCGCTGGGAGGTTGGGTTGGAACAGCTCTGTACTGCTGACTCAGATTGCTCAGAATCTGGAATTTGTGTTCCGAGGGCAACTGATGCCACTTTGTTTTGTGCTTCCACCTCCAAATCCACCCAAAATCTCCCACAGAATGAAAACTTTCAGAGCTCTGGATGGAGGTGACCGTGCTTGCCATGATGCAGCCCCATATAGTGGGAAGCACTGTGAGTTCCCATGCACACACCATATCTCACACCCAAATATTTCCCCTCACCTCCAGCTCTTCCCACCACACCCCAGGGATGTGCACTCCTGATGTGCAGAAGCACCTCCCCATGCTGCTCTACGTGCCCTGATTCACACTGTGGGGCACAGAGAGGAGCAGCCCTGGCACTGGTTGGGAAGCACAGAGCATCACTGACAGCGGGGTGGAAGAGTTTCCCTACTGCACATCCACAGAAGGGAGCAGCAAATCCTCCCCTTGTTTGATGGCGGATCGTGCATGCAAGTCCTCGAATGAGAGATGCTGAGCTACCGGGGATTATGCATCTCCTTTGAAAAAGGGCTTTTCTTCGAGATCCCTGCAGCAAATCTCCTGCTCTTACCCACCCTGAAGCACTGGTAACACTCTCTATCTCTGCAACTTTCTGCCACAGACACGCGTTTTGCCTTTCATTCCAAGGCTGGGGATTGTCACCGAATGCTGAAAGCGCATTAGTGCCTGGGATGCAGGGCAGGCTTCGGTGGGGCCGCCCGAGTGAAACAAAGCTTTCTGTGTCTGACTGTTTTTCCACGTGTGCCTGTGGTAATGGAGCCCTGTAGGCCTGTATGGAGCCTGGGGCTCCTTCTGACCAAGGGGAGCTGCAGCATCACACCGTCCCAATGGCACTGCAAGGCAGGGAGTCCCTGCAACCCTTAACCCAGCAATGCCCACATGGGGCATCTATCCACCACTGTGCACCAGCTGGCTGCCTTCACCAATGTACAGCTTCCATCAAAGCCCCCAGGTTTTGTTTCAAGACCCCAAAGCTGAAAAAAAAAAAAAAAAAAAAAAAAAAAGCACCACTTCCCTTTGGATTTGCTCCAAAACATTACACCTGGTTTTGTTCTCTTTTTAACAGTGAAGGTGATTTATTTCCAGTTTGACTCTGTCTGGCCCTCACTTCCAGCCTCCCATTTGTGTTTTCCCCCTGCTAGACTACAGGCCCTGCAGCACCCAGCCTGCTCCTCCATCAGGTATTTATATGCTGTCGTCGGGTCACCTCTCAACCTCTTGTTTTAATCACACAAACAGATGGAGCTCTGTAAGTTCTCCCCATCCACAGCTGCTTCTCCAGCCCTTCCATCATTTCCGCAGCTCTTTTCAACGGTCTCCACCACCCTCTGTTAAACACAGACACCTGAATTGGTTGCAAAATTCCCAAATCAGTCTCTCCAGGCCCATAAAAGACAAAGTCCTTTCCCAGCTCCTGTGCACCATTTCCCCTCTCACACACCCAACAATGAAATTCAGTCTTCTGGCTGAAGCTCCATCCATCACCAGGAAGATCCTGCAGAAATGCTGCTTCTGCTTCACTACAGCCCATTGGGGCTTCATAGAGAAAAGCCAGCCTAAATTACCTCCCTCAGTCCATTGCCTTGCCCTATAACCCCAGTGCTTCCTCTATAGGAAATGCTGCTTTTATGCGAGGAAGGTTCCCAGCTGGGATGTTTTCTGCTGGGAAATGGCTGAATTCTCTGCAGACGATGTGATGGGGTGGGGGGTTGGCAGCTGGTGGCTGCAGCACTGCAGTGTTGCTCCATCCACTGCAGGCACATTGCACATCACACCCTCCTGAGCCCCATGTGCAGCACAGCATCCCCCAAACCGTGGGGTCTGGCTCAGCATTGTTGCAAGGATAAAGGATTGACTGCACAAAGAAACCCTCTAAAAATGCAGAAGAGAGACAAAAATTGCTCCATTGTGGATAATAATCCCCAGGGATAACAGCATGGGGTGCTCAGTGCCCCTCAGAGCCTTCCACTGAAGACAACAGTAACTTGTGTTGTTGACTCCCCCCATCCCCTCCAGGCTCTGCTGAAGAAGAAATCTGTAATATGAAGCTTGCTTTTTCCTCCCATTGCCTTGGCAACGTGTTTCCTCATTGTGTCCATCACCTCAATAAAACACATATCAGTGTGGGGAAGGAAAGAGAACCCTGGAAGCCCCCTAAATCCCCAGCTGCAGGCTCAGCTCCAGGCTCAGCACCATGGTATTGTGCAAAGGGAGCCAAAAAGGCAGCAATTTTTCTTTGCTTTAGTGAAGTATCAGTACCAGCAAAGGTAGGAGGATTTATGGAGTGGAAATTGGGCTGACCACAACCAAACAAAGCCTTTGTTGACTTGGAGGTGAGGGAAGGTGTTGAATTCAAAGGCTGTACGTTGGCTGGCTGCATACCTGAGCTCTGCATTCAGCCAGAAGGCCATGCAGGTGTTTCACGCTGCCTGACGTGCTCAGGAAGCTGTGAAGCAGAGGCCATCCTCCAAATCAGCAGCACACCCCTTTCCTTGTCCCCAGGAAAAGAAAACAAACCATCGTGCAAACCAAGAAAACAAGAGCTGAATGGCAGCTCTGGGTCTGTGGGCAGAGACCTCAAATCCCCTGCACACCACCCCGTGTATCAACCCGTGCACCAGCTGTGCATCACCCCTCATCACCTGTGCACCGTGGGTAACACGGGCAGGATGGGCAGCACTGCACAGATCTTTGCTCAGTGACTCCAGCACCAACTTGGGAAGAATTCCCTCAGCCAGGAGAAGTAACATGAAGTGGGCTCCCCGCAATGTGCAGCTCCTCTTTTGGCACGGCTGTGCCTATGTGAGGAATATCCATGGTGATGTGCCCACAGCATCTTGCCTGCAAAGAGCAGAAGCACAGCTCTCATCTAAACGGGGGCTTGGAAAAGCAAAGGGATGGAGCTCTTGTTCTGTTGGCAGATGGGAGCGTGTGGCAATGGAGCCACTTAAAGACTGCATCCATTCCAACATCACAGTGCCACATCCATCTCTACACCCAGACACTGTATCAGGGTCAGAAGGAGACACACTGCTGCTGCTGCTGAGTCACGCATCCTCTTCCCAAATTATGGAAGGGGTTCCTGGAGCCGTTCCATTTTGAAACACTTCTTTGTATCTAATCGTAGGATTTCAAATAATTCAACACAAAAACAAAACAAAAACAAAATGCAAACACAAAATATTTTCCCAATCTCTAGCAGCGAAAGTTGAATCTTTCCAATTTCTCTCTGTCCCTGCCCCAAACACCCAGCACAGCTTTCTGCCCCACTTCCATTCCGGAGCCCTTTTCTTTCCTAGGTTTCCAACAGCCATTTACATTTTTGTTTGTGTGAATAATCTCAAATACGAAAGCTTTGCTTTGCATTCCCCTTATTAGATAATATTAATTGCAGCAGGGAGTCAAGTAACTTGAAAAAAGGGGGAAAAAATTCCACTCTGGAAAAGTCGCAGGCCTTGCAAGTATTTAAAGGGCCATCTGCATCTCCTCCAGAACTGCAAAGACAAATGGGGGCAACAGTAGCACATATTTATTCAGTAGACATCATGGCAACATTTGTGCTCCTCTCTCAGCCAAGAACTCGTGCTAGGAATGTAAGGCTTGCTGCTCCCCTGGTCCTCCTGTCCTTTGGGAATGAAGCAGTGATGTCCCAGAAGGACCCAGAAGGAGTAGCTCAGAATTGGGGTCAGTTGCCAGCTCTGTGCTCTACCTCTTCCTCCACTTGCACCTCACCTCATCACTGTCCCTTCAGAACTGCTCCATGTCTTTCCCAGCAGGTCATCCAGGTTTCAGGACTGGGCACGCTGCCTGCAAGGTGCTGGATCCATGCAAACAAGTGGGCAGATGGACAAGAGATTATGATTCCCAACTCCTGCCCCAGGCACCACTGCAACCCTGGGCATCTCTCAGCTCAGCCAAGACCACCTCAGGGCAGGAACTGAGACCCGTACAATCATTAAGGTTGGAAAAGAGCACGAAGGTCGTCAAGTCCAACCATCAACCCACCCCCATCAACCATGTCCCTCAGTGCCTGCAAGGGTTTAGGAAGCCATTAGAACAGAACACTGTGGTCCTTCTGCCCTTGGTTGAGGGTTCATTTATTGTAATACAAACACACTCCATATGTATGAAGCTTTTGATTCATATAGGTGCAGCCCTATGGCTACAGCAAGGGAGGCCAGCACAGACTGCCCCAGGAAATGGGGATGTGGGAATGGGTCCCATCCCAGGACAAGGGATGCAGCCAGAGGGAGATCACAGTGCTGGACACACTGATCTAAGTGTCACCCCCTGGGGAAAGGTCTCCTCATTTCACATCTGGACACAAGCACTTATTAGACATAATAAGGAAAGGTTGAAATCCATCTTAACATGCGGAGCGAGACAGACTGCTTAAGAACAATAATAAATATCAATAAGTTTACTCATAATTCATCCAGTTCAAGCAAACATCTTCTCCGGGCAGCCATTCCAGCCTGCTGTCTCTCCCTGACATTAAGCAGGGCTGCTCAGGCCTGCCCCTGATTTTGCCTTTGGAGAGCAGCCAGCAAAGCCTCCAGGTGGATGCTGCTGATTTACAGCCCATCTCCGTTTGCTGCTATATTTACCCAGGTTTTTCTTCTTTTTCTTTTTCTTTTTTTTTTTTTTTTTTTTGTGAAGTGCCTTTCAGGGTGCTCATCAGTTGTGAAATACAGGAAGGAAATGTCAGCAATTGGAGGAAACACTGAGTGAAATTCAGTCACAAATCTCGTGTATTAATTCCTGTTCTGTCCCTCTGCTTCCTCAGTGCTCACACTGGGAAGTCATGCCCCTCACTGGCTGCTTTTCCACACAGATATTATACTGCTATAAATATCAGACATTTGAAGAACAATGCTATCTATTAGCATGTAAAAGACTGCCATTGTCTGCAAGTTGCTAGGTTCAAAGCCATCACTGTTCTTGGCAAATTGCTTTCTACATCTCCTGGCAAACCCCCATCTCCAAGCTACCTGTCACCAAAATGAGGCACCGAAATGAGAGAGACCTCCAAAACCCAGCCTACATCATCTGCTGCAGGGAGAATCATAGAATCATAGAATCATAGAATTGGGTCTGGGTTGAAAAGGACCACGATGATCATCTAGTTTCAACCCCCCTGCCATGTGCAGGGTCTCCAACCACCAGATCAGGCTGCCCAGAGCCTCATCCAGCCTGGCCTTGAATGCCTCCAGGGATCCACTGAGAAGAATACTGCCCAGCCCATGGGGAGGTGTACCCAAAGCTGAACGCCTCGCTGTGTGAATCCTTATACTGAATGGTGCCAGAGTGTTGGAACAGATGAGCCAGGAGGAATCCGTGGGTTTTGCTGCCAACTCCGGCTGCGTTCCTGTTGGCAACAAGTAACAGTAGGGAAAGGTGCGCAGCCAGGTACAAGCCTACAGCTGGAAACCTAAATGCAGTGATTTGCCAGAGATCACACTGCTGATGGTAGGAGCTGTTTCCTCACCGGAGTGTGCCGTTTTGGTGGCTCTGACGTTCCCTTTCAGAGGGGCACCACCAACCCCAAAACCCCTCCTCAAAGGTCTTTCATTTGCACTCCTCCCTCCTCAGCCCTTTGCTCAGTGCTGTGGGCAGTGAGACGGGCACCTGCAAGCATCTTGACCTAAAAGCAGCAATAAGCCCTGTGACACTGCAGAAAGGGGCTCTGGGACTGAGAAGCCGAGCCCACTTCGAGGTCAGGCCTCAGGGGAAGCAAATGCAGAGCAGGTGGTTGGAAACTGCACTAACAGCCCTGTTAACAAGCGCTGTCGATTAGACCAAACAAGAGCTCATCAGCATGCAGTCCAAAGACCACAGCCTGCGGAGTGAGGAGAATAGAGGAACAACAAGAAGGAGGGGAGATGAAAGGAAAGCGGAGATGGGAATGGGTTTTAATAATATTGTTTCCTAATTACAGCCCGGCAGAGGGAGCAGATGCACGCTGTGTGCTGTTCAGTACTCAGCCGGGGATGTGCTGCTGCACTGCCAGGCACTTGAGGGCATGCTCTGGGCTCATTTGTGTGCTCCGGGGTGCCCAGTGACTTCCCTGGGTGCCTGGTGGACCATTGGAGCTGTGGTAATATAGGGGATGTGGCAGTGGTGGCTTGGCATGGTGACACACTGGAACAGGTTGTCCAGAGAGGCTGTGGATGCCCCATCCCTGCAGGCATTCCAGGCCAGGCTGGATGTGGCTCTGGGCAGCCTGGTCTGCTGGTTGGCGACCTGCACATAGCAGGGGGTTGGAACTGGATGAGCATTGTGGTCCTTTTCAACCCAGGCCATTCTATGATTCTATGATGTGGGGCAACTGGCATTCAGACGCCAGCAGGGCTTGTGTTCCCCATGAGCTGTGCTTGCTGCTGCCCAGCGCTCTGCTGAGGCCGCAAAAAGCAATTTGAGGTCTTCTCCTGAATGAGGTCACTGAAGCAGTAGTAGCTTCCACGGAGCAACACATCTGGAGGCAGAAAGAGAAAAGGTTTTGGGGTGTCAGCTTTGTTTGAGCTGTGCTGGGCCTCTGGGGGAAGCAAGGAGTCGTCATACTTCTCCAGCACCATGGCACATCCCCTCTGACAGGAAGGACAGCAGGAATCTGCTGCTTTCACTTGGAATCCCCCAGTGGCATTGTGTGGTAAGATTGCCCCACAGCCAGCGGGGCATGGAGGGGTACAAATGGAGCCAGCCCACACCTTCTCCATTTCGCTGAGCGTATACAGGAGTAAGGCTGCAACTCCCTAAGAACCTCTCCCCCACCTCAGCTCCGTGTCTGAGAGCCCCTCCGCTGGTTTGAGCTGTGTGCAGAAACCCACAGGATGAGGAGCACTAATGCATGTTTTGGCCCCAGTCCAAGATAAACGCCGGCTATAATAACCCTCATGGGAAAGCCAAACAGAGGACCCCATTGTTAGGGACAACCCGGCGCATTACGCTTCATTTGGGCTAACAGCACTCCCTGCACGAGGCTCGGGGCACCGTCTGCTTGATGTGGGCAAGGTGGGCTGAGGCCAGAAACTGGAGAAAAAAGGGAAACCTGGGGACAGGGGCTTCAGATGATGGCTCGCACATCAGTCCAGCCCATAGAGACACAGGAGAGCTTGGAAGAAGAGGGACTAGCAGGTATGTTGCGTCCTGCTTTCTACAGGGCAGTCAGCATCAGTGGCAGCTCCTGTGCCATGCTCCCTCCATGCACATATGGATGGAGAGGTCCTCTCTGGATCCCCTCTGGTGAGCTCTTGTCTGGTTCCCTTCCAAAATAGCCACATAGAACACCAGTGTTGGGTGAAACCCTGCAGCTCTCTGCTTGAGCTCTGGTCTCTTATGGAAGCTCCTTCCCTGCTGCAAACTATTTTATTATTTTTAAGAGCCAAGGGAGCGCAGTGCTACAAAGAAATGGAGGTTTGCAAACAAAGCATCCTTTGCAGCCCCCAGGGGTTCAGGTTTGGAGCAGTGCTGACCTCCTTGGCACGCACTGTGCAGCAGAAGGTGCAACAATGGGAAACACCTGGGAAAATGAAAAAAAAGCCAACCGGTGTTTGGGGTAGGCAGGAGGGAGAGCAGATGGTGCTGGGAGTGACACAGGTGTCCTGGATCACAAAGCTGTGATGAGGGCTGAATTGCCACCAGCTGGGTTAGCACTTGTTCTTGAGCACATGCAGGATGAGATGTGCTTTAGGAGGTGTTGTGGGGAGCCTGTCTCTTTTAGTTTCACCGCTGGGCTATCTGAGCAGGCTTGCTGGAGAGAAGGCATATGGCTGCAGTGGGTAATGCTACAGGAAGATAAGGTGAGATGGGGCAGTGAGTGCTGGTACTGGGGTGGATACAACCCTGCAAGCAGGAGCTGGGGATCAGAGTGTTGTCCTGTCCTGGGGGGGCACCTATCTCCAGCTCCAAGTTCTGAGGTTGGGTGGCATTCAGTGGGGATCAGGGCTGCTTAGGGTAGCAAAGGTTCCTCTGTCTCTCTTGGTGCTCTGTATTTTGTTAACATGCAAAGCTTCCCAGTTTGTTTAATTTATAAAAATCCTTGATGCTGAACGAGCAGATAGGCACTAAGTTGATGCTGAATTGATAGGAAAGCTGCAAACTTGAGGTGTTTCTAAGCTCCCTTCTCCCTGTTAGCCCCTCAGCTGTGCTGCTGGCTGTGGGCAGCTCGTGATGTAGACTGAGGTTCTGAGCACCTGGTGGAGCTGTAGGTGTCCCTGTTCACTGCAGGATGTCGGACCAGAGGGCCTTTAAGGGTCCCTTCTGCTCAAACTGTTCTACAACACTGATTTTTGAAGAACTAAGGTTTAAAAAAAATAATAAAATGTTGTAGTGAGTGCTAATGTCCTCTGACATGCTGCCCATCACAACCCAAACTGGGCAATCTTCCTGACCAGAACCACGGGGTGCAACTTCTTTAAGTGTCAATGTGGGAAAGTGATAATGGAAGTGAGTGAGGAGGAAGCAAGGATTTGGGTGCACTTAGAGGTCTTAATGGATTGGATTGGTGGTTAAAGCCTTACCACCTTGCTGGGGATTTAAGAGCAGTGGAAGAGTTCGTGTATCTGCTTTGTGGGGTGTGTTTGCTTTGTAGAATTTTGACCCGTTGCAGCAATTCAGCAGCAGTGAATGTAAACCTTGAAGGTGAACGCAGAGGCCCCTACAAACCAGGGAGCCAAGGGAGATGTGGCCCTACAGCAGCAGCTCAGCCTCGAGGTGTCAGAGACCCCTGGGAGCTCCTAAATCCTTGCCATGAATGCAGAGAACCAAATACTGAAGAGGATTTGCTGTTTCTTTTTCTCTTTAATTTTATTCCTGCTTCAGATTGGTGTCCTGATGGATAACAAATGGGGGAGTAAAGCAGTGCTGTGCATTGCTTCCTGCCTGTCCAGATGAAGGAAAGTGCTGAGCCTGGGTGATGCTCCAGGCACACTGAAGCCTCTTAATGTGCTCAGTGGGGGCTGGAGACTAAAGCTCTGGTCTGAACATGCACGTGACTCATTGTGGTGCCTCATTTGGTTGATTGATGGATGGAACTCTGAAAAAGGCCACCTGTGTCCTGCTGGGAGCTCAGTGCTGTGGCTGCCAGAGAGTGCTGGGTGATGTCTTCCCCATTCAGGGACCCCAGCAGTGACAGCAGGAGCTGCTCAGGGAGATGGCTGCAAGGAAGCAGCGTACAAACTGACCCTCTGTAGCAAATGCCGGTGCGTTCCTCTAACTTGCAGAGCACGTGTGGTGTCTGCCCGCAAATGAGGCACGCAGGGCTTTTCTGCATGTGCTTTTAGCAGTGCACTGCAGATGGCAGCAGAACACCCTGACTGCTGTGCGATTCGGGATTCCAAACGTGCTGCTTCTCACTTGGAGACTGGGAGCGATCTGCGGCACTGATGGTTTCTGAAGCGCTTGGTGTGCCTGTGGTGTGCTGGCTCTTAGGTCCGAGCCGTCCATCCCACTGCATTTCCATTGATTTCCTCAGGACATTCCTTCTGAAATTCCCAGGCTTTTAGCAGATTTCAAGGCCAGAGGCAGCTACTAAATCTTTTGGGTTTACCTCCTGTGCAACCCAGCCCGTGCAGCTCTGGGCTCTGCACTGCACTTGATTGAAGCAGGTTTCATTTACCTGGAGGCTGCATCATTTGGAGGAAGTATCTTAGCCACCCAACCATAGCTCTTGTAAGTTATTTGTTCACCGGGATGTCTCGCATTAAATTATGACATTGAGATGCACAGATTTTGTTGTACTTATTGTTGCATGAGGCTTTGTTGTTTGCTTTTTGCCTTGTGCTTCTTGCCTGGGTTGGTGAGAACTCACAGGTGATGTTTGCATGAAAATCATAAAATCATAGGATGGCCTGGATTGAAAAGGACCACAATGCTCATCCAGTTTCAATCCCCTGCTGTGTGCAGGGTTGCCAACCGTCAGACCAGGCTGCCCAGAGCCACATCCAGCCTGGCCTTGAATGCCTGCAGGGATGGGGCATCCACAGCCTCCTTGGGCAAAATCTTTTGGTTGTGCCCAATGGTGCCAGCAAAGTTTGGGTGTGGGGTGTGCTCAGCAGTGTGTAGGATGCCTTAAAGGATGCCCAACATGTCCTGTTTCACCCTTCAGGGTCATTAGGTTTTTCAGAGTGATTACAGCTTTAAAGAGAGCTGAAGAACTGCAGAGATGTACAGGTTTGTTCTGTGCAGTCCTTGCAGTGGGACTGTCTCCATATGGTCTGCAGAGCTGGGGCAGTGGGGCTGTTCTTCCTCTAAGGGTGTTCCTCACAAGAAATGCATGTATTTAAGTGGCAGAACGTCATGAGGTTGTTCCTAAGGAAGGACAATTGCAGCTGTGTCTGTTCTGGGACTGTCTGCTGTTAATGCAGTCTTTCCAGCAGCAGATGAAGATGTCTTTGGTCTGACTGCATGTGGTAGCTTTAGAGATGGTGTTGAAGTCATAGAATCGTGGAATGGCTTGGGTTGGAAGGGATCTTAAAGATCATCTAGTTCCAACCCCCTGCAGCATGGAAGGGCTGCCAACCTCTAAATCAATGACCAGCTCAGGTTGTGCAGAGCCCCATCCAGGTTGGCCTGGGCACCTGCAGGGATGGGGCACCCACAGCTCTAGGCAAAAGTCAAGGCCTTGCTGCCCTTTGGGTAAAGAATTTCCTCCTGACAGCCAAATGAAGCCTCAGCACAGCAGCAGCTATGAGCTGAGCAGTCTGGTGTCTGTCACCCTCTGTAGGACTGTGACCTAAGCCCAAAAGTTGCTCCAGGACTCCTTGCAGCCCGTAGCACCATCAGGCTCCCCCATGGTATTCATATACTGCTGAGTGAAAAGAACAATACTCCCATTTTAAAAACAAACCTTAGTTTTAAACGTAGACCCGGTCCAATAAAAGATTAAGTGTCTTTTCAACTGGAAAGGATCAAAGTGAATACAAGTAATCTTTCTTTGTGGTGCGACTTTCATTTTTGCTCCAAAGGAGTCTAGTGTTTCTCAGGACTTGCTTGTGGAGGGACAAGAATAACTGCTTGGTTCAGTTCTTGGCAAAGCATAGACTGCTTTGATATTTATTTTTTTTAAGCAAACTTTAAATAGCTTTTTGGCTTGAGATTTTATTGGAAATCCAATCCCCTTACACATAAATTTTTTAATTGTTTCTATGAAAACCAGCATTGAGTGGAAGAATGTTTTTGTGTTGATCTTGGTGCAGCAGACTCCTCCTGCCAGCCTGGAGGAGTGCAGGAAGGTGGCTAAAAATGGGTTCGTGTCAGTAGGTCCAAATGCACCATGCAAAGAGCTGCTCCTCTTGGGGGGCTGCAGGATACACTGAGTGTTGCTGCATCTCGCTGCAGTACCTCACTTGAGCTGCACCACGAGAGGGCATCCTGAGGCTGCAAATCCTCTGCTCCAGCCCAGCAGATGCTGTAGGAGATCTGAGGAAGGATGACGGGTTGGAAAATGTAGCCACCACCTCTGTGCACAGAGCAGGGTTGGTGGCAGTGTGTGTTGGAGGTGTTTACAACCACGCTGATTCTCTATAGGAAGCATTTTGTTGGCATTGGCTCCATTCGTGCTGGTTATTTCTCTGCTATGTGGGTTGCTGTCAGCTCAGGGTTTGTGTTCTGTATGGGGGTCTGCCCTTTTAACTGATGTCTGCCAGCACCAGAAGAAGGAAAACTGCTGAAAATAAAGGAATGAAATGTTTTCAAGCAGAACTTGTTAGGATGATGTTGCTGCACATCTTGGAGCGATGACAAGTTAGAAGTTTTCATGCAGTCAAAATGGTGTGAGCCCCATCCCTGTGGAAAAGACATGTTGGCACAGAGAGCAGTGCTCTGGGGCTGTGGCCTGGATGCACTGCAGCAATGAGAACTGCAAAGAGAGATTTGGTAAAAGTCCTCCCTGGGAACACTGGCCAAATTCTGGACCCAGATACAGGGGTGTGGTGGAGCTTCCCAGGCTTCTTGAGGCCATTCAAAGCCGAAAGTCGTGCTTTGCATCCTCCTCCTCCTGTCCTTGAGGGACAGGGATGCTGCGTGACTGCAGAGCAAGACAGGCTGGAGATTGAAACAAAGGACTACTTCTGAGCTCACTGCCCGCACTGTGAGTGGAAATGACTCCATGGAAGTAGGCAGTGGTTTTAAACTCTCCTGACATAGAAAGCATTGCTCTGGTAATGGGTGAGGTAAGCAGAAAGGACCTTCAAAGTAATTTTAAATGGCCGGGTTGGTTTGGGGGGGTGGGGGGGGAGAGGGAGAGGGGAGATGGAAAATAGCACATCCCATGGGGAAAGAGCTTCCTGAGGATAGCTGCCTCCAGCACTGGGCATCACCAGACCCAGCAGCCCCAGCTCAGAATAAGGACTTGTTTAAATAGCTGCAGGAGTGCAGTCAGAACAGAGCGGAGGTACGTAACAGAAGGAATTACACACTGTGATGAGTTAAAAGGACTGACGTGGGCCAGGGAAGGCCAGTCCTGAAATAGACCTCAAACAGGGCTTGTCGAAAATGCTTCCCTCGGAACAGTTTCCTGATGGAGAATTTGGCGTTTCTACTCAAAGAAATCTTTCAAGAAAAGCATCTGCTCCTGTGGAAAAACTCATCTTTTTGGGTTGGAAAAATGGAGCATGTGAAATCTGAAATCCTTCAGCCCAGCGAAGCATGGTGCCAGTTCTCAGACAGGCTCCACCTCTGTGCTGAGCTTTGCTTCTGGTTCCTGGGATTCCTCTGCACTGAGGACAAATCCCAAATAGCTGAAGCCTCCCCTGTGCTGATAACTGTCACACAGCAACAAAGCTCCCATAGGGGTGTCTGTAAGGAGGGTTTCTGGAGCTCTATGCATAGCAGCTCTTATCTGTGCCCGTCCCTCCTGACGGGGGGCTGCTGGGAGACCCATTTCCACCTGTATGGGTGTTTCCTGAATCCTGGGAGCTGCCTATGACTGAGTTATCAGGAGAGAGACCTAATTTTTACAAGGCTTAATTATTTTACTGATTCTTATTTTAAGTGGTTAATCTTTCAGGTGTTCTGAATGTTTCCTTGCTTCTGCTCCTGAGCATTGTCTATAATATCTTAATAGCTGCTGTGTTGGGAAATAAATAGGGCATGAATGTTTTTCTGATGGTGTTTCTGCATTCAATGAGACCTGAGGTGAGAAAGCAGTTTCGCTTGTGGAACTTTGAGCGGAGGAGGGTTGGTTTGTTTCCCCACTATAGCTCCCTACCAAACCCCATCAAAAGGAGACTTTCAGAGGAGTTCTGAGTTCTTATTCCATTTCTCGCTTGCTTTTGCCTGCTTTTCCCTTCCAGTTACTGATGTGCGTGGATGGTGCTCACCTCACAGTGCTGGGGTGTCCAACATCCCTAAGATTGTGCAGTGCTTTGAGGTCTTTGGATGGATGAGTTTGCAGGAAAGTTGAAGAGGTTTGTATCGGGGGATTTTCTCCTAGAAAGAGCAGTGAGGCAATGGAAGAGGGAGAGGTGGAGGTGCTGCCCATGGAGGTGCTTCAGGAAAGGGCAGGTGTGGTACTGAGGGATGTGGTGTATGGGCAGCATTGGTGGCAGGTGGATGGTCAGACTAGAGAGGTCTTTTCCAACCTTAATGACTCTATGAATTCTATGAAATATCCTTCTGATAGGAGGCTAGTTATCATATGGAATAACCCAAGTTTGAAGCACTGCTGATATAGAAGTGCTTACATCTGTTGTGTTGGTTTTTTTTTTCCCAATGCAATGTTTTCAGAGGCTGAAAAGCCATGGAGTGCTCACAAAACTGGGTGTTTGTATTCCCATTTAGGTGCCCAGACCTGAGAATAGTGTGGGGGAGAGAAGTTCTTAAATTCTTTTTTGTTCCTAAGATGCCCAGTGCCAGGCTGGAGGAGGCTCTGTGCAGTCAGCAGAGGGAGCATCTCATGTGTGTGTTCTGCAGCCAGGCTGTGGGAAGGACCCCTAACAGCCCCGAATGGGCAGTTCTGTGCGTGTCTTTGCTTCTTGGGGGCCCAGGCATTGTCATAAGGTGGTGGTGTGAGTGAACGCTGAGCTGAAAACCTGCCTGGAGCCCGCAGAAGTGCTTTCCCCATGTGAACTTTATGAAAGAACTTCTCAGTCCATTTAAGAAAATATAAAAGTGTTAGGAGCAGAGGCTCAGCCAAAGCTTGGGGTCCTGGTCTGGAGACTGGAGGGAACAGAAAGAGCTCAGTAGAGAGCATTTTATTAAAAGAAAAAAAAAAAAAAAAAAAAAAAAAAAAAAGAAACCTACACAGGCTGGGTTTGTGTTCCAATGCTAGCACAGGTTCTATTTACTGACCTTCCTCTGCTCATAGGGAATGAGGAGAGACATTTTAAAGGTAAAATGAGGAAAAAGCCCTTGTCTGGAGCAGAGCGATGGGGAGCCCTGTGTGCAGCATCCCCTGTGCCTGTTGCTGCGGATGAGGTCTCACATTGACTCTGTGCATCTCTTATTTTAAATTGTCACCCAACCCTGGTCTGTGTTATGACAAAGCCACTCGGTCAGTTGCATTCAGGTGCCAAATCTCACCATTGCTCTCAGCAGAAAGTGTGCTCCTGACAAAGCAGACCTTTCTCTTTGAAGTGGCCAAAGCAGCCCCCAAACACACTGGGGAATATTGATTCTTCATGCGCTGCCCGGGATCTTGAAAAATGCAGCTGAGGCAGAATGTACCACATGGTGATATCTGTTACTTTATTTGCATCTGCTCCCTGCAGATGCTGTGCATCAATCTCTGCTGGGTGAGGGGGACCTGAGGTCAGGCTCTGCTGGAGCATGGGTTGCCCCAGCTTGGGTAAGCTCTGCTGGGTAATCTGCATTGCACAAAAGGCTGATGAGAACTGGGTTTGACTCAGTGTGTTGGTAGCTGTGTGTGCTGGAAGTCCTTGCTGTCAAATTAGCTATCATTTATAATTATCTCTCACTTTTTCTCTGCACCTCTTGGCAACAGCAGCTCTTTCCATAGTGTGGGAAGACTGCTCTCTGTACAGAGGTGCATGCAAATGGATGGAAATGACCCATAAAGGGGCAGGTAATTCCTTCTGCCCATCTCCAACTTTGTCTTGGCATCCCATTGGGAGCATCCCACTTGCTCCACATTGGAGTTGTGACCACATGGCTTTGGGTGCAGTGGGGGATTACAAGATTGTTGAGATGGGAAGATCTGCTGTCCTTCTGTTAGGGTGGCTCAGTTTTGGGAGATACTGGGTTTCATGGTGCTGCATGGCCATGCTGGCTGAGGGGCAGAAGAGGGTGAGCTGGTGACAGATGGGCACCTTGCAGGGAGGAGCAGGTGGTGAATCCTTATGGCAAGCATATTTCAGCGAAGCACTTGGGGTATGAGCCTGGCAAATAACCCAGTTCTGGATTCCTTCTTTGGTACACGACGTCTCTGTGCATCACTGCTAAAGGAAAAGCAACAAAACATGGAGAAAAGAATCATAGAATGGCCTGGATTGAAAAGGACCACAATGCTCATCTGGTTCCAACCCCTTCCTGTGTGCAGGGCTGCCAACCAGCAGACCAGACTGCCCAGAGGCATCCAGCCTGTCCTTGAATGCCTGCAGGGATGGGGCATCCACAGCCTCCTTGGGCAACCTGTTCCAGTGCCTCACTACTCTGTGTGAAAAACTTCCTCCTAATATCCAACCTAAACCTCCCCTGTTTCAGTTTAAAACCATTCCTCCTTGTCCTAGCACCATCCCCCCTCATAAACAGCCATTCCCCCTCCTGTTCATACGCTCCCTTCAAGTACTGGAAGGCCACAATGAGGTCTCCCCAGATCCTTCTCTTATCCAAGCTAAACAAGCCCAGTTCCCTCAACCTTTCTTCATAGGTGAGATCAGAGCACGTTTCTAGCAATGATTCATAAATCACAGGTCAGAAGAACCTCTTGCTGTTCTGATCCCAAATGTTCAATATATAGATCTGTTTGGCTGCCAGGGAGAAGCACGTGGGGGTAAATAATCATCTGACAGAGTGGTGTGGTCAGGTTGGTGGCGCTGATCTGCACAGCCCCTGTGAGCTATGGCACCTGGGGCAGCACGAGGTTTTCTGTTTTGAGATGTACAACGTTTTGTGATATGAGTTCTGAGTCCTTTTAAAGGACCTTTCTGATTCTTCCACGTTGCCCTGAATGTGAAAGCATCTGAAGTTGCAGACACTTGAAAGTCAGACCAAGATTTCCCTGAAATAATCCTTGCAAGCATTTGAGATGTCACTGTTGTCTAGTCTGTATATCCTAGACATTACTGGTTCCATCTGATTGCATTTTATGTTTGCAAATAGAATAATCTAATGACCTAATTTCTGAAGGAAGCCTGTTACTTATTAACCGTGATGTAAATCCTACCAGCCTCAGAATAAAGAACATCAGGCTTTTGAATTTCTGCTATTTTTTTTTTTTTAAAGATCCAAATCTCAGGGGCAATTAATCATTTTTTCTGACGTGTTGAATTCAGTCATGTGTTAGAGAAACAAAAATTCATATGGGCAGTTTATGATGCAACATTAACTTGTCAGCAAGAAGGACAATTCATGGCTGTCTATGACTAGCAAGTGGCAGGCATTTGGACAACTGTCCCATAGTTCTGCAAGCATCAGCAATTTTTTTTGGCAAAGTCTACGTAGGCAGAATATAATATATGCTTTTGCTCATATATTGGGGGGGAAGGAAAAAAAAAACAACAAAAATTATAATCTCCTGCCAGGAGTTTCCACTTATTTTCCATAACGAGAGCTGGAGGGTCTGTAAAAGCTGGCCTTGTAAAAAGAAATCGCTATTTTCCTTTGGAAAGATGAAATGGAAGAAATTTGGGATTGTTGGGATGCACAAATCTTCCTAAGCTGTAGGTTATCAGCTGTGTTAGGGCTGTGCAGAGAGGGGCTGGGTGAGAAAAGTGATGGTCTGTCCCTGAGCCTCACGCTGCCATGGGCTGAGATAAAGTGCGGGCAAACAGATTGCTAGGAGCAGGGCAGGGAGCTGCAGGAGACACGATGGCCTTGGGGCACTGACATCCCAGCTGCTCTCAGGGCTTTCAAGATATTATAGGAAAGAGCTGAGAGGGTTTTGGGGGTGGGAAGGGGTATGCTTTGCTGCTGTTTGTGGTTGGGCAGTCTGATGGGTCCTTGAGAGTGCACAGGAGTGGCTTTGCTTGGATGCGGATGAGAAAACCAGAAGATAAGTGCAGAAGGAGGCATTACTTTGGAAAAGCAAACAGATTAAACAAAATCTCAATGGCACCACTGCGGGCAGATACGTAGTGAGGTGAGGCTGTGTGCCAAGTCTGAGGACGGGCTGCAGGAACCAGGCTGTGAGCACATGGATCTCAACTGGGATTTCAGCAGGGTGAGAGAATGCAAGGGGCCCACTTCTCAGAGCAGGGAGCCCTGTTGTGCTTAGGTCTAATATGGGAGCAGGGCACAAGGTGGTAAGCTGTGGCTGTGGGCAGGCTGCTGGCTCATGACACAGCTGGAGGTTTGATGGGGAGGCTTCCCGGGGGGCAGGAGGGAAAGAGATGGAGAATGGTGACTGTAGTAGGGCTGGGTGGAGAGCTGTGTATGTGCTGCAGGATGTAGGTGGGAGAATCATGATAATGAAGTAACCCAAAATGGCTTGATGTGTTCCACGAGGCAAGAAGATGCTAAAGATTAAATGCTGGTGGAGGTGGTTGTGAACTGCCCTTCTGTTCATCAGAGGTTTGGGCTGAGCCTCGTTGCAGGAGAGGGATTAGCAACGAGAGGAAAGTGTGGGAGTGCTGCTGGCCTGTGCCCAGGTGCGTGCAGACCAGGCTGAAAACATGCAACCGTGTCGGGCTGCCTGCATCCATCACTTGGCACTGAGGATAAAGTTCTGCAGGAGCCTGTGGATGATGGGCACCAAAGCACAGCTGGAAAAGAAAGTATAAATGTAGAGGCAATGGGGAGATGTCATGGTACTAGTGTGGCTCTGTGGTGTTTCTCCAGCACTCCAGAGGAGCCGTGTGCCCTCTGCTGTAGCAAGCTGAGCGCTGTGGGGCTGCTTCCACATGAATGGCTGCGGTTTGGATGGGATCTGTGGGTTGTGTGTATGTCATGTCCTGGCTGCCCCTCCCTGACCACAGATCACACCCTTCTCCCAGCGAGGAGATGCTGTTCTTGTGCTTTAGCTGGGAGCAGAGAGATTGAGACTGCTTAGGTTTAAACTGAGTAGAAAAGGCTTCCAAAGCAGCAGCTTTTGACGGGAAGCATAAATCATGTACCGTTTGGAGATGGAACATATGGCCACCAGTATCTTTGCATACCTCCCAGATCACAGTGATTTTTTTTTTTGTCATTTGTCTCAGTTGGTCGCTGTTGTTTGTTAAAGACTGACTTACGAAGGGTGTAAATGCAAAAGAAACATTGGGAATATATTCCCAGTTAACTGGGAGCTGCCCTGTGCCTTTGCCACTCCACTTAATGCTTTACAGGGAGTGGGCTCACACTGGAGGTATTTAGATCACTGCCTGGCATAAAACACCCTGAAGCACTCAGAGCAGTGCCAAAGAGGTTTTTGAGCACCGTTTTGTTCCTGACTCCTTTCCAGGGCTCCTGAGGATGAGTTAGGCTACACAGAACTGTAAGGCTAACCCTGTAGTTGGCTTTGAAAAGTGGAGGGGAAAATAGGCACTGCAGCTTACCTCTGTTTTCTGGACTAGAGGAATGGCTTGTGCCTGCCCAGAGTTACCCTCCAGATATCAAGGCCTTGTCAGAAACACATCCCACAAAAACAAGCAGGTTTGTTTCAAGAATATGGGAAGAGGAGCAGTAACTGATTTTGCAGATAAAGTTTCTGATGTTTTGTAACTTGGTATTGTAGTGAGTGAGCTACAGAAAACGCGTGGTTGCAATGTGATGTGGTATGCATGAAGTAGTTCATTTTTCCAAGTTATTGTTTTTGGAGCATATCACCACATTGGAGGTCCTTCAAACCTCCCATATGGGAGGTTTGAAATCAGGTTCTAAGGTGGTTAAAAAAAAAAAAAAGTTTGAAGTTTTGTCCTGGTTTTAAGACCATTTTGTATCTTCATTATTGAACTGAACAATAGAGTAGGACATAGTCTTAGAAACGTTGCAAGTAACAGAAGAGTGGAAGGGTTTCAAGAATGCTAGGAGATGGTTTTCAGCTTGATCTTGAAATAATCCCTCCTAAATGAAAACCAAATCCTGAGTGATTCCCTAAAAACATGGATGAGTGCATGTGTGTATATATATGTATATTTGGGAGCAGTCCATTGAGGGAATGCAGGAGGGAATACTTTCTGGGCTCTGATTTGGCAGAAAACAATCCAACATTGTTATGAATCACAGACTGAGTGTGGGTGAAAGGTATTGTCCTGCTGTGAAAAGAAGGGACAGGTTAAGCAGCATGCTGAGACACCCAGCCACCAAAGCACTGTTTTCATGGAGTCCCCTTTGGCTTCAATGCTTGGGCAAGGCCTCCATAAATGACTGACCCAATTTTGTGCTGGAGGAAAAATAGGGTAAAGTGGGTCAGCCATCAGTTTGTGACAAGGAGGTGATCTAGAGCTGTTGGTTTCTCCAGGAGGTTCCCAGAAATGGCCAAGCAATGGGAGGAGAGGTGAGGGTACCACACTTCAAGCTGAGAAGAATTGCTCAAGACACCAAGGTGAGCAGGTTTGGAGTTTTCCTGCTTTTGTGCTGTTGTTTGGCAGGAATGCTGGGAAGATGATGTGATCTGGCAGCCAGGGCTCTGTCTGCTGCTGCTCACCAGTGCTGCGATAGTGGAGTCTTCAGCTACTCTTTTCTAGCAGATTGCTGGCAGTGCCTAGGATGTAACCGCCTGCACTTGTTTGGGAACTTCTCCAGATCCCTTCAGGTTGTGATGAAGTGGTTCTGTCTTGCTCTTTTCCAAGGGCATAGTTTGAGTTTTCAGCCATGCCTGAGCTTCCTTCAGAAGACCAGAGATCCAGGGGTCCTGTGTCTTTACCCAGCATGGCAACGTTAACCTTCCTGGGGGGCAGACTGGCTGTCACTCAGGAACTGGCTGCAATATGTAAATGTTTTGTCTTGCTGAGTAAAATGCTTTGTGTAAAAACTAGTGCTGTCTGCATCTGCTGAAATGTCCCTCTGTATTGTCAAATACTAAGCAAACTTCTCAAGGTTCCCATGAAGTCTTGCTTCGCAGACTTGAGACGAGACAGATAAGTGTATGGAGTTGATAAGTTAACTTAGATGAACTTTCTCAGCCTCTCATAGCTCTCCAAACAGATGCCAGCTACGTGGAGACAGAGAAGCTTGCTCATTCCTGTATGCCTCTCGTGTCCTGAGCGTTTAACTCCACTGCCTTGATTGCATGGACAGATATGCCCTGGCAGGCTTCCAGCCAAGATAGCCATGTGCACTCCTGCCTGTGTATTTAGCATGCCTGCACATCATCCTTCAGCTCCTCCACCACCTGCCACAAAGTGCATAAGCACACTCTGTCACCTCTGCACTGTGGAGCCTTATTTTTTACCATCAAAGTCACACTGAAGAGAGGAAGTTTGCACCAGAAAGCTTGTGTTTCTTGTTGCTCCTGGTTTATAGCCAGAAGGCCTCAACAAGCCATCTTGTTGCATGCCAGCCAGCCAACAGAAAGCCTCCTGTCAGCCTACTTGCAGAGTTTATCCAACAAATTCCATAAACTTGCCCATAAAACGCAGTTAAATGAGAGGCCCAGAAGTATATGGACTTGTGATGTTTAGCACCAGCATGCACTGGTCAGTGCTGAGCACACAGCAGACCTTGGTTTGGTCTGACAGCCTCCTCCCATCCCCTGTCCTGCCCCAGCCAGCAGCTGCTCCCTATATATATACCCAACTGGTGGAGGCACTGGGGGCATCTAGTTTATTCTCCTTTCCTGCTTGCAAGTTTTCTGACAGAGACGTTCTAGGCTTGGTTAGGAGGACCTCCATCTAGGGGATTTGCCTTTACTCATTTAAAACCCATTTCTTTCATGATTGCCTTTCCATGATTTCTAGACTCAGAAGTTCAGAATCCACGTCAGAAGGAAATGCGCCCAAAGGTGACAATTGCGTCAAGCTCCAACCATTCCTTTGCATGAGTGCCTTCTTGCTGATTGTCATTTCCTCTATTTTTTAATTTCTTGTCTACGGTCAGTGGTGATGGAGCATTCCTTGGCTGAAGTGTATGAATCCTGCAAAATCCCTTGATCCCCCTGTCTGGCTTCAAACTTGTTTATGGAGCAGAGTCTGTGTAGGTATTAGTGACTGAATTAGCAATGGACAAGCAGAAATGTTTTTGGCTGTACTTGACACAGGTCAAAGAAAGTCACGTCCTGATGGATGGCACAGAGGATGCTGCAGCTCACGTTGCTCTGGAGGTGGTGTAGGGCTGAGCTGGGCAGCCTTGCAGATGAGAGGCAAATTTTGGCTGTGGTGTCTTGGCCAATTATCCATGCTGACTTGGCTGCAGTAAGCTGACTTCTGTCACCTAACAGGGTGATGCTGGAAGTTTCCTCCAGTTTTGTACTTTGTGTATGTGAAGCCAGTGGGGAAATGAGGTGTTAACTGATACGTTGATGGTGATCAAAACTGTTTTCCTTTTATTTAAACCAGAGGTGTCTGTCAGGGTCTGCAGCCTCCTACATGTCCAACACTGTGATGAGAGCAATTAGGGCTTCTGACTGCACCCCCTGATGCAGCAGAGAGGTCTGACTGCTGACCTCCTGTGGGCATACAGATGCTGGGACTATTTCTGTTCTGATGAGACTTGACTAGAACTCTCTGTGGTCATGCTCTTGCCTCACTTATCCTGAATCTTGATGCCACATGTTTATATCTGAAGTTTTCATTGCTCAAGAGAAAAGCTGAGCTCTCCCATGTAGGTTCTCACTTTACTAATGTATCATCAGCCCATAGCAGAGCATTCTCTGGTGTTAAAGCAGCCCAAGATCAAGCCAGAACTCCTTGTGGATGGCAGCAGGCCTGAGCCAAGCCCTGGAAGAGCCCACAGCTGCCTTCCTGTTGAGCAAGCCTGAAATCAGAGATGGTCACCACCCCCCTGTAAACCCTTCTTTCTTCCTCATTTAGAAGAATGTTGTGATTACTTTATATAGTGGAAAGCTCCAGCACACCTTGCTTTTCCTGTGTATGTGATGCTTCCAACTAATTTCAACCTGGGCTATATTGGGTTCCCAGGTTATAAGCAGGAGAGCTGCACCACCAAAGGTCCCTGCTACTGAGGGCTTTGTTGGCTGTAACAGAGGATGCCTACGGTATCCTTTACCTCTCCCACCCCAACCTTCTGCACAGATCATCTTTTCTTCCCAGTTTGAAAGAGCTGCTGATGAGTGCTGTGGGGCTCACCTGGCTGTGGGCTCAGGCTCAGTGATATTTTGGGCAGGGGCATGTGAGGGCTGGGTGCTGTTTGCCTGGGAGATGTATTGGGCCAGTGTAGCGTTGCGAGGACCTTGCCATGTTACACAGCAGCTTTGTGGCTGAGTAAAAATAAATGAGTGACTTATCCCACTGCCAAGGACCATCAGTGGGAGGTCAGGGTTTGATATTTCCACACCCAAGAAAGCAGCCCCAAGCTAGAATTACAGTACAAAATACCCATTCAGACCTCTCCAGCCTTCTGTTTTCATTGACTTCCATCCCCTGCTTGTACACACAGAGTCCCTTCCTTTCCAAAAGAAAACAGTATTGCTGATAAGGGACACTTATCTCAGCAAGTCATTACCGAACAAGTGAGCTTTTGTGTTTGCATGCGATTCCTGCCACAATATTAACAAACTCCTAGTATGGAAGCTTTATTTTCCACCCTGAAGATGGCCCTTAGGGTGCTATGTGAGGTGCATTATATATCTCATAAATACTTCCCACAGATGTTTCTTCCTTTCCCCCCCAAAAAAAGAAAAAAAGAGGGAAAAAAAAAATCACAAACTTCTTAATCTTTGAACGTTTTATCTGTTGAGTGCTTTTAGACAATGATCTTTGGCTATGCTGCATGTGGGTATTTACCCTTCTCATGCTCTCTGCTGAGATGTTAGTGCCCGCAATACTTCAGTACTTTTAAAGCATTAGATAGCATTGGAGTTTTCTCTTTCATCACAATGGGTTCCCATTAGAAACTGCACATTTACCCCAAATGGTAGCAGTTTGAATCTGCTATGTTACTTCCCATCCCAAATGCTGGGGCAGAGCATGTGTCATGGGTAGCTGTTGTGGTACTCTGGTATGGGAGTGCTACGTGTTGAAACCTGTGCTCCAAAGAGGCTTTCTGATCGAATTTAAGAGCATCTTCCAACGTAATCCCTAGCATTAAGGATGTGATAGAAGAAAGAGGATTTTCAGGGCTATTTCCAACCACTGTTGTCCTTCTGTAATTCTGTGGGGCTCTGTGGAGACAGTGTTGTGGCCTTACTGTACTTAAAGGGAGCTCATAAACAGGAGGGAGAGCAGCTTTTCACATAGGCAGAGAGTCAGAGGGCAAGGAGGAATGGTTTTAAACTAAAAAGAGGAGGCTCGGGTTGGATATTAGGAGGAAGTCTTTCACTCAGAGGGTAACGAGGCCCTGGCAGTGCTGCCCAGATCTGTGGGTGCCCCATCTCTGGAGGTGCCCGTGGCCACAGATGGGGCTGGGGGCAGCCAGCCCATGGCAGGGATTGGAACTGGATGATCTTGAAGGCCCCTTCCAAACCATGCCATTCTGCGATTCCCAAGGAAGAAGGTTGGGCTGCTTTCCAGCTGCCAAGGAACAAACTTCATCCTTAGTGTTGTGATATAGAAGCATTGCTAACAATCCAAAAGTCCTGAAACTGGAAGTGGGTTCCCTGCACAGCTGAGGGCAGATGGCAGCTGTGCACTGTGGGCCTGCAGCCCTCCCAGGAGCTCTTCCCCAGCCTTATGGTGCAAAGGCAAAGCAAGCTCAAGCCACGTGGTGAGTTGGTTGAAGCACTGGGATAAGAGGGTGAGAGAAAGTTCTCCCTGCTTGGTGTCGAAACAGCTACTCTGCATCCCTTCACTGCAGCCAAAATCTGATGCAATTCTAATTCTGATTATGTACGCAAACTAAATTGGAGTGGGCTGTGGCTATCCTTGACAAATAAACTACAAACAAGATCTGGTTGGAAAATGTCCTCCTTCCCAATGGGATTATTTTTTTTTGGAGGCATATCTCAAATCCAGAAAATTCCAGTTCCTCTGTATTGCTTTGCATTGTGCTCTTGCTGCTCATCAGCAGGGCATCTCGCTTGATCTGGGTGCTCCCCAATGTGTCCCTGCATCGTGGGAGCCCCTCGCAGTGTGAGGGATGCGTTGTGGCTGGGAATGCTGCCTGCTGAGGAGCAGAGAGACCTCAACGAACTGACATTTCTCCTGGGAAGCTGTAATCATGCTTTGGGCTTTGTTCAGAAATTTTTTGGTGTTTCTTTGGAAGAAGAGGTCACACGACTCATTATGTGAGATCTAACTCTCTACTGGAAAACTTGCATGGATTTTCTTCCCTATTTTGTTTTTCCTTTGCTTGCCACCTTTTAATTAAAACAGCCCAGTTTAAAACAAACTGCTCCCTTAAAGTCTTGTTGACATGTTGAAAATATCCTCCATCTTTAAGCCTTTTAAAATGAAGATTTTTCCACTTCCAGGCACCTGCCCAAATACACGAGCTTGCAGTGCGCTTTAGTAGTTCAATAATTGGGACTGTTCTGATCAAAGGAGAATTTCTGAAGCCATCCATGAGTTGTTCCTGGTCAAAGGAGATGAGAACTCCAGGTGTGGGACAGCATATTCTTAGGTCTCATCCTTGGGTTGTGCTGGCACTAACAAAATGGAAATGGAGGTCTGCAAATGTGCGCACCTGGCTGCCCGACCTGCAGCCCGTTTTACATGGTGTGTGTTAAAGCCTGGAAGATTTAACTACCTTCCTCTTGTACTAACTGTTTTCCTTGTGATATATTTAAAACACTAATAATTTTAAGCATTTAAATAGCCTTCAGAGAGATTACTTGCATGGCATGGCATGTAGGCTGTAGCTTGCAGAGCTCTTCAGAAGAGCTTTTGGCCTCGTGCTGGAAAAGAGAAATTGAAAGCTTAGTAAATGATAGAGCTGGGACTGCATCCCAGATGGCAGCTCCCACTGTCCGGCTGTCTCTCCCTTATCCAGTCTGGTGTCTGCACACTGCCCTTTTCTGGCTGTAGCTGATTGCTGTTGTTCAAACTTCGATAACATGGTGAACTCCCCCCCGAAAGGAGCTGACTTTTAAAGATGGCAATGTTATGAGAGGTCAGATCTGTTTTCCTCTGGTACGTGCTCCTTCCTCTGCATCCCAGCTCAGTTCCATCCCATTTCTCAGCACAGGGAGCTCACCCCATGGCTGTGGTGGGAGCAGGACTCGGTTTCTGTGGGTTCCACTTGGGGCTCAGTGGTTGGCTTGTGTTGAGAGCTGGGCATCTGCTGCTGCTGCTGAATGCAGGAAAATGCTGTGTGTATGGGAGGGGAATACAACCTCTGGTACTTTTGAAACAGCTCTTTTACTAATTTTGACTATTGCTGGCAGGAAGAGCCTTAACACCCTTACAGGCACAGTACCGTGTAATGACTCTTTACTGTCATATAATCTAATTGCAAAAATGGACCAAATTCTGTCTATGGCCCAAATCCAAAGTACAGAACTCCTGAGCCCTGATCTCCCTGGCTTTATGAGCTTTCCTCTTGCATCTATTTTTTTTTTTTTTTTTTTTTAAATCTCCAATGAATAGAAGTCTTCATCTTTTATAAACTCCAGCAGGACAACACACGTGTGGACTGACTCTACCACAAACTCCTCAGTAACACTCTCACTGTTTGGGGGAAGTAAATACGCAAATTTCAAAAGTCTTTCTGTGTGGAGAATCTGTTTGGATTTGAACAGGAAGTGGGGAGCAGGCATATAGGTAGCAATATTAATGAAGTTTTTTATAAAGGCTTCATTCAGGGCTTTCAAAGAAAATATGACTCTTATGGGACGCACGGTTTGTCTGCCAAGTCCAAGAATCTGGTTGGAATTTAAAATATATATATTTAAAGGGCTCTGAGAAGTAGATTAGAAGACAGAGCAGCCTGGGAAGGGCACATGGGAAATCAGTGCTAGAAGAGGAGATGGGTTTTGGGGGGCTGAGCTCTGCAGCAGGGTGCACAGCCACCAGACAAGAACTCTCCTTATTGGTCTCAGAGTGGTAGGAAGGGGGGATGGCTGGTGCAAATCCAATTGCCATCTCCAGCTGTTGTGCCATGCCAAAGAGATGGAGGGCATCCAAAAATCCTCCTTCAGGTGATGGACGTGTGCTTTTGCAAGACCTCAAGTTCAGACTCCTTTTTCTCACGTGGGAGATGGCTGTGTTGGCTCGCTTGCTGACTGAAAGATGCAGCTGAGTAGTACTGGCTTATAGACTTTGTTTCACTGAGGGTCTCAAGGCTGATTGTTGTGGGATTGGAAGCAAAGTGTGCACCAATTAGGTGAGCTGCTCAGAACAGCACAGTGATGGAAGGATGTCCAAGCAGGAAGCAACCAGAGCCAGCAGCTTGGCATTTCTCAAGGCCTTTTGTGTCCCTAAAGCCCCCTGATGTACCTACATCATTACTCTGGGATGTGGAGGATCAGTCTGAGCAGTCCTCTGCTTATTTGAAGAAAAAGAGGCTCCCTGACAAGGACAAAGAGGTGACCTGAACTGGGAGGTTTTAGTGTTCTGTGGGGGCTGCAGCTCAAGAAGCCTTTGCTCTTCCTGGGGATGGTAGTTGGTTTCCTAATCCATGCTGGATGGTGACCAGAGCCCATAGCTCTCCCATTCCCTGTGTCTCCATGCAGGCAGCAGTTCACCTGTGCTCAGGTGCCGTACAGACATACTGCTGGTGCCCCTCCTGCACTGTGTGCTCATAGCTTTCCCCCAGCCCCTCAAGAAGCTGGGTTTTGAGGTCTGTCTGCTGCTTGTGTCACATGAAAGGTGCTGCATTTGTTCAACTGTTTTGGGTCAGATTGTGTTAGCTTGGAGAAGAAGCCTGCAGAGCTCTGCCAGATGAAGTACAAGTGCAGTGTTTGTGATGGTGCTGCTCTCATATGGCTGTGAGCCCCTTTGTGCCATGCCCCACGCTTTGCACTCATGGTGCAGGCAGAGTGATGTGGCTCCAGGCAAAGTCAGATGGCAGGAGCACAACTTTCATTGTTCAGAAAAATCAGCAATGCTAATTTGGAGTGAAGGCAGTCTCTGTGTGTGGGTCAAAGACCCTGAAAGTGTAGGAGGGTGGAGTACAGCTCTGCTGAGCCTTGTGCTCTCATCCCTAGCAAAAGCATTACCCAGGAAGAGGGTAATGACCCTTATACAGCCATAACTTTTTCCTTATGTGTGGTTTTTTTTCACCAGCTTCACTCTATGGGCTTCCTCAGCCAGTGATGCTGCCTTTTGGATTTAACACCTGCCAACAGGTTTTTCCAATTGTTCCTTATCGTGTCCCATAGCACAACCTTTTGCTGCTCAGATACTGTAGGGCTGTTTTCACCTCACCAGAGCTACGCCTGCTGTGCGGATCTGTATTGATGTGATCAAGCTTGTTAGCCTGTCTGCTGGATGCGATGCTTTGTGTCCATCAATAGCTGCTTGCTACCCTAGGATGAGTCCCACAAACATTGGCTGCATTGAGCTCTCAGTGCTTCTTTCACATGCTATCTCTATTCTACATTTGCTGCTGCACTTTCACCTTTGCTGGGTCACGTCCAGGTGTCACTCTTCAATGCAGTGCCTTTGTTGAGGTGTTACCGATAATCCTCTTTTCTTCTACAAGCCTCACAGTCTCACTGTTAGCAGAACAAATCTCTGTTTCCACTACAGAGGGATTTAGAAGAAAATTCTGGCTCTGTTTAAGATGATGACAAAACACTGGGGCTTCAGGGTGATTTCTGAGCCATATTTCCATAGGATCACAAGGCCATGTTTCAGTAGCAGCAGGAATAACTACCTATAGAATGGGATCAGACTGACTCAAAGTTATTGTCTGGCTTTGACAAAAGGAAGCTCCTCACTTCTGGGTTTTGGTAAGGAGGCATCAAACAGCCCAGTCCAAAGTACGTCCTGATTGGGATCTCCTGACTTTCTGTTCCATGTGCTTCAGATCAATGCAAGAGCAAATATCAGTGTTTACAGCACCAAAATAACCCGCTGGTGATGATTTGCTTCAGCACTGAATGAATGGAAAGGATTTCCAAGGAAATGTGGCTTGGATAATAAAATTAGTGAGCAGGCAGCTCGTGGGAGAGAACCCACAGGGAGAGGTGAGGATTTTTATTTCAAAGGATAAAGTGAACTTTGTAAGAAAGTCCACCCTGTTGGAGGAGGGTTGCTGGTTTTTGGTTTTTTTTTGGTGACTCCAGTGGCTGAAACACCCAGAACTGGGTGGGTGTGTTGGCACACTGGACAAACAGGAGCAGCAAACTTGTGACTCCTTCTGTGTATAAACTGATGGTGATTCATCCAGGTTTTTTACTTGCATGGCAAGGCCACCAAGCCAGCTGAAATACATCTGGGGTGAGGGCCATGGAATAAAAGGATCAGCTCAGGACAGCAGGGCAGTGTCCAGATGCCAACGCCCTGTGGTGGTACCACGGCTCGAGGCTTGTCCGTACAGCAGCCAGGCAGCAAGGAAAGAACGGGCAACTGCTGCTGCCTTGGCAGGGATGGGACAAAAACAAGCACTGAACTTGTCCACCCCTTTGGATTTTCGTCATTTTCTTTGGTCTACGTTTTGTTAAGTTTCCATGGGTTTAAAAACTGGAAGCGACCCGGGGCCCTTTTCTCCCCCGCATCCCCAAACCCAACTATTTCTGTTATTTGGCTGGGGAGAAAGGAAGAGATTTCAGTAGAAAATGGTTATTTTAAGACAATCTGGAAAAGGCAGTGGCTTTTAGCCAAATGAACAGCATAATGCCACTAAAATGTTGCTGTTTGTGTAATGCTTCCAGCGACTAACCCAATAATAAAGGGCAGAGAGTTGGTGGAGCTGCTGGGCATGGGTCTGAGTGACTGCGCTCCCTCTCAGCTGCTTCACCTCTTCCTCTTACAGCACAGGATGTCAGGGGCTGGAGCGGAGCTGCTGTTTCTCTTCTGGCTGTAATTCTAGCCAGAAAAAGGCAAGTGGATGCATATTTGTAGGGGTAACTTAAGGCTTCCGACCTGCTGAAAAAGAGCAGCTTTCCTCCTGAAAACGGAGCAGAGCTGCAACGGCGGCTGAAAAGTCATTCCTGATCTCTTGGAAGTGATGTTTCAAAAATTGAGATGTTTGTTTTGGTGAAGGGTGGTTTTGGTGCGATTTTTGTACGTAACTAAATGAGATTTCAGCTCCAATTCTTTTTTTTTTTTTCTTTTTAAATATATATAGAAATGAAGAAGGTGTTTATTGCTGAAGGAAATGCAGTGGGAAGAGCCCCATTTTTTTTGGCTTACTGTCTGGTTTCCACAACAGTGAGTGACTGTGAAAACACAAACAAATCTTTATTTCTGAGCTAATTGCTCGAAGCCAGGAGCTTGCAACAAGCTGAGAGTGACTTGATGCAAAATGCAGCTCTGTCACCCCGTTTTCACACTCCTCATTTCTCAATGCACTTCTGTTCCTCCTTTCACGTTAGCCCTTCCCCATTGCACTGTCCAGGCTATTGAAACCTGTAAGCTCATCCAAAAACGACTCAAAGGCACAAAGCTTTCTTTTGACTTAATGAACTGTAAGTACGTAAGGCCTAAACTAACACGGCCCTGCTCCCAGCCCATCTGTGGAAACAAGTTCAGACACCAACTCAAATGCTGGTTTGGAAGCACTTTTGACCGTTTTCACAATATTCTGAGATCCTCTGAATTTTGGTGTGGGTTTTGGTTTTTGGTTTTTTTGCTACAAAAAAAAAATAATCTTGAACAATAGGGGAAGATGATGGTTGGTTTGATTTGTTTTGGGAATGTACCTTCTGCTGGGGTTCTCACAGGACGTGCAGATCGCACTGCCGATCCCTGTGTGTGCTCAGAACTGGATGCCAACCACCTCCCCAGCACCCCGCTGCTTCATTTAACTGGTTGCACTGGGGGGGGAAAGGGGTTTTTCTTTTTCCTCCTTGTGAAAACATTGTGTGACACATTTGGCCTCGCTGTTCTGTTTTGTGTCTCAAGCCTTGTCCTGATGTTTCCAACAAACAGGACATCACGAATGCAGGCTTCTCCCAGGGAGGGAACGCTTCTGATGTTCCCTCAGCAGCCAAAACGTGCCTGGCTCCTGTGCTAGGACAGGGCTCTTCCCTGCCAGCCTCACCCAGCACGGGGAAGAGGTGTAACTGGGTTTAAATGCACGCTAGATTGCGTGCATTAAGGAGATATCATCACCAGCTTAACAGCAGGGTGAGACTCTCATAACTTCAGGTACGTGGGAATGGTGAGGGCAGATGAAATGGTGAGCACAGGTGAAGATTTAGTGTGGCTGTCTAGAAGATTCCCATCTTAAATGCGTGGCAGAGAAGAGGAGGGCAGTGTTTGATAAGGGATGTTGTTACAGGACAGACCGAGTCATTCAGGCACCATAAGAGGGAACAAAGAACCTCCTGAGATTCTGTTCCCTCAGTTCTTCCCAACACAAATCATCTACAACAACAGCACTGGAAGTACCAGATGGGACTTTGGGTTTGAAATTTGGGTTTGAGTTTTTGGTTTGAAAGAGCTGCTCTTTTTCCCCTTCTTTGTAAAGTCTGGCTAATACAGATGATCCCATTGGCTTCAGCAATTCAAGACTGGGAATCGCTTTGTTTCGGAATAACGCTCCTAAGTGATGCTCTAGGAAGCTTTTATTTGCTTCTGCTCTATTAGTTTAATGCATTAATTTGGCACATAGGAGGTGGAGCCCATAATATCCTGCTCCTGAGGAATGAGTGCTGGGTAACACTGTGAGCCACTGTTCCAAGCGTGGGCTTATTTACTTTAATTAGAAAGTGCACTTGTTGAGTCGTCAATTAATTAGGTAAAGCAGCACCTACTGAGAGCAGCTGAAAGAGCTACTGTATGAGGAAGGAGGAAGGGGGAGAAGTGAAGGATGAAAAGGGAAAGATAATACCAGCGCTGGAAAGCAAATGGTGGTGGAAGTGCCAGGAGGAGATCACAGGTACTGCTCTGTTAGAGCCTAAATTGTGGTCACTGTTCCTAAATTGCCTTCAGGTCCAGTTGCTGCTGCAGATTCTGTGGGATTACCTGGGGTCAGACTGCAAGCTGTTCTAAAGCAGATCATTCAGTAGGAGTTGGAGGTGGGTTTGTGCCGTCCTGTCTCACGCCCTGCCCGACTGCCGTGGTCAATTGGCAGCTGGGAGCACCCTGGCTTACGGTCTTTTGTCCAGCAAAAAATACTGCAGAATAAAATGCAGTCACTTGTTTGATAGACCAAGGAGTTCGTTGCTTCTTAAAAGACATCTCAACGTCCTTTGCTGTTTTGTTTCCGTTTCTCTTCTTTTGCTTTTTTTTTTTTAATCTTTATTTTTTGAGCCAGTATCTCCAAAATTTCAAAGCAAACAAGTTAGTCCATTTTGAAAGAAAATTTTCATGTTCTTATTCCAGAAACTATTAATCCCAGATGTTCAAAAAGTTGTGAGTGCGTTTCCCAAAAATAAGGGGACGGATGAAGCATCATGTGTAGTCCTTTCCTTCTGGATCCTCTGTGTGTAGGATTCACGTCCTGTATCTACGTGGAGTAGAGGTTGGGGGTTTGTAAGCAGAGCTTGAATTCATTGTGCCAGTTTCCAAAAGCTGAGGTTTGAAGCAATGTGCCGAGCGTCATGAGACTTGTGATAAAATCAGGCAGGGTTGCCAATTTTAAACTTAAACCCATCTCCCCATCAAGAAGTTCACTTGAACTTCAGCCCAGAAGCAGTGGAAGAATGCAGTGAAGCTGGGCTGAGTTTTTTGGGCCTGACCCATGGCCTGGCAGCCCCGCGTTTGCCGTAAAAGTCTGTGGTTGTTTTAAATACTGTGGCTAATCAAAAACCCATTTACTGGCTGGTTGCAATGCTTTCCAAAAGGTTCCGTGTTGACAGATCGATGCTTTGGTGCTGCAGGCAGATAATAGGTTTTCTGTGATCTTCTGAGCCTACGAGGTCTTTTCTGCCTTCCCCAGCATGTATACTCAGGGATATTTCGGAGGCTCCTGATGAAATGTTATGCTCCAGTGATGCCTACGTAGCAATTTCCAGGGAATGGTAATAACATACTGAACCAGTCTTCTTGGGGGTTGAGGGAACCTCTCCTCAACATTTCTGAGGTTCGCTGTCATTCCTTGGCTTTTCCATGCAGGAGCACAAGCGTGGTTCCTCCATGGATCAAGGCAGTGTTTGTGGTGGGCAGCAGGAACACTGTGAGCTCCTGTAAGCCTCTTCCCAAGCCTTTGGAATATTCCTAACAATGACATTTGTGTAATGGCACAGCATTAGGTAATGGCAACCCTCGGAGCCTGAGTCTGCTTAGCATTCACGTCACTCATGTTCCACTCTGAGCAGAAGCTTGGTGCGAAGGAGAAGCTCTTGGAAAATGGACTGGATGAATGGTTGCTATGAAAACATGAGCATTTGGGGGGGAGGGGATTGTGTTAAAAATACAAGCTTGATAGAAAATTTTGGAGACATGCTCACTGTCCCTGAGCACAGGAAAGACCCAGTGCTCTCCTCCCGCTGCTGTTCCTTGGTTCCTCTCTTGGTGTTGTGAGTGTTGAAACAAAATCTGAATGCTCAGATCTGAGCAGTCCCTGCTGTCTGCCTGCCCCACGCTCAGCACAGCTGCTTCAGCTCTCTTTGCTTTTGTGTCATTGGTGCTTTGGGCTCTGAAATGCTGTAATCCCTTTCACTGAATCTGTTCCATGAGTGCATCCTGAAGACTTTTTTTTTTTCTTTTTTTTACCCCAAAATGCAAGTTAGCTTTAAGTAATAACTGTGACTTTAAAAATAAGTAAATAACGCGTGTATCACTTCGTAAATCATCCTGGGAGGGTTTGTAGGACAGAGATGACTTCTGAACCACAATGACTGAGGTTTCCGAGGAAGCATAGGGATTCAAATCCAAACCTTTCATTAATCTTAACGAGGAACAGAAGATTTGGGTGCACATCTCCAGAAGAATGCTGTTAACTGTTAACCTGTGAACAAACCCTCCCCCTCTTTGATGCTGCAGTCTCCTGAGATGATGCTTAGTAAGAATGGTGAAATGGTGAGCCGTTGATGTGGACCTCAGACTGGGTTTGGTGCCCCAAAAAACTGGGAGAGATGCAAGCAAGCCTGATTTCAGTCTTCAGGGCTTCAGGTATCAGCTTTGTCTCTGCAACAGCCCCTAAACCAAGGCCAAAGCAACAGGGAAATGATCCTCCTGCTAATTCAGGTCTGGAGCCTTGTGTGTAACTGATGGAAATCTTCATATAGACATTTCTTCTTAGCTGCAGGTCCACCTGCACTGCAAAACAATGTGGAAGATGTGTATGTTTGGAACTGAGCAAAGTCGTCTTTGTAATGTACATAATGTACATGCTAAGAGTTGTTTGCATCGGGTCAACCACGGTTGTTGTTGAATTTTGCCCAATTCTAAGTAGTTTTCAGCTGGAGAAAGAATAATTGAAGCAAACCTGTATTTACACATTGAAATGTTGCTGTCTCCATTTCAAAATTAATGTGGTTTTTTTGTTGTTTGTTTGTTTGCGTTTTTTTCTGAAATGAACTTTGAAAGTGATCAGAAAGTTCTGGCACTCTGAAACCATGGAATCTCAGAATGGTTTGGGCTGGAAGGGCCCATTGGAGCTCACCTGCTCCAAGCACTTGCACTGCCTATGAGAACAGTACATCTGTGCCATGGGCTGATGGCACTCATAGAGCTTTTCCTGTGGTATTTCCACATTTGTAAAGAAGTTGTGGTTCCTCAGCTTTGCATAGAACTTGATGTAACTAAGACAGCTTTGCTTCTACAAATGGAAGCAAACATCCTCCACGATGGTGCTGCTCATTAACGTGGTCTTGAGACTGGTTTCCCAAAACATCTTATTACTCCTTTGGTACCAAGGCAATGAAACCTGGTGAGGTTCTGTTGAGTCCTATAGCAGCTAAAGCTGTGTACGTGCACAATGACTTGGTGATGGGAGACACAGAACAGTGGTTTAAACTCTGTATCCACTAGACTTAATCTTTGCAAGGTATTCCTATAATGATCCTAATATTTCCAGCAATCATCTGTAGCACAGCCTGTCTGGTTGGTCCTGACGGAATTATAAAAGCAGTCTAACATTTCCTAACCCTGTTTCTCTCATTTGTATGTACTGAGGGATTCAAATAGCAGTGGAATTCCTTATTTATTTTATGGGTGGTTTTATAATTTTGGTTATTTTCCCAAGCTGCCACCATTAAAAAGAGTTGCCTTCATTGAAGCACCAAAAAGAGACAACTTGACTCATGCAATTGGTCACAGCTAAATTCAGCTTGGACTACAAATCTCACATTTTGAATTTGCACGTTGTGCAGGGTTCTGAGAGACAAAATACCCATTTATGCTTTCCTGAGATGAAGATGAAGCTGTGAATTAGAGGGAGCAAAGGTTCTGTCTTGTTCAAAAGTTCTGTCTTATTCTCTCTGCTTATTTTCCAGTGGCAATATCTGAAGATGTGCTGTTCTAAAGACTTTTTGATCAAAAGCTAGAAAATCAAGCCCATTTAAGTCTCAGTTGAGGTTCAGAACTGAAGTAGCTGGAGTGTTCATACACAGCAGAAATATCAGAACAGAACCAAATAGCCCCAGATGATGAGCTGCCAAGTAGTAGCAAAGGAAAACTTCATCTTTAATTGTGCCCAAATGCCAGAGACCTTGAAAGATGCTGCTGTGAAGATAGGCATCCTGCACGGCCTTTATGTTGTCCTGCAAGATGCTGATGGTGGGCATGGCTTGCTTCCATCCTGACACATTGTGTAAATTGTGCTGGATGCTGGACTTTCCTTCTGGAGAGAGAGCCAATGGGTGACCATAAAGTAGATGAAGAGTTTAGGAAGAAATGCTGAGATATAGGACACTACTTACAGGAGGGGGTGTGCTATGCTCTTGTTTTGGTCTGAGAGACGTCTGACAGCATCAGGGACCTCAGGGGTAGGTTTGTTCCTGGGAACATACAATCATAGAATGCCCTGGGTTGCAAAGGACCACAATGCTCATCCAGTTCCAACCCCCTGCTGTGTGCAGATCGCCAACCAGCAGCCCAGGCTGCCCAGAGCCACATCCAGCCTGGCCTTGAACGCCTCCAGGGATGGGCATCCACAGCCTCCTTGGGCAGCCTGTTTCAGTGCCTCACCACCCTCTGAGTTGCTTCCATGTTGGTTGCTTCCCTCAGGTGCGACTGTCTGTGGGAGGCTGAGCAAAACACCCATTGGTCACAGCAAACCTCTGTTGATCCATAGCCTCGGTGTGTTCTGGGGGATGCTATGGACAGCTGGTCCTCCAAACCTTGCTGCAGAGCAACGGTGCTCAAGCGTGGCTTCCCTGGAACTTGAGATTTACTCTCCACGAAGCACCAGCACGTTATCCGTGTGTCTCAAACACACCCCTATCAGTTGTGCCACTTTAGACTCCAACGGTTGTGCTTAATTACTCACCAAGTCACCAGGGGGCACCCATGGCTAAAGCTTTAATTGTCCGCAAGGAGCTGTGAGCCCTCATGTCCATAGGAACTCCTCTCACCCCCCCCAGGACTGTGTCTGCTCCCTTTGGGGCTGACTGCTGCTGGAGGGGAGGCAGGAGGCTCTGGAGTCGGGTCTTGGCAAGGTGAGAACAGGTTCCAGCCCCCTTCTGTAGGGAATAGGGGAGGAATCCCAAAGCGCCTCCCTTTGTCCAGGGGTTTAACTGAAGTCTGCTAAACTCCTGAAATAATAAGCTAGGGCCATTACAGCAGTCTCTTTAGGCATTTTGGTTCCATTTTTTTCCCTCCAGCCAATGCTAAAACCTTTTTAGTTCATGATAAATTCAGTACTGTTAAGCTAATGAGAGACAGTCATTTATAATTAAAGACAGGTTCATGTTTTTGCTGTTCAAGGATGGAATTAGAGTTCTGGAATAAGAATGAAGCTTTCTAGTGATCTTCTACGTAGGATGTTTATGTAGCGATGTAGAAGATTATGGGGTTTCAGCAGTCATGTAAGGACTTGAAAATACCCGTAAGTGAGCTTCGTATTGAGTTGTTATTGTCTTAATTTCTGTTTATTTTGAAATCGTTGATTAATCCTCAAAAGTGCCGAACATCTTTCTCCCCCTGTGCCCTTTGGTAGGAAATGTGGTGTTCTGCGTTTCTAAAATGGAAAGTTGAATGGAGATCTTGGCTGCTTTTCTCCACCTTCTCCCCTTTCTGCTCTTTGGACCATACTGATTCCACATCTGTATGAGCATCTCGTTCCAGCGACATGACACGTCCCTCTGCGTCCTTACAACCACAGCTTTACAGCCTCAAAAGATGAATTGCATTGGCAAGCAACACCGACAGCGCTGGTAGTTCTTTCCTTCCCGGCTCCAAGAATGGAAAGAGCTTTCCCCACTTTGATCAGGAAAAGCCTGAGCAAACAGACAAGCTTTAGGCATCCCCAGGGGTCGGGGACAGGAGGCGTGCAGCAGGGTTTGTGTGCTGGGAGCCTCCTCCTGCTGCCAGCCACACATCCACAGGCTGGGCTCACACTTGAGCACAATGAGGTAAATGAGCCTGAAGAAAATGTTATGTGGGGAAGAAATCCTGGCACTTCCCAACAAGAAATTTGCTTGCTGGAGAAGCCAGGTGCCTAGAGACTCCTGGAGCCCATAGCTGTAGATTTGCTTGCTTGCTGTTCTCACCTGGCACGCAGGAAGGAACCACTGGTTCTGCTGAGCTAATTGCCCTTTTTTAAAAGCAGATCCATCTAATTTCTGCTGAGTGAGCAGAAACTCTCATTAATTTGGAACAGGGAGGGAGGAATGCATAATGAGCAAGGAAGCACGGATGAACTCCATGCTCATCCTCACAGCAAATGAACCTGCAGCCAAGCCAAAAGCCCACCATGGGCTGGGGTAAGGTGCAGTCAATGCCTGCAGCTCTGTGGGATGCTTGTTCCCCACAGCACCAGAGTGTCCACCTCCTGAGCCCACACTGCCTTTGATTCTGCAATGGTGGAACCAATTCTGTGTTTGCATTTTGGTGCCTGAATTTTTGTTGCTGTGCATGGAGTTTCTATAAAGTGCTGAATAATGGAATAAGGCTGGATACGACTAGCTTTCTTTTTGTACAGGGTAGAGGGGGTATGTTTTTCTGTATGCATCCCTGAAGGACACTGATAATCTCTGTCGATGTGTACGATGTAATAGCAAGTCAAGAAAACCTATCCTGGTTCAGAGGATGTGCAAAAAAAGATGAATGTAGTAGAAAAAAAGGTTAACACAAAGTTGCAGAAGTGAGGAAGAGGTGTATGTAAAGCAATGCTAATTACTGCAAGTCCAGAAAGAAGGTGTAAGTTCTATTTGGAGCCTCCAAATCCATGATGAATGTCTCTCACCATCCAGTATGATCTCTGTGCTCCCATAAATCCATGTCAGTGCTTGCTCTGGGATGTGCAAGCCAGGAAGAAACTTAGAGATGCTGCAACTGCCAAGCACTGTATTGAGGAAACACCTGGGTTGTGTCTGAATGCACCCCGCGTCCGAGGCAGGGAGGCTGGATGTTCTGAGGCAAAGCCCTGATCTGGCTTGAGATGGCAGGTAGATGGTGCAGAACACGCTTTGATTTCCCAGGGCAGAGAGCTGGGATGCAGCAGGGATCCTCCAAAGCAATCCGAGGCATTGAGCAGAGCAGCCATCGTCTTCACACCGTTGGTCAAAGCCACCCAGTTCCTTGCAGAACAGTTTCTAAGGAGGGGTGAGGGCAGCCCTCAGCAATAGGCTTGGAGATGGCAGACCCAGCTTGTCACTTCTTTTCCTTTTGGAAAACCAGAAGCCAGGCCACTTTGTGGTATTGGGATGCTGAGTTTCCTGCTGATTGTTGGTGTCACTGGAAATGAGGAATCTCACAGTGTAGGAAAAGGGATAGAAGGCTGTGAAAATGATTTGCAGTGTTTTCCAAGCAGTCTTACAGCTGGGTGGGAAGAAATAGATGAGGAATGGGAGAAGATGGGGAAAGTGTTAGGATATCAAGAATATATTTTTGGACGTAGGAAATGCTTTCCTATGCATTGGAAAATGGCTAGGTTCTTGTGGGTGTAAATGTGAAATACTTTGGGCAAATGAAGCTGCTGAAACAATGGCTTTTGTTCTGGGGTCACCAAGAGGGTTCCAGAAGTGGAAGCACCTTGAACCAGTCACTTTCCAAACCTCTGCCTTTAACCTGCAGTTTCTTTCTGTGTTTACAAAGTGAGATGAAGAGCTTTGCTTCCATTCTGTAAACGAAAGCTGGTTTTTAAGAGCTTTACAAATAATGAGGGACCCAAAAATCTCTTTGTCAAAATGCAGATCTGGCTCCAACTTGACGCTTTCTTTTCCCCTTCCTGGTTTTCATCCCAATGTGAAATGGTGTTTTAGGTGATGCTCTGCATCTGATTTTTCTTACTCATTTTCCTGAACGTTGTAAAAGCTGATGGGTTTGAACAATGGCATGTTCTCTCCCTTTGGATTATTTGAAGCCTATCTTGCTCATATTTCAGTCAAGCTTAGCAGAAACTTTCCCCTTTGGAACAGGATCATGACTGACCTCAGGGGTTTCAGCTGATATTTATTTGAATTTCCCTTGGCTTCTGTGAGCTGGTTCCCTGACACAAGCTGGGCGAAGGATGCTCAAAAGAGAAATCTTTAAAACTTTCCTGATTTTCAAAGGGTCTGTCCTGGAGTATCTGTCTGCATTGGCTTCTCCTTGCTCCCTGCCTTCCCTTGCTCCTTGTGGGTCTGCTCTGAGAAAGGTCTGTGCAGATAGAAAAAAAATATATATATTTTTTACAAGAGCAAATCTTTCTCTTACAGCTGAGCTGGAGGGATGAATGGTGAATTCTTGCAGAGCAGGTGCTGTAACAGCTTTGGTTGCTGAGCTGCAAGTCCTGAACTGGTTTGGCTCCCTTGGTCTTGTCTGTACTGGATGTTGAAAGACTCATCCAACTCCATCCTCTGCTCAGAACCCCAGGACAGCCTGTTGTGTTCAAGGAAGGTAAAAGCAGCCAGCAGGAATTATCCCCAAACTTTCCAACTTTGTAACTCGAGTCATTATTTCAGGATCTGTTTTGAGCAAGGTGTTCAAGCCAGCAAGAAGAGCAAGGGGTGGGAAAGTGTGCTGTAACTCCAGCTGGTTGCTGAATCTAAGGCTGATTTTTTTCAGTGTCATCCCATGGCATTGGGATGTAGGATGCTGTCTGAGCAGTGCTAGCTGAGTTGCTCCTGCTGCCTGTGCTGGTGTCCATAGGGCAGTGCTTGGCCCAGTGTTATGTTCACGGTGTTATAATGAAGCTGATAGATTTGAGGCTCCTGTCTTTGCCTTCTGGCTTCAGTCTCCTAGTGGTTGTCTTAAATGCCTAGCTTATTTTTTTTTTTCTTCTGGAGATACAAATTGCTACCCATGCACTGTTCACTCCTTTTTTGAATGAGAAAAGGATACTCACCATCCCACGGCCTTACAAAACCTCCATTATTGCACGCTTCTGAGACAGCAGTAGAGAGCTGCTGATCCTCAACCCCGGCTCTGCAGCCTCCATTCCCCCAAAAACCAAGCTGTGAACATAGAATCATTAAGAATGGAAGAGACCTCTCAGGTGCCCAATTCAACCCACTGACCCCGTTCTTCAGTGCCACATCTCCATGGTTCTGGAACAGCTCTGGGACGGTGACTTTGCACATATAGGTGATGTCAGTTCTTAGCACCCTTGGCACAAAAAATCATAGCAGCTTGGGGTTTTGTCCTCTTCCTTCCATTGCTCCTCTGCTCCAACCCCGTGCTGCCAGGGAGCCCTGCAGCCTCGCTCAGGCCGTGCTGGGAAATCATAGATGCTGGCTAATGCAGAGCCTGGCAAAACTGGTTGCTTGTGGTTGATACAGCCCATAGTCTGCTGCTTGCTTCCAGCAGCGTGCTCTCCCTGCAGAGCATGCTGTATTATTTACATTTCTGCTCAGAGTGTTCTTCTCTGGCACAAAGAACAAAAGCATGCTGGTATGGATGGGTGAGAATGCATAGCTTTATTAGAACTGGAACTCCTTCTGCTTGGACTTTTGTATTGGAAATAACATCCAGTGATTAATCTAGTCCTGGCTTTGTTCTTTTTATGACAAAAAGGATTGGCTTTTGGAGGACTTCCTGCTTTTTTGAGGGACTTTGCAAGGTTGATCTATCTGTAGTAATAGCAGTGAAGTCGCTAGAGTCTCTATAGTGACCAGATGGAGACTAGGAAGTTCTTGCTAGGGGGAGCTGCTGAAGATGCTGGATGCCAAAACTGCAAACTGTGGGCTCCACAGTCAGCTTGGACCTGAACGTCCTCTTTGTTTGGCTGAACAAAAACCAGATAAACAGAACACTGAAGGCAATTAGCTTTGTTTGCTTGCCTTTGTCCCCTCTCTACCAAATCATTGTAAAATTAGGAATAATGCCAGTGAATGCTGTAGCTATTCAGCAGACTAAAGCTGGTGCATAGGAGATGAGAAACAAGTAAGTATAGCACTTCTGTTTTCAATAACCAACCCGTTCAGATTTAGCTTTTATCCCGTTCTCTTTCTCTCCTCCAGACTGAAAAAGGTTTCTATGATCCCTTTTGTAATGGAGAGAACCAAGCTCAGCGGCAGCCACGCACGCAGGGTTGGTGCCACGCATGCCCTGGGCAGGTGCAAAGCATGGGTGTGAAGCTCCCACCACCAGCTGTTTACTTCCATGGGTTCTAAAGGTTGTGCTGCAATTTTTTTTTTAATGTTTTTACATGACTGCTCCCACTCTGGTCTAAATGAGGGCTTTGTGGTGCAGCCTGTTGTTGTGTGGAAAGGGCAGTGCTGCACAAATGCAGCTACGTGACCTCAGTGATGGGTTTTCAGGGCCTCTGTGCCACCTGGGCTGCTTTGCCCTCTCCCATCCCCCAACATCTCATGGTTTGCTGGGAGAAAGACGGGGACTTTCCACGTTGGTGCACCATGGTTCATTTCTGGTAGCTCAGTGCTTTATCCCCCCAGCTGTTTGTGACAATGGTCAGATCCTTGCAAGGCTTGCACCTCATCTCCCATCTTATTCGTGCTCCTCTCCAAGGCCATCTTGTTGGTCTGTGGGGCTCTGTTAGCTGCATGCCTGGCCAGTGCCACGTGGTGATGCTCCATCAACACTCAGCAGCCTCCTGCGGCTCCCTGGGAAAAAACAGCTGATGCTTCACCTTCTCTAACCCTTTTAGCATCGCTTTAGGCATATGAGCTTTGATGTGACTGCAGCCGTTGGTGGCGTGAAGTCTGCCCAGAGGGCAGTGAGCTGCCCACCAGCACTGCTCCTTCAGGGTTTGCCAGCACAGCCAGTGAGCAAATGGGCCTGGGGCTGAGCAGTGCCCACATCTGCCCATTCCCACTGTCACACCTCCAACTGCAAAGCTGAGAGTTGCCTCCATTCCAGACCATTGTCACCAGCACCCACTGAGAATGGGATGCTCACAGCAAGGATGTGCAGAGCATTGATGGTGCAGAGCACAGCTACTGCTCTCAGCACATAGAGGAGCTCTTCAAGACTTAACTGGGAGAAAGGCATATGAAACACCTAAGGAGCAACCCAGCTCACACCAAACCCAGCCTAAACATGCCAGGTCAGTGCTGCTGGTGCGCTGGCTCCCTGGTGTTGTGCAGGAGCAAGGCACGTCCTCATGCCTGTGCACTACTGAGCTGTCCTTGGCTGGGGCTGATGTTGGTTTGCTACCTTCACTTGGTGTGGTTATTTCTGGCCAAGAGAAGATTAAGCCTGCAGTGGGTGTTTGCTATGTCAATAACTATAATTAAGCGTTTGTGGTTCTCTTGCAAACTCTGGAAACTATAATTTTCAGCATAGTCCCCTCCTAGCATTGCTATGGGGAGAGGGTGGTCTTTGTAGGACTAAAAAAAAATTAAGTCATAGCTAGAAAATGAAATGCTGATCAGTGCTGTTTATATTAATTCAGTGCTATTTCTCCTTTAAAGAAGAAGGAAAATAGAAAGCTTGCCATTTCTCTCTATCTTCCAAATACTTCAGGGAAAGTTTCGCACAGAAACTAGTTTGTTCCTGTTGTCTAATAATGGCATGTCAGGAAAAAAAATTAAAAACAGCTCAAGATGAAGAGAGAAACTTTATTTTCTCTGTGACTTCCCTTTGCTGACCATGTGCAGGACAGGGGTGCAGTTTGCAGTGTTGCTGAATGCAGAGTGTGTGTGTGGGGGGGGGAAGCTCCATGTGGTCGTGGCTCAGCGGAGGAGCCCCATGTTCTTCTCTTTCAGAGTGGTACCTTTAAGTACCCCAGGGCTCTCTGTACATCCAGCTGGGGAATTAAGGAAAACCATGTGGGTGGTGATGAGTTAGGGCTCATGTGAATAATCGCCAAGTGCTTTTAGGATGCGATGATGAAAGGTGTGCTGGGTGCATCAAAGCGTTTTCTTGCACTACCTTCCTATTCATTGCACATTTGATGGGGAGGGCTGGCTCGGGGCCCTGTGCTTGTTGCTCTGAGGTGGGAACCATGCTGCCCACATCAGTGGGTGCCCAGGGCTGCACTCACCCCATAGCATTAGGGCCATCACGTGTGTGCCAGCCCTGCTGAGCACTGTGCTTCTCCCTTCCCAATGTCACTCACTGAGCCTTGGCGCTTATTCAGGGCTTTGGAGATGTAAAATGCTAAGTAGTCTCATGTATTCCATTCTGCTGATTAATGAAAAGTCTTGCAGTCCATTTTGGTCCAGCTCATGAGCTAAATGTGGGATTTAGTGGGAGAAGAGTCTTAATCAGCAGTGTCGTTTGGAGAAGAGCATTTAAAAGTTGCCCTTTTAAATCTAAACAAGAAATCATAGAATGGTTTGGGTTGGAAAGGACCTTTAGGATCATGTAGTTCCAACCCCTGCTATAGGCAGGGACCCCTCCCAACAGACCAGGTTGCTCACAGCCCCATCCAGCCTGGCCTTGAGTGCTTCAAGGGAGGGGATTCACCCCTCACGTTAACAGTCGTTTAATGTGAGCTCATAATAAAGAAATGGCAGAGAAAAGCAATGCAGGAAGAGAAAGGCAGGTGTCTGGCTGCCCGTGGAGCGAGATGGCACTGATAAAGCACACAGTTGGTCTGTGTGTGAAGAAAATGTTGAAGCACAGTGAGTTTGCCAGTGGAAATGTTTGCTGATGACACGCGAATGAGATGTTCCATATGAAGAGGGATTTGACTGTTTTCTGAGGAACTGGAGAGTAAACAGTGTTTCTTTCTTGGTTTTTGGAGTGTAAACCTTGACCCCCATCTAACCCGGGTCAGTGACAAGACTTCTTCAGTGCCAGAGACTTTGGGGAAATGGGAAACAGGCTTAAAAATGCCTCAGCTGGGTCTGTACAACAGCCCCTCTATGTGATGCTGCTGTGTGAACGAGGACCTGCCCCTTTGGCTGTGCTTCTCAAGTATTTAAGAGTCAAATTCTCTGTGCCACTGTGCTGACATAGACTGCAGCTGAAATTTGTTGCTGCTGTATTGCAGTGGGAGTGCTGTGCTGTGTCTGAAGCTGCTCATGCAACCCCCATCCGTTTGCCTGTAGGAAGTGGCAGAAGTTGCCCTACTTGGATGGAGACAATTTACCAAGAACTCACTGTGTTTGTCTCCATGATGTGCTTTGAAATGTGAAGTCCAAGTGACTTTACTGACATCCACTCCTCCATGGCATGTATTTTCTTATTAGGGCATGGAGAGGGAGTTAATGAGTGTTTTCAGTATTTGTGTGTGTGTTTCTGTTTGAAGGTAGACGCAAATCTGCTCCCAGTTCCCCCACATGTGAATGGGGGATGCCCACTTGCAGTCATGGCACTCTGACCACTTACATTTGACAAAGAATGAGTTGGGCAGTTTTTTATGCTCTTAAGCAGCATTGGCAAGGTTGATAACACTGCACTACAACAGCTGCTCCAGTCTCTGTGCTTTAAAGACCTGTGGCATTTGGCCCAAGGCTGCTGGAAGACCAACTACCTTCAGCAGACACACCAATGGGATTGGAGCACCTGATGCCTCTATTATCCCCCCTATAAGGGGATAAAGGAGTGATAAGGAGCACACAAGTGCTGCACCCATCAGTGGAAGCGCACAAAGGCTCCTGATTTTCAGGTCCTCAGTGGCAAATCCCACTGTGAAGTTGCTATGATGCCTTTCATTCACTCCTATTCCATTCAAACCACAATGGAGAGAGGGAGAAAACTCTCAAGTTCTGACAACCAACAAGCGAACAAACAAAAATCCCCTTCCATGAAACCCATTTCAATCACTACATTTTATTTTCCTCTCCTCCAGGGAGCAGGGGATTTATTTCACCACATTATGGGTGAATAAATATTGACTCGATGTTTTTTTTTTTTCCTTTTGGAATTGGAGGAGCCGAGACACAACCAGGTTTCTTATTAGTTCTTACTCAAACATGAGTAAATACAGCCTTTCTGCAGCGGCTCCAGTTTGGAGAGCTTTACCATATGCTATCATTATTGAAGTGGGGAGAGAGCAAGAGTGTGCAGACGTGAAGAAGTGTGTTTGCTGGAAGGAAAGGAGCCTATTAGCTTTGAAGCAGATCTGTACACACTCAGTTAACGTCATATGTCAGAATTTCTCTGTGAAAACGGGCTGTGTTTCTGCTTTGTGTGTTAACAATTCAAGAGGAGTATCAGGAAACCGAGTATTGTTCTGCTCTAAGTGGCACAGATTGCGTTTCAGTCGGTGCAGATAAAGTGCTAGGAACTGTCTGCTGTGCTCCAGAAAATGTATTTGAATTGCATGTTTAATCAGCAGGTTTTTTCCTGTGGCCCTTTTTCAGCCAGATGAAGCTAAACCGTCCCTAATGAGCTGTGTGTCTGCACAGTGGCAGGTTGTGGTGGATGTAAAAGCTGGTCGGGAAATAGATTTACACTCCTTCCTGCAGGAGAGCCTGCTGCCAACTTCAGAGCAACGTGGTAACAGTTTACTGGCAGTGCTTTGCATCCAATGGCCTTAAATATCGTTGCACATAAAATGATCTATACCACGAGCTCCACTCTAGAGGCAAGAAAAGTAACGGCACAAAAGCAGTGGCATCTGTTGCTTCAGGTCAGCCTGCAGATCACCAGGATCATGCAAACCAAACATGAGTCCTGCTGGGATCTGGCTTAGCTGCCCTGCAATGGCCATGGCTCCATCCAGGCTGTCACCCCAGGCCAAGCAGCTGCCAGGGAGCGAGGTGCCTGCTCAGCCACCTGCAGCACTCTGCATTGGAGGCAGCAGAACGCTGCAGTGAGTATGTGGCTGCGGAGACAGCTGAGTACAGTGAAGGAAGCAGTGCCACTGCAGCGTGTTTTAGCTTAGATCATAGAATTGTTTGAGTTGCATGGTCCCTTGAAAGCCATCTGGTCCAGGTCCCTGCAGTAGACAGGGACAGCCGCAGCTCCATCAGTGCTCAGAGCCCCATCCAGCTCAGACCTTGGATGTCTGCAGGGATGGGATGTTCACCAATCTCTGAGCAATCTGTGCCAGTGCCTCACTGCCCTGATGGGTATAAGGAAGAAGTCTTCTACAAACTAAACCTCCTTGCTTCTAGCTTGAAACCATTTCCCCCTGTCCTATCAAGATGAAGTTAAGCAATTGCTTGTTCTGATTGATTTGTGTCTTGAAGTTACTCTGTACACAAATCACACTGCAGTTGTTTTGGTGCTGGTGCTTCATAATGTAGTGGAGTGCAAGATTTCCTTAACGTAACGTGTGTGTGAGCGTCAGGAGGTGTCTCCTTGTCTCAGCTAAAATGGTTCCTTTCATAGAATCATTTAAGGTTGGAAAAGGCCTCTAAGATTATCCAGTCCATCCATCCACCTGCCACCACTACTACCCGTACACCACATCCCTCAGTACCACACCTACCCTTTCCTTGCACGCTTCCAGCATCAAACCAAACCCCGAAGAGGCATCATGTTCAACTTGTCAGTAACAAACAAAACCAAACCACGTTTATTATCGTTCTGTTTTAAATATCATTGCTCTTAAGCACCGTGTCGCACCAGAATGTTGGTCTGGCTTTATGTAAGCCCCTCTTCCTTTCCCCTCCCTGTTGAAATTACTGAGAATCCAACCCAAGCTTTTGGTTGACATTCCCTGTCTCAGCAACGTGCTGTTGTAGCTATAGCCATCCTTCATGTGCAGGAAGCAATGCAGCCCAGCAGGTTCTTTGAAGCTCTGGGCTCATGTCTGTCCTTGCTGCATGAGAAAGTGCTCTCAGGGTGGTTCTGTTTCATGAATAAAAAATGTTCTGTTCCTTTAGAGAATGATTGCATCACCCATCCTGCCCAGTTCAGCACATGCCCACCCCCACCACCCCAACAGGGTCCTCTGGTGCAGCGCTGGGCAGAACATCAGTGCTTGCTGATGCATTGCAGCGCTTAACGAGCAAACCTTCCAACTGTGGAAGAATTACTGCTCCACGTGCAGCAACCCAGCATTGGTTTGGATGGTGGGTCTTTTTTTTTTGCAGGGAAAGAGAGAAACTGGCCTTGGTTATCTGTGAACAAAATGTAGTATTGGATCACCTCCCAATGGCAAAAGCAGTAGAACAGCCTGGGCTGGTGCTTAGACCTGGGGATGCTGCTCACAGCTGCTGAGTGCTGCTCACTTTTGTATTTTCCAGTAGCACTGGCGACTGAATCATCCCTAAAACAGCACTCAAATTCAGCATAGGAACAGATGGACAACTGAGGGAAATAGAAAGGGACGTTACCATAACCAGACAGTTTTTGCCCACCTCAATGTTGGTGGTCAAGGTTTAGGAGATGTAATACCTTCGTACCTAAAGCACGCAGTGCTCTGCTCTGCTGTGGCTTAATGGTTGGCCGCCACTCATCTGTAGCAGCTTTCAGCCATCCTGTAAAGCTGCAGTTCTTTAGGGAAATGCACAGCAGAATTGTGACCAGCAGCCAGCATTTCCTTAGGGAAGGTGCGCTCGGGCTTGCATCAGTGCGTAGTGTTCCCCTTGGTTCCAATGTGTAATGATTAACAGTGGTTCCCAGCTCTCGGGCAGCCCAGTGGGATCTGGTAGAGCTGAACAGCACTGTGAGAGCAGTCTTTGCCAGACGTGGCATCCCCGCAGCACTGGTCAAGAGACAAAAGCCTTTAGTGTTCCCCAAAAGAATTTAAAACATTTTACATCAAACGGCTGCAGAAGTTCAAACATGTCACTGCTGGCCTATGGCACGGGCTGGGACGAGGGGGGGAGGAAAGTGCAGGGCAGAGCATGGGTTGCACAAATGATTTCTGAGCTCTCCGTACATCTCTTGCATGATTGACGCTCTCCATGTGAGGAACAAGAAATGCAACGTGCAATGGTTTTGCATCACCAAATAGAAGTTAAACAGCCGTCCCTGAAATAGGAGCAGAGCTTCTCCATGTCGGCACCTCCCCAGGGTGGGTTCCCTCTGCCCAGCACTCCCAAACAGCTCCGGGTTAAATTGTGAAAGGCCCTTTATCCCCTCTCCCTGTTTGTTTGATCCCTCCCACAAGCCCTTCCTGTGCCTGCATTCACACTGCCCGTGCCTTCTGCGGCCACGCCACAGCCTTACCTCTGAAGGAGGCATTGATCTAAATATACCCAGTGTCCAAAGCAAATGCTCTGTTCCCAGTGCCGTGTGGTTCCGGTGGCATCTCCTCCCCCCTGTAACTGTTCTTATTTTGGCTAATTAAATTAGAACTGCCACTTTTTTTTTTTAATTATTATTATTTATTTAATTTCATTGCTGTGCCAATTTGCTGCAGTTTATTTAGTATTTTAAAGCAGCTTCCATTTAAATATGGAAAGGAAGGAAAATAAATCTGCTAAATATATTTCTCTTCAGCTCATATGTTGCAGCTTTTTGTCTTTTTGAAGAACGAGGTCTAATTTCTGGACCCAAATCCACTTGGCACTACTCTTGGCTTCAACAAACTGGGTTTCCTTTTGTTTTAAACTCATTCCCTTATCCCAGCTGCTGTGCTATGCTGATGCCTGTGTGCCAACAGGGCCCTTCTGCATCTGTTTGGATTGAAACTGCTCATCTGAGCAAAGTTGAGCACGTCCATCAATATTGGCATTGCTTTTGGTTTCATCTTTGCAAAGAGCTGTAGCACCCCTCCTGCTTTCCTCCTTGTCCCTTGCTCTGGGAAGCTGGGCCTTGATCTCCTTGGGTTAGCCTGGCTCGTTTAGGGGTGAGGGAGATGATTCAATACTCATTGGTTTTGGAAGAGGTGGGAAAGAGCAGTAGGCTGCAATGTGTAGTCAACAGCATGCGTTTCTTTCTCGATTCTACACATTTCTTTGCAAAGTTATAGGTTGTTTTTTTTTTTTTTAAATAAAATGCTTAAACTTGGCTAGAAAGTGTTTCTGAACAAAGAATGCATGTCTGAAAAACATGCAAGAAACAGCTGGGAGAAAAAAATAGCTGAGAAAATAGAAATTTGATGTGGTTTCTGACAAGCGTGTGAGAGCCTGTTGTCCCCAGAGTCACAGAGCTGCTCAGGGTGGGCTGGGGGAGCACTCAGGGTTTGCTGTGCAGAGCTCTGTGCAGGTTTGTGGATGTGTGTGATTTGGCTGCTTGCTTCTGGACAGGTTCCCTGGAGGAAAGCAGGCCGTGAGGATGCTGCTTATTTACCCCACTCCTAACGTGGCTTATTTCAGATCCCTTGGTGTTCTATTGTTGTTACTTAAAGCTTTGTCTGTTATAGCAAGAAAGTGAAATGCAGATGTTTCAGAGCAAAGGTATGAATAAAATCTTGTGCCTATAGAAACTGGGAGATGCAAAACCACAGCCCCTGCGTGCAAGCATGGCTCAGCCAAAGGCACATATTGAAGAGAAAAGTCCTCAGCACGCATGGTAACAGAAGACATCATGTATGCAGGAGGTCTGGTTTATGGGGGCAAAGCATAGCTTTTGGCTGCATTCTGGGGTCACTTTTTTGAGTGAAACCCTCTTTGCTGAGTCAGACCAGTGGGTCCTGGAGCTGTGTGCTGTGAGCATGAAAGCGTTCCTCTCCAGGTTCAGGGACGCGGGTCGGCGGCTCTGTTCATTTCGGGGGGGCACCCGAGGCCGGTGCCTACAATCAGACGGACAGGCTTTGGTTCTGCCGCTCCTCGAGCGCCTGTGGGGGACGTGGGGAGAGCCTCGGAGGCACTCAGCTGCGATGCTGAGCTCCGTGCCCGCTCCCCGCAGCTCCTTCCCCGCCGGGGAGCCCCGGTGCCCCCATCCTCCCGTGCGGTACGGCGGCGCTGAACCTGCCCCTCGGAGGCTGGATCTGTGCTCATTAGCTGATGTTTGCTGAAACCGGATACCTGGGGCACCCCAGCCAGCGAGCGGAGTCCCCTGGCTGCAGCTATTTAAAAGGACGAGGGCAGCCTTACGGTTTCCACCTCTTTCACATCCATGTCCCTCCCAGCGCCCGTTCCCAACCCAGCTCCTCTCCTGGATTCCCGCAGCATCAATGATCCTCGAGCGGAGCGACCCGCGGGGAACCTGCTGGTGTGCACACCGGGAAAGGATTACCTGCTGAATTCGGGGGGACCCAGGCTTTGTGGGGACCCCTGAGCCTGGCAGGCACCCACTGGCTTCCAGCACAGGAGAAACCCTGAGGCTGAAGGGGAAGGAAACAGGAAAGGGCCTGAGGTGTTTTGGTTTGGTTTTGCTCCTTTTGCTTTTTTTTTTTTTTTTCTTTTTTTTTTTTAATTATTATTATTACTTTAATAATTTTTTTTAAGAAGTAGACGTTGTTGTAAGCTGCTGGGACAAATGAATGCCAATGAAGGTGGGGCTGCAAGGAGACGTTGCACAGCCTCTCTCCTCGCTGCAAAGTAAGTGCCCAAAGAAGAGCTGCTGTGTGAGAGGCAGGGCTGGGGGAGCCTGGGTGTGGGGGGAGGCAGGAGCCAGCGCTGCCCACGGAGCCGAGGGTTTGCTCTGTCCTGGTGTTCTGTTCATAGCACCCAGGGCTTGGGGTGTCCCGGCTTGTTGGAAAAGGAGGGAGCAAAAGGATGTGAGTTTTACCCATGCTGGCCAGCACTGAGTCCCCTCTCATGGCACAGCTGCCTGAGTGACTTGGGATCTGATTTGCTCTGATGGATTTTGTCTAAAAGATCTCATTCCCCACCTCCCTGCCTTCTGGGATTCTGTCACATGGTGGTGGGAGTAGAGGGGTGCAGGGGTCCCCCTTCCTCCCCATGGCAGCAGCGCAATGCAAGGAAGGACGTGGGGGGTCCTGCATATCTGAGCCCCTCTGTGCGCTCCCATCCTCCCCCCCATCCCGAGCCCCACACCAGCAGAAGCCACATTGGGTACCTTGTAATGTGGGGCCCAGCTGTGCCGGTGCTGTAGGTCTGAGCTGCTTTGGACGCAGGGTTTGCAGCCCCGCAGCGATCTCCATCAGCAGCCTTCCCCACACTGGGACCTTTCTCCACGGAGTCTTCCTCTCTCACTCCTCACAGCCCGGAAAGGATCCTCGGTTCCTCCTCTGCAGCTCTTCTGGCCGAAGAGTTTCTTTTTATTATTTATTTACGTTGTATTACTTTCTGCAAATGCTTCGGTGTTACAGAGGAGGGCAGCAGAGAGAGGCAGCGGGGACATCCTTAAATAATTTTCATTTCTCAAAATCTGCCTTTTCCTCTTCTCTCTAAGTCCAGAGGAGAGATCCTTGGGGGGGTGGGAGGCACATCTGCACTGCAAATAAAAATAACTATCGCAACCACCAACCCAACCACCACCAACAACAACAAAAAGTTACAGCTAAGAAAAAAATAACACTAATCAAGGATTTTGGAAACCAGAAGTAACAGAAATTGTGCTATTAATAAGGAGGAGGAAAAAAAAAAAAAAGAGAGAGAGGCAAGAAATCCAGCGACCATGGGCCAGCGTGGCTTCCTAGCATGTACTTTCTGTTCTCTCTCCTTTTTCCCAAGGTAATTGCAGTCTGCCGAGAGGGAGTTAAATGGGATTAAAAGATCTGTGTAAGCAAAAGGACCCAGAAGAGAAGGAGGAAGGAGTGAGCCGTCCGGGCCAGGGGGTGTCTTTGACACAGCTGAGCCCCTTAGAGAGGCAGAGAGCTGAGCTCCCGGGAAGGATGTACCCACAAACCGGCCTGTTCCCCTTTTTCTGATGGATTGCTGCAAAAATTGCCCGAAAGAGACAATGCACTAAACGTGATGGAGCCGGAATCAGAGCCGGTCTCCAGACTCAGAGCTACAGCAGCAGGCAGGGGGTGAGTACAAAGTGCTGCTTCTGCCGGCGCTGGGGAAGGGCATCCCGGGTGGGGACGGGGTCCCGGGGGTGCCGGGAGGGTTCCGGAGGGGAGAGCGTGCCTGCAGGGAGCCCCGCACGCTGGGGCGGCTGGGGTTGGGGTGGGGGAAGACATTCCTTCTGCCAGGGGATGATGTGAAAACTCCTGGGCTGGAGAGGAGAATGGGTTGGGAAGCAGGGAGGCCACGCTGGAGCCGGAGCAGGAGGGTGGGAATGGGGCTGGGGTGTGCAGCCGGGGGTGAGAGCGCGGCGGTGGGGAGCGGAGTGAGGGGGGGGGCACGGCACTGGGATGGCAGGGGGACCCCCAGTTCTTCGCACCGGGGGAAAGGGCTCCCAGACCAGAGACTGATCCGCAGGGAGGGCACGGGAATCACAGCCGCATCGAGATGCCGGAGAGGGCGATTCCACCTCCCTGCAGTGCCCCCAGCACCTCCGCCCCGGGTGGGCACGGGGAGGGTCCCAACCCCACGCAGGAGCAGGACGGAAGCGCCACCACCCAGCCCTGCACCGCGGGATGGGGGGCACCGGTACCTGGAGAGCAGTATTGTGGTCCTCCAAAAAGTGGGAGAGCTATGGGGAGGGCTGAGGCACGTTCCGAGAGGCAGACGGGTGCGTGGTGGCATGTTCTTCATGTGCTCGCCGCACACGCGCGCGCACAAAGGTCTCTGTCTATGTGTATCCACGTATAGCTAAAAAATCACAGCCCGCAGCCTGTCTGTCCTCCTTTTCATGTAGACAGGAGCAGCTTTTGTCATTTTCATCGTTGAATTTGTTGCTGTTGTTGTTGTTGTTGTTGTTGTTCTCCTGAGGCCGAGCAAAGGGTTAATCCCTCTGGTTGCGTTGTCGGATGTAATGATGATTTACCGACACTCCCTTGGAAGGACTGGGATTCTTCTGCCTGGCAGTTTGAAAAAGTTGTGTACAGGATCGCTGCACTTCTGCCAGAGCCGGATGGGTGCAAGATGGGGGAAAAGGACGGGTGGGGGGCTGGGGGCACCCCGAGGGTCACCCCTCTGCCTGCAGCCACCCCACGTGCGGTGCCGGAGCCGGGACGAATGTGCAGCTCCCTTTGTAGGCTGGACGCACGCTCTGCCTGCAGTGTGTCTGTGTGTGTAGGGTTCCGCGTGTGATCCCAGCCGCTCCCACAGCCTGCACTCAGCTCTCCTGGAGCAGCGTGTGTATGTGTTTATAGTGTATTTCAGTGCTGTAGAGTGGGTGTTTTTTGCCCAGACGTGGCTGTGGCACATCAGGAGATGCTGTAGCTGTACCATCTCCCGCTTGCACCTTTTAAACACTGTTACAACCAGAGTGCAGCGCCTGCCTGGGTCCGAGCAAGTGTGGCTGTCTGTCAAAAATGGAGAAGGCCGAAGGGGAGCAGGGGATGAGGAGTGCTGCAGAGGACCGAGAGCAGCACAGCCATTCAGTGGGGTGTTCAGAGGGCCACAATGCTGGGGGGATCCTTGGAGGTGCCTTCGTGCTGCGCTGTGAGCGGGACGGAGGGGTTAGCTGTGGTCACGCTGCAGGTGTGGGCAGGGAGATCCTGCTCGGGTGCCAGCACTGTGCTGATGCTGGGTTAGGGGCTGGGCACCAGCAGGACTGTGCGTGCGAGTGGGCTGGGTCTGCACCACGGAGCAGTGCCATAGGAAACGTGCTCTGTGGGCTCGTGGTAACTCTGGACATGAGAGCCTTTTGTTCCCAGGGTCTGCTCTGGGTTACATACCTTGCCAGCGTGCTGCTGATCCGTTCCTTCCTCGGCAGAGGTCGCTTGCTGCTCTTACATTATCTCCCGATGGGCTTTTCGGTGCTGGGATTCAACTTGCTTGGCGCAGCGGTGCTGTGCATCCTGCCATTCCCCTGCTGGCTCTTCCTGTCAAGGCCTTCAGTCTCAGCAACACTCCCGGAACCCTCTGGTGCCTTCGCATGAAGCGCTGGGTCCCCACGTGTCCCTGGGGCTCCACATGTCCCAGCAGTCCTCTGGCATCCCCATCGTTGGGCTCGTGGCTGGGAGCTGAGTGTGTGTTCAACACCACTTGTGCTCTACCCCCCAGCCCCTTCTAGTCCCAGCGCTGTGTGCTGCCCACGTTTCAAGGGGACAAGGTGCATCTGCAGGCAGGACAAGCAATTTGGGACAAATTACAGCAACACTGGGCACGTTCAGCAGCAGGAAGGTCAATGGGACGTGCAGCAAAGAGAAGGTGGTTGCACAGCCTTGTGGAGACGTGTCCTGGAATGGTTAGGGTTAGGGTCACAGCATCACGACCAAGGCATTGGCTGAGGTCCTGAAGCTGGTCACTCCCCTGCTGCCACTCTGATACAGCTTCCAGCCTCATCCTATCTGTACTGCTTCAAACCTGCACTCATTGAGGTTGCATTAAAGACCAGGGGACTCCCAGGCCTTGCAGTAAGGGGTTGGATGAAATCTTTAAACAGTGAGAGAACAGAGATTTTTTTTTCTCTGCCACTTTGCTGGGTGCATGAGGGGAAGGTGGATGTGAAGTGCAAATGGAAACAATGGGGAATTATATGCTCTGCCATTTGTATACCATATGCTCTGCCAAATCCCGTTCACAACATGAAGGAATGCAAAGGTGTTTGTTGGAAGGACTAAAAAAAGGAGTTGGATGACAGATCACACTTAGCACTTCTGCTCCAGTTACTAGCTGAGGACACAAAGGGAAGGACTGCAGTGAGTGTTGTCACATCATTCAGCAGCAAAGCCAACAACTCAGACAGGGCTGGTGAGCAAAGAGGAGACGAAGGAGCGTGTTGTCAGTAAGATCCCCTATTGTAGGAAGTTGCTGGGAGGCATCTGGAAGGGTGTCTGAGTCATCACAGCCTCATCGGCCTGTCTGTCCTTCATCCCCAAAGTGAGGAAGCAGGCTGTCAGCAGCAGGAGCTCAGAGAAGCTCTGGGGCTGGGCTGTGCAATGAATATGCAAGCTCTGGTTCCCAAGAAGAAGCGTGGGGTCTGGGAGCTCGAATCCCACCAGCCCTTCATCTGCGGGTATCAGCATAAACCCTTGCAGGAGAAGGAGTAGGGTCAGTCACACCAATGCTCCATCACTCTTCTTGATCCTTCATCTTTGTGGCTAGGCATGCAATGAGTTTGTAGTTGCAGCTGAGGTTATATAGAACTGTACCCAGGAGCAGCGGGTTGGATGAAATTGTTTTGTGAACTTGGTACTGGATATTTTGGGGAGCTGGTTGTGTTGTACATATATATATATATGAATGTATGTATATATATTTAACGTTGAAAAAAAAAACCAAAACAACCCACAGAACCATGCAGGGTCAAAACAGGGACATCCACATAACGATAGGTTCCCATCCCTCTCTCTCAGAGGAACACTGTCCTTTCCAGAAGTCCTGGAAAGACAGCAGCAGTTTGTGCAAAGGGCAATAGTCACACCAAATGAGATTTCCACCTCCAACAGCTGGGAGTGGGGTTCATTCCATGGGGCAGTTTGGAGCCTCCGTACGTAAGCTGTGATTCCTGTTTCCTGTTGGCTGCAGAACTGCCTGGAAGTCGTATTAAAAGTCACCTCCACTCACATGCATCAGATCTTAAGTGACACATAAATGATCTCTTTTTAAGAATTATTATTTGATCTACAGTTGGAAACGCGGATTTGCCTTTCTTGAAAAGCAGTTTGCAGCACCCAGCTGGCCTTCTGATCTATTGAACAGAAATAAATACACCTGGATAGGAGAGAGTGGGAGGAATTGTTTTTCCAATCTCAACATTGCAGTTCCCAAAACATTTTGCACTGTAAATGAGTGCAAAAAGGTAATAAATAAATAAATAAAAATGCTGCTTTGGTCCTTTGTAATATGTTTTGTTTCAGTTTTGACACATTGTTTAAGCAAAAAGGGGCATCTGGGATGATGCAGTCACCTCCTGACATCCTGCAGCCCTGACGTGAGTGGTCCTACACCTTCTGATTGCTTTTTGTAGGAACTCCTCATCGTGTTTGTTCTGCTGCTACCTGCATGCCCACCCCCTCACTGTGGAATGCTGAAGTCACTGCCATAGGCTGAGATGTGCCACTGTTGGCCTTTGTACTTCTCAGTCCTTCTCTTGTTGTGTACTCTCAACGCTGTGTTGTTCTCACAGGCTCATCATTGGCATCTGCCAAAAGTAATGCAGTCAGTAGCTTCAGTTTGCTGTAAAGGGAGCTTGTGTCTCCGCTGGAAAACCTTTAGGGTTCGTGTGATTTTAGGTCATTGGTGTTTAAGGGCATTTCTTCACCTGGTAGCTACAGCGGCGGGATCCTCATTTGGGTATTCAAAGGCCCTGTGCTATGAAAGAAATGAATTACTTTAGTGGGTGCCTCTTGCTGGAGTCTCTGTGGAAATTGCTGGTGGTGGCAAGAGGCAGAGATGAAGGCAAGGTGGGTTCAATAGCTCTATATAAGGAGAAAAGCCTTCACTATTACTACTCAAGCTGCTTATGCAATCCTGTCGCTGCGGAGTTGTAACGGAAAAAGAGCTTGCTTTATAAAATCCTGCAATAATTAACAGCCCCATCAGTCACAGGTCTGCCATTTGGAAGCTGCCTGTGCTTTTTCCATTAAGTTGGTAAATTTTGCCAAAGTGTTTTTCTTCAGTGCTTTGGCACTCGGCCCTGCTCTCAGCTCGTACAGCGCGCGGGGTCCAGGAGCGGGGCTGGGGCCAGCTGGATCCCGTGCCTTCGTCTCCTTTATGGCCCCGTCGCTGTCACCAGAATGGAATTATGTGCTGGATTTTCCCTGAGGCTCGTTCCCCTCACCGTGTTGGTCAACAGGAATTTTGGAAGCAGATTTGGGTTGTGAAGGTGCTCCTGCACCCCTCCGAAACCTGTGCGTTGTGTGCCCAAGTGTTTGCACAGAGCAGTACAAATCAGATCCTCACCAGAGCATAGGTGTTCTTAATGCCCAGGGCTCCTCCTGATAACCTTGTGTTGGTCATCCCTTCCCCTCGCCTTCCCACCAAGCAGTTTAGCCCAGTTGGTGGCACCCAACAAAACCTTTGCTCCACACACGTGTGGGAATGGCATCCACATCCCGATGCTCCATTGGTCCTTAGGAGGCGAGCACAGAAGTGCAAGTCTTCCTATGATGTAGATTTTGGCTTCATTTCAGTCATAAAAAGGTTTCAGCTAGAGGTGGCCATGAGGAGTCATCGTATTCCCTTTGCCTTCCTACTTCCCAGGCCTGCAGTACCAAGAGCTGCATCTTATGGGCTGCAGTGAGCAGAAAACAGCCCCATCTCCCCACTGGAGATCTCTGGAGTGCAGGGAAGCTTTCCTGGTTAGCATATAACTGGCTACAGGACTTGGTGAAAGGTTTTGCTGTTCCAAGCCGCTGTTCCTTCATGCATGAACTACAGCAGCCCCAGAGCTCCTGAAATGCGCAGCCTGGTGTCAGGGTAATGGAAACAGTACAAAAGTGATGTGATTTGTCTCATCTGTGGGGCTGCTCCAGTATTTTGTCCCTTCAAGCCTTAAAATATTAACTAAGTGGCTGGATTCCTGCATGGAGCTTTACATTCAAGGCCAGGTTTCCCCACTGATGCGTAAATCACTGCAGCTTCATTGGAGCTGTGAGAAAGGGTCTCCAGCAGTAGGTGAGGATCTGGCCTGGGGCAACGCATCGTCTCAGAGGATATTTTCCCGTGCTAAAGCCTGAGACTTGATGGCAGGAGAAGAGTGGTCTCTAATCCCCATTGATAAATGATTCCTCTCTGCCAAATCTCAGAGAGGAGCGAGCAGCACTTTGCCATTGCTCTGCATATCCCAGTGCTCGCGCTGGTTTGGCTGAGATGAAGAACAACCGGTGGACGTCCCGCACTCCTCTGGCTGAGGACTGTCTGTAGTTTACATTTTTGTCTCCGTTCCTCCAGCTGCCTAATGCCCTTGCTGATCAAGCTGCTAAATCTCAGCTCTCGAAGACGAGGGAATTCAATCTCCAAACTTTCCACTGACAGTTTTAAGTGAGCTTAACCAAGGAGTTTCCTATGTTCGTTGTTTGGCCACAAACCAGGGAAGCTGGCGGGGGATGGGGGGGGGGCTCAGATGTCTTTCTGCTAAAACTTTTCCTCTCTGCTGCTGTTTCAATGGCACTGTGATGCTTAAAGCTCAGCTAAGACAGAAAGCTTTGCCCAATCCCTTCTATTGAGCCCCCATTATCCCAGAACGTGGACACTGCCACCAGATGAGGATTCAGGAGAAGCCCATTCGCAGGGCTGAGTCTGGTACCAGTGTTGTAGAAACTCATCATTTTTTCTTCTCTTCCAATTTTAGGGGATTCTGCTTTGTCTGGACTGTGTTATGTTTTAGCTGGTTCCTGGGATTCACACAGGGAAACTCTGAAGGTAAATCACACTTTTTTCCCCTCTTCCTTTTTTAATCAAATTGAAAGCCGAGGGCTTTTATATAATTTTAGGGCCAAACATTTAATAATTCCAGAGCCCAGTGTGGAGAATTAAGTGCATTTATTGCTGATCATTGCAGTACTGATGATGTAGATGATGCAGTTAACAGCTGGCAAAGGAACCGGGTTTCTGCAGGTGATTACGTGCCCCACAGGACTCTCAGAAGTGCCTTTCTGCCTGGTGGAGCAACTGGGAATGAAGCACTTTGGTGTATCTAAAATATCATTGGCATCTACCTGCATTAGCTCGCACTTAACTACTTTTAGGAGGTGCCCCTTAAGACCAGGCCATTAAGGAATTAAGAGTCTCTGGCAAACGATTTTTTCTTTGACTTGGATGCAATCCAGTCGTGCCTGTGCAGATACATGGGATGCAGTGCATATAGAAATGATGAGAGTTCTGAAAGTAGGAGGTTGGCCATTAGAAAGAACTTCTCAGAAAGAGCAGTGAAGCAGTGGCACAGGCTGCCCAGGGGTAAAGGTACCATCCATGGTGGTATGCAAGGAAAGGGTGGGTGCGGTATTGAGGGATGTGGTTTGTGGGCAGTAGAGGTGGTAGGTGGATGGATGGACTGGATGATCTTAGAGGACCTTTCCAACCTTAATGATTCTATGAAAAGCAAATTTTAGGAGGAAGCATCCCACAGGGGGTGGTTGACAGGAGAATTTCTGTGTCTGCTTCAGCCCCTGTGCTGCAGGGAGAGCCTTGTATAGGGAGCGACCATATACCTTTACTCGTCTTCTCTAGGCATCCCTTCCTGGTGCTGCTGGAGACAGGACAAGAGTTTGGGCTGCAATAACCCCTGCAATGACAATTTAGCTTAGAGTCAACAAAAACAAACAAAAGAAATCCATATTTTACAGCTGATAGTGGTAACCGAGCATCTCTGCAACATCTGTTTGTCAGGGAGCCAGCTCCTAGAATAGCAGCACCTCTTCCACATGGATGTTTTACACGGGCGCATGCTGGAACCGAGCAGCTTCCTGCAACCAGGAGACAACAATAAGTGGACTAGCAGGTTCCAGGGCTCTCCTCTCAGTCTCCAAAGCATGAAGGAAAAATAGAAAGTTGGTCAGTGCTCAGCTGTAAGCCAGCCCACGGAGCACTTCTTACAGAAAAAATAAAATAAAATAACATCCCTGCCATCAGCATTTTTGAAAAATGTAATATTTTCCAAATTCTCCTTCAACGCAGAAGAGGTGAACATCTGGCTGAATTACTTAGTCAAGCAGTTTTCAGAGCAAGTTTTATGTCAGCTCATAAAGAGGCAGAACAAATACTGTCTCTTGGCGTCTCTCTTTCGAGTAGATTTTAATATGCTGTTTGGATCCATCTTTATCCATCCTTTTAGTCCCATGATAATTATGGGATGGTGTCATCTTTTTTAGTGTTGCCAACAATTCAAAGGAAACTATTCCACTTTGTCTTTGCTACATTACCTTTGTAGATGCCATCCCGTCTGAGATCATAGAATCATTAAGGTTGGAAAAGACCTCTAAGATCATCCAGCCCATCCATCCACCACTATGGCCCACTAAACCGTATCCCTCAGTACCACATCTACCTTTTCTTTGGAGGGTGCCCCCTCCACCACTCCCTGGCAGCCTGTGTCAATAAGGTGGTTCCCCTGTGATAAATCATTAAACATTTCTGCTCATTTTCCCAATAATTGGAGTCAGGCTCTTCTTCTGGGAACCAAAGTCTTCCAAGGAAGGAAGGCTGTAAGGGAACATTGGCCATTTGAGACTGTGTTATCGCTCAGGATTTTTGAATATGAGATTTACAAAATCAATTAGGAGCTTGTTCATGGATCTACATGAGGATGTGATTAAGCCAGTGCTGTGGGATATTGAAAAGACCACAGTTATTACTGTAAGGTGTAGAGATCCGCCTGCACAGTGGAAAATCAGGGAGCACAGAGGGTGGTTTTTTCCCTAAGCATTACAAATCCAAAAGATCATGAGGTTAGTGAGTTCATCTGATGTGCACTGACTAAGGCACTGGGCAGAACTTTTGGAAATGTAGAGCTTATCCTACCCAGTTTTAGCTGTGGGCATCTGATCTCAGCTGCTGGAATCTGGGAAGCTCCAAGTTATTTCTCTTCTGCATTTTGGCTTCCTTCCTGATAAAGACTTTTACATAGGTGAAAAAGGAGCAGGACAGCAATGAAAGCCTTTATCCCCTCTTTTGGACGCAGTTATGTGCTTGTGCAGGAACCTCTGTGCATCTCACTTAGAAAAGATTTTCCCTGTTGCTCAAGTGTTGCTGGAGGAATGCAGCAGTTAGGTTCAAGGCACCTGGGAGCAGGCAGCTCTCAGTGAACGGATTTTTTAAATAATGTGTTTTGATGGAAAAAGTCTACGGAGGAAAAAAAAAAAAAAAAAATAGCAAAAGAGGAAAAAATGCTTTGCTCAACTTGGAGCCATTTAAAGAAGCAAAAATTACCTTGCGTTTTGCATCAGCCGATGACATCCCATCATCCCTGGGGATGTGCCCCACCTGCCCAGGACGGCCGTGGTGTGCAGGAGTCTGGAGCTGAGTGCCTGGACCTGGGGCTGGAAAATCCACACCCGTGTCCTGCATGAGGTCTGCTTGATTCAGATTCTTTTGCGTAAGCATCAAGAATTTGGCTCTACCTTTGTGGGTTTTTAGGGAGAGGAGAGGTTGGATCGTGCTTTTTTTTTTTTTTTTTTGCTTTTTTTTTTTCCTTTTTCAGCAGCACTGTTTGAGGCAGTTGCTAAAAAGGCAGTTGGGTCGGTGTTGCAAACAGTAGCAGTGTGCTCTGAGCAGGGAAACATCCTTATGTCTCCACAGAGCAGCTACCGAGCAAATAGCACTCAGAGCGTGAAGTGTTTCTGCCCAGTGGAGACGCACCGCAGTCTGTCTCTAGGACAGAACCTAAAAATACACGCAGAAATTGGAAGCTGGTGTCTAGCTCCCAGTTTGAGCCGTGAACTTATTTCCTTAGGGCTGAATCCTGGTGTCTTTGAAGTCTGTGGCAGGGGTCCCACTGGAGTTTGCGAGAGCCAGGCTTTGGCCTTTACCATTTCATGGGCTCTGGAAATGATCCAGTTTGAAGACATGGCTGCCATTCCTCCCCTCGGTGCACAGACTCTACCTTTGCTGTGCTGATGGACAAACCCTGTAGAGCAATAGTGCAGAGAAACAGTGGGGGACCGAGGATTTCTCCCTAGTGTGGCAGAAGGACCGTTTTTAAGCCTGAGCTGTGCGCTACGTTATCCCCTCTGCATGGAGCGGGGAAATTTCCATCCCCTTGCTCATCTGACACGTCTTCTCCAGGATAGTCTCTGCTAGAAAATGAGTTCAGCTGCCTTGTAAAAGGGAGGTGGGAATAAAGCCATTCTCAGACAAAATAAATATTGATTGACTAGTTCTTATGTACAGAAATAGCCATTGTTTTTGCCAAAGTCAAGGAACGGAGGTTTTCTCACTATTCTCCTCCTTTCCTGGCCAGAGACATTACAGGCCTCAGACTGGCTTCAGTCTACATCCCCTCTGGCCAAAACTGAGGATCTCTTTCTAGTGCTGGTTCTCCAAATATTGAGAATTGTGCTGAATGTTTAATAGTTGAGGGTGAAGGCGGCCAAGTTCCAAAGCCCCTCTAGAAAAGCAGCTGGCTTTTTTCTTTGGACAACCTTTCATTTGCCTTTTATTTTCCTATGGGAAAGCTGTGATCCCATGGTGTTAACTGATGTGCATCCATGAGTGGCACTGCTGCATTTCCGATCATTTTGTTCTTACCTTGGGAGATCACGATTCAGATTAGGCAGCCCAGCAAGAAACTTGCCCAGGCTTTTTTCCCCACTTAAGGATGGAGTTAAATGGTCATCGAGTAACGGGCATTGCATTTGGGCAGGGAAGAGGGAAGGAAAAACAGTTGCTCTATTTTCTTTTCAACAGTAGTAACATCATGTTCGTTACTCTAGCCTTACATTTATGTGTCTTTACCATGCAGTTAACATCCCTTATTAGACTAAAAGTTGGAGTTGGAATAAGAGAACAGGCTTTTGAGCCCTTTTTTCAGGTCTGGGCACATTTATCTTTGCAGTTCTTCTCACATAGACCTGAGCATCTTCCCCAGTGAAGTAGTTCAGCTGAAGTTGCAGCCAGCTGGCTCCAGGCTGTGTTGCTGTTGCCTGCTAATCTGCTTTGGACTCCAGGCTGTGTGACTTCTGTTAGACTTCAGGGCGAAAACCAGAGGACTCTGCTTGCACGTCCTCTACAGGCTTCTCCCAGAGCCAGTGAACAGAGATGGATGCTGTGGACAGCAAGCATCCTGTCTTCTCTTGAGCAATGCACCCAGCAAATCCCACCTGTTCAATGGCAGTCACAGCTAGTTTTTCAGCTTTCCACAATCCAAGCCCGATCCCTCCAACTTACTGAAATAATGTAAGGCTGTAAGATGATCTGCTGGGAAAAAAGCACTGCTGTTGAGAACCTGAAGAAGTTCAGTGAAATGTAGGTGCAGTTTTTTCATGCTGGGAGGCACCTTTGCTTCCCAAAACTCTCCAGAGTCTCTAAGATCAAAAGCTGCTGCTTACTGATCTGTAGAAAGACAGATAGAAGGCTTTTGCTCCCTTTGACAGCTCTGTTCCTTGCCTTCTGGGGGTATAACATTTTGCAATGCTTGCTCAGCCTGTTGTTCAAATTCCTTTCCAGCTGTGTGGTCAGTGCGCAGAACTGCATCTCAGAGAAGTGGAATATTGGTGCTTGGTGGGAAATTGCCTTGCCGTGAGCTCAGCTCCCTCCAGAACATCTGGAGCTGGTCTCTGGTGGGACAGGACAGCTAGGCAGATCCGCCATGGAGCTGATGCATTTTGGCAATTGCCGATGACTGAGTTGAGCGTGCACTTGCTTTTCACTCTGTGTGCAGGAGAAAGAACTGTCTGTGCTCAGCTTTGATTACGCGGATATGCCTTTGTCAGAGGATGGCAGAGGTTTCTTCTGACCCGTTGCACTTTTGCATGGACTGGTTTGATAGCCATCTTACACGGATCCAGCCCTTGGGTTCCTCACCAACTCACATTTTCTTGTCGCTTCCCTTTCAGATGTGGATGTTCTTCAGAGGCTGGGCCTGGGAGGAAGAAGGCTGTCGAGCGGACTGTCCTTATCACATGCCATTCCTCAAGGGGTCATTCCTCTCAAATCAGGGGTTATCTTTACTCAGCGAGCACGCGTCGAAGCACCCATCAGCACCATCTTCCCTGCAGGCTCCAGCACTGACCTGCTCCTAGTACTGAGCCTGTGCTCCCACCGCATCAACAACGCTTTCCTCTTTGCAGTCAAGAGCAAAAAGAAAAAACTGCAGCTGGGGGTTCAGTTTGTGCCTGGGAAGATAATAGTGTACGTGGGCCACAAGCGCTCTGTATATTTTGATTACAATGTTCACGATGGCCAGTGGCACAATATGGCCATCAATATCCGTGGCCAGACAGTCACTTTATTTACTTCTTGTGGGAAGCACAGAGTACATGCGGATTTGCATTTTAAAAAGGATGAGGCATTGGATCCACATGGGTCTTTCCTCTTTGGGAAGATGAACCATCACTCCGTGCAGTTTGAAGGAGCCATCTGCCAGTTTGATATTTATCCTTCCGCCAAGGCAGCTCATCATTACTGTAAATACCTGAAAAAACATTGCAGGCAAGCAGACACTTACCGGCCAAACCTTCCCCCGCTCATCCCCATCTTGCCCAGGGATCCCAGTGCCTCCCCAGGTACTCCACAGCATATGGAGCCCTTGCTTCAGGGTCTGAAAAACTTGACCACTGCCACCCCATCCTTGGCGTTTGGCAGGGTCACCGCACCCCTCAAGACTCGGGGTTCAGGTGCTACAACTGCCTTGGTCTCACCGCAGCCGCCACTTCCAAGACAGTCAACCAAAGCCACAAAGGTTGCAGTGGCCCCTTCTCCCGCTCCATCGAGTCCTGGGACACAGCCACCCGCCCGTTCGCTGTCTCGGGGGACGGTGACAACCCTCAGGGTGTCTCGGCCAACTTCCAGCACGCACACGGAGAAAACTCCCCTGCCTGGTGCCAAAAATGCCCTGCCAGCAAGCCCGAGCCCTGCCACGACCAGCAGGAAAGAGACCAAGCAAGAGACCAAAAAGATCAACCAAAAATCAACCAGCAAGTCCTCTGAAGCACCCAGTACTGTAAAGCCTACCAGGAGGAGGACTGACAACACAACCAGCAGCGTCCACTTTGTCACCCTGAAGCAAACCCCACAGACCCCAACCGCCGGGCCCCTTCCAAAGAAGCACGTGTCACCCCCCACCAGGAAAGGGGATCCTGGCAACATCCCTCTGGTGTACACCAAGCCACCCCTGGGGGCTGCCCGTCCTGTCTCCAGAGCCCAGGCTCAGGCCTTCAACCTCACCACCCCAGCTGCGACCGATGGCTATCAGATCTTCGACCCCCTTGGGCCCACTCCGTTTCCATTTTTACTGGGATACCCAGGAGTGAAAGGAGACAGAGGACCTCAGGTAAGCTTGAGCACTTCGTGACTCTTTGTAGGTCCAGCTCAGCTGGGTTTGCATTTCCAGAAAAGCAAATATAGAGATGGATTTGGGATTTAAAACAAACAAACAAAAAACCTTTCTCTATTTGCATTGTGTAATGGCTTTTTGTTTGTTTGTTTTGTTTTTCATTTATTCCTTAAAACACCCAAAGAGTTTCCTCTATAAATTTAACTACAGCATTCCACGTGCTCTCAGGGTGTGTGTGTCTTGGCCATGGCGAGCGTACACACATTTTGTAATACTAAAAGCAGTCAGGCCATACTAATTATCTGCTAACATGTTTTTTTTTAATGTAAGAATGCAAACAGAATCTTTAATCTGGCCAACGTTCAGGAGGATTTGGTGTTCCAACCCAAGCCTTTTGCTGTAATATATATGTGAGAGAGGGGCTGTACATGTATAAGTTTCTCCCAGACGGAGATTTTGGTTGCCAAGTTCCAGCCTAGAGCAAATTTTTACAGCTGACTTCTTAAAATAGTGAAAGAAGGGTATACAATGGAAAATTTGAGACAAGCTCCAGGAACACAATCAACAGCACTTGTGACTGCAGATGTGCTGCGCGTTGTTGCAACCCCTAAAATGCAAGGGCTGTGTTTTGGTGAGCCCCCAATATTTTGCTCATCTTCACGTCCTGCCTCTCACTTTTCAAAGCAGTGTGTTGGGTTCTCTCTGGTAGTTTTGGGGGAGTTACTGAGGGGTGTGCTTTGTTCCGAGGTTCCCAGCTGTGGGAGAGGTGAAGGATGCCTGGCTGCACAGGCACATCCCTGCTGTAGTCATTGCGTTTGGAGATGTTTTGTAAAATCCCTGAGTAGGCAGAATGAGCTTCCGCAGATTTATCTGTGGGCAGTGTTTCACGGAGTAAAATTTCAGGCATAAATCCAAGAACAGAAGTTCAGCAATTGTGAACTTCTCTCAAAACACTCCTTACCTGCAATGGCTACATCTGTGTGGCCCGTGCTGAGCCCAGAGAAGTCTTAGACTGAACTGTGCTGAGGGTGACCAGGCTCCAAGTCCCCACATCCCCCTGCAATTTAAAGAGCGAATTATTGAACTGGAGTGGAAAATCCCTCTCAGCTTGTGAATCATAGCAAAGAAACTGATTCAGGCTGTGAGGACTGAGGGAAGAGATGGCGACATTTTTCCATCTGGTCCGAGAACTGTAGTCTTGAATTGAGGGAAAGGAGAACATCTTGAGGCTCTGCCTGGCCCCGTGCTCTCCAACTGCTGGAAACAAAGTCAGCACTTAGGGAGGAAAGGTTATGGCTGGAGCTGGCTGCTGTGACTCATCGGGGATCTCTGTACAATGGTTCCTTGAATGTCTCTGACGTGGGAACAGAAAAGGGAGAAAAGAACAGAATGGGGCTGACACACTGAGAAATGCAGCAGTCCAACAGCCAGACAAGTGTGTTCAGAGAGAGTGCTGATAAATGCTCTGTGCTTGAGTAATGGCCTGGCAGCATCCTGGTGCTCAGGCAGATGCTCTGGTGAGGTGAGGGCAGTTCTCTGGGCTGGTCACCGTGCTGCATGAGATGGCTGGGATGTGATGCGTGGAGCACAAAGCAGGGAGGGCAGGAGGGTTTGTTCCTTTGCCTGGCTGTGTTGCCTGACACAAGGTCTCTTCAAGATCCAATATCCCATAATGGGCAGAGAAGGATGTATGGAAAATCAAGGGGGAGCACCACGGCTAAGATGTATATGTAGAGACATTCTTGGGCTCTCCATCTTACCAAGAGAGGAGAAAGGACCATCCTTCATCCTGATCATCCCAAAATTAGGATGTGACTGACAGCTGGAGACGAGGCAGTGATGACTCAGGCGCTGTGGTCTGTGTGCTTTTTCTGAGCGGTACCAAAATAATTGTGGTGTAACCTCAGCCATGCAGAGGGGCCTCTTCCCCACAGCTGAGGGAAGCGTCTGCATGGTTAGAGGAGTGCAATCAGGAGGCTAAAGGGATGCACGTACCTCGAACCAAAAGACAGCACCGCCTGCGGGTTCATCTGTCCTAGAAGGCCACCACGGTGCTGCACAACAGGAAGCGCTGACACTGTCTCACATGCAGAGCATTAATGCTTCAGGAATGTTGGGTTTACTGCGAGGGAGGATAATATGCTCTTAAAAAAGAAAAATTGCTTGGGAACCATTAATAACCACAAGCATTTGGGATCTCTGCTATGAATTTCTTCTGGAGAGGAGGGGAAATAGCATAAAGAGCCCCCAAGTGCCATGCTAGGTCAGTACCTGGGCACTACTTGGGGCTGGCCAGCATCCTGCATGACCCCAGCACATGGCTGAGAGCAGCTAGGGCAGCCACAACAGGAAAATAATGTTTGATGTCGAGTTTGGGGGCCAGCATCTCAAGCCCTCTCAAGGATAGATGTTTGGAGTCTTTCAATGGATGGGGAAGTGTTGCTTGCTGGGGAGGGTGCAGGAACTGGGCTTTGCTGCAGGGCATAGAGTGCTGCAGTCCTTCACTTTCCCCATCAGCAGAGATGTGCTCTGTGCATGTCGTAGAATTCTAGCAAGGCCTTGCTGCTGCACAGCTGGGTTGCAGAGTGCCCAGGCGAGCGCGCTTATCATCCAGCCCTGCACACAGCAGCACCATCATCCAGTTTCTGTCTGGGTCGCTGGGTCCGAATGCTGGTGGCAGCAGCCCAGACAGAGGCGTGGCAAGGCTTTGGCAGGCAGCATCATTGCAAAGGCAGATGTTTCTGAGCCCATCCCAAGTCTAGACTGCTCCAGCTGCCATCTTCCACACGAGTGGTTTGTTTTGGAGTGCGGCTCCTTTCACAGGGAAGTGATCCTTGCCAATGAAATCAGCGTTCAGGAGAGAGAGAGGTGAATGGGAACACCGATCAGATATGAAGGGCCTATTTCCAGTCCTCCTTGTAGCAGAAAAGGCTCCTCCAGCTGACAGTCTATGATAAATTAAGAACACACAGTGCGTTTGAATGTCTCCTAATGAATGAGTCATGTTTTCTCTTGAAAGGAAGAAACAGCATGCTTTGTATAATACATGGGAAAAGTTTGAGCTTCACTCATGCCGTTGGATCAGAGTTTTTTGCTAATTTAACCAGAATTATCCTCAAAGGGAAAAAATCTTGTAGGCAAATGACTAAGCATCAGAGAGCTCTATTTGCATAAGATGTAGTTAATTTTGAAAAGTAGTTGAGAGTGTAATTGAGACAGATGTGCAGCACAGGATGCAGAGGTGTATCCTATAAATGCACATGTAGGTGTTTCATCAACCTCTAGGAACAGAAAGTGGGTGATGGAGTATGGGATCCCTTTATTTCTCCATGCCCCTTTAGGCTTCCTTGCAGGGTTGCTCAAGACTGACTTTCTCATGCAGAGACTGCTCCCGCCATGTCTGTGGAAAAGCTGTTTTCATCAAACTGCCATACTGATATTTGGCTGTGTATAATGCTGCCACACAATTTGGAATCCAGCTGTGGACAAAACTTCTCTGCAATAGTTGTTGTACAAACCCAGAATACACATCTGTCTCTCTTCCAGAAATCATGTTAGAGGAGTGGCTTTCTGCCAACATCTTGGTTTGTGCCAGAATTTCAAGGGTTCGGGTCTTCTCTCCTCCTCTGCACAGTGCTGGCAAGGGTAGAGAGATGCGGAGGGGCTGGTGTATCCTTTGGGATGAGTTCTTCTCATCTTCCATTCTCCTGAGCAGGGAGAATCTAATGCTGGTGCTGCCCCTCAAGTTGTTCAGTCCCTCCGTGCCACTGCTCTCTGGATGTGCAATACTAAATAATGGATTTGTGGCAGAGAGCAGGTGGAAGGAATGCACCTTGTCTTCCTCCAGGAGGAAAGCAGGGCAGGTTCTCTGTCTGCAGGGGTAAAAAACATCCTTGTTTACGGTGCTAGCATAGGAAAAAGCTTTTGAGGCATTTTCTGAAGTCACTTTTAAGGTGGCTTTCACCATGTGCATTAGCAATTGAGAGGGAATAACGTTCAGTCTTTCATCTCCTGTTTGCGTACAGCAGCATGCCCTCCTGTGACGTGCAGCCAGTTATGGGATGTTCAAGGGGCAGAGTGTGGGGGACACAAGTACAGTGGGGAGACCTTAAATCACAGGCATGTCCATCTATCAGTATGCACTAGAATGTGGCTGAATCATGTCCTGGGCAGCCATCAGCTATTTGCTGCTAGGCTGAGTCCCTGCCCCTGGGGGAGCAATTACAGAAATAGTTTGCAACCTGAGCGATATGAATTCGAAACCATTCAAAAGGAAGAGAATCATTTCCCACACCGCCAGCACCGATTCCTGAACCGATTACAATTCACTTGAAACCTTCCCCAAACAGGTTCAGCCTTGCTCAGGTTCTGAGATCTGAAGGCAGCTCTGCTCCCAGGGGTGTTGCTGCGGGCAGGGGAAGCTGTGGGGAGGGCCATGAATGTGGGAAAGGTGGAAGGATGAGCTGAGCTGATCTCAGCAGCAAGAGGAAGCGGTGAGATTTCGCTTGTCCTCAGGGTCCGATGTATTTCACTTTCAGACAACCTAGCTTAATTTTCCATGTGCAACTTGAAGCTCCAAAAGCTACAGAAAGCATCCTTTTTGCGCCGGCAAGTTTCCCAGCAGCAGCTTAGAATAAATCCTGTAATCATTTGGTGGGATCAGTCATCATCGCTAACGCTACCGTGGGAAACCCAGAAGGGTTAAACTTTCATGTGGCTGCCGTGAGCTGATCATGGAGCTGTTCGGGCTGGTTCACAGCTCTGCTGTTTGGCTCGAGAAGAGAGAGGATCTGCTTTTGCCATGTTACTCCTTGATCTCTGAGTTTGCTTGGTGTGATAACGGAGTGTGTGTGTGTTCTCCACCATCAGTTTGCAGTGAGGAGCAGGACAGAAGCCAGAGACAAGAGGCAAAGTGCTGGAGGAGGCTGTCAGCTCTGCCGGTCCCACAGGGCGTCCATGCAAGGAGAGGGCAGAAGTGATATCTTCCTCCAGCTGCCAGGAAGAGGAAACCTTCCTGCCCCTCGGAGCACTTCCCACTGCTCACAATGGGTTTCCCCAGGGATGCTCGAAGGGTTACAGCGGAAAGGTCCGCCCAGGCTCTGCGTGGTTTAACTCTTCCCTGCATCCCTGTGAGCAGGGTGAGCGGGGACATGCTCTGACGAGTGTAGAGACACTACAGGCATTAGAATCGTAGAATCATTGAGGTTGAAAAAGATCTGTAAGATCATCCAGTCCAGCCGTCCACCTACCACCAACGCTGCCCATACACCACATCCCTCAGTACCACACCTGCCCTTTCCTGAAGCACCTCCATGGGCAGCACCTCCACCTCTCCCTGGGCAGCCTGTGCCACTGCCCCTCTGCTCTTTCTGAGGAGAAATTCCTCGTGATACCCAACCTGCAGGCAGGCTCTAGAGGCGTGCTGCGCTGATGGATGTCTCTTTCTTCTCATGTCTCAGAGCTTTACGTTTGAAGTGGGACAGCATCCATCGTCTGTAAGTAGCTGGGCCCTGCTCCAGCCTTATTCTTCTCTGGCTGCCTCTGCGGATGTGCATTTTTCTCCGTGTGTATTTCAGCGCTGCTCTCTCCAGTTGTCTGACGTGGGCCTCTTGTCTGAAAGCCGGAGCTGGATGACACAGAGCCTTGTGCATGGGGCACAAGGCAGAAGAGGGATGAGTCACTGGGAAGGCACGGTGCACGTCCCATCCAACCCAGCTCTCAAAGAACCATGTGAGGAGCGGGAGCGTGGCCTCGTGTCATGTTTCACAGCAACTACACGTGTTCATCCAGCTACCTCTGTCATCCCCACCATGCTGTGTTTATTTATTTGTGGACGGGCCCTTGCCCTATGCACACTGACCACCATGTTGTGATGCCTTTTGGCTACTTGGATGGAGCCCTGGGCCTGGTGTGCTGGCTGGCAAACAGCTCACGGCAGGGGATGTGGTTGGAACTGGATGAGCTTTAAGGTCCTTCCCAACCCAAGCTGTTTTGTGATTCTATAGTTCTGCAATACTTATCCCTCAGTCACTTCATCCCTCTTGTTTTCATGAAAGCAAAAAAAAGGTTGAAGGAGAGGCAGTAAATTAAACCCAAGTGGTAGGGACTCCTGAGTTACATACTGTTTTTCTGTGTGCCTTTCCCTAACTCCATATCCCCACTCCAGTGCAGGTATTAACTCTCTCCTTTGTTTTTGTCGGCTCCAGTTTATTCTGAACAGTGCACATTTTTGGAGAACGTTTTTACTCATGGGGCCAAGTGCAATTGCAGCTGCTTAGCAGGAAGGTGGAGGAGGTCACCTCCTGTCTGGTACTTGAGAAACGTGGTTCTCAGGCAGTTGCATCTTCTCCTTTACATCTTCTTTTTGGGGTACGGGGGAATGGTTTCTGATGGACAAGAGGTTAAGGACTTGAATTAGTCTTTGGTAAGCTCCATTAAAACTCAGCTGTATCAGTTGCGTTGGGTGCATGTTTTGATAGTTATCTTCCTAACTAAAAGGGCACGAGGGTTTTTTTAAAATAAAAGTTTGGATTCTAGAGAGCAATTACTTAAGACTTAAAAAAAAGAAAAGAAAGAACAACTGTCTGTTGGCACAGCTGTATAATTGTGTTATGCACGGGAGCCTGGGCTGGAACAATGGCAGAATAAAATGACGTGTGTATTGCTAAAATGAGGGTCAGCTGTATCAGCTGTGAGTGTTGCTGATACAAGGACTGGTAGCACCGTGTTGGCCAGCAGCAAGCAGCTTGCAGAGGGCTCAGATCAAGTGATCCAGGCTGCAGAGAGTGGAAATCCCCAGGACAGGGAGCAGTGTTGGGTAGGAGCAGTGAACAGTGCAGCAGCAGAAGTGCAGCACTGTGCATCTCAGTGTGGAGAATTACCAATTCTGTGCTGTATAGACTCTTACACCTTTAAAGCAACCATTTCCTAGTTACCTGTACTGCTGATAGAAGTAGCTTCAGAAAGAAATGCTCTGATTCTTTTGATGTCCTATCAAATTAGTAGCATAGAGGGACCGGCCCTGGGCTTTGCTTACTCTCCTCCCAGGCTTTTTCCCACAGGGACAAGGTTTGGATGGATGTCTCTTATCAGAATGAGGTTCAGGCAAGTTTTCTCTGTCTGAAATCTTGGTATATAGTAATGTATAGCGTGCCTTGCTCACTGTGGTGCTAACATGTGGCTAGATGCTTCTGCAGATGTTGTTGTGCACAGCTTGCAGGCTTTTACAGCAATAGCAGAAGTTGAAGGGGAGTTCTGGGCACTTTGTTATAATTTGCCTGTGTTGCCTGGTTTATCCAAATGGGTCTCCTTGAAACACTCAGGAGAATCATCCTGAGTTTATTTTCTAGAGCAATCCATAACGTTTACTTTTATTTTCCTAGGGTCCACCAGGTCTGCCGGGCTTACCAGGACCACCAGGCAAGAGGGGTTCTCGAGTAAGTGCTTTAAGAACTTCTATTTCTCTCCATCTGTACCTATTGCCACCTGACCTTCTGCTCCAAGGGCTACTGTGTGGTCCTGTGGCTGGGCAGTGATTGCTTTCAGACCTACCAGTGGGGTCTGCCCTTCCTCCTTTCTCTCCTTCCCTGTTAAAGATTCCAGGAAGGCAACTTTTGGTGATCTGCAGCCTCTCCAAACTATGATTTTACAGCAGCAAAGGCTGGGGGAGAATGTTTTAAAATGGCTGTCAGAAGGATGAGCTCTGCCTGCCTCATTTTGTTTCCAGTAGGCAGCATGTCCTACTCATACAGTTAAGCACTGGCACCATTTTCATGGTTGCAAGGTGCTGTCCCACAAGGTACAGTTATGGAGCCTGGGTCCTGAGCACTGAGCTGATGTGGGTTGGGAATCAGCTGATATAGGAGTACGAGGCTGTACTTCTGGAATACCTGGATCCGTGATCCAGGCAGCATCCTGGCCTGGCAGCAGAGGGAGATTTGCTCAGACCTATTTGGCTAAAAGTCAATCCTGTGTAAAGTCTTTAAGGAACAGCCATGAGGCTGAGTGAGAAGACTGTGTGCTCATGGGGACACTTGTTATGGTCCTGGGGGGTAAATGAACTTTCCTTCTGTCATAGTAACAGGACCCACTGCAGCATGGGATGGATATCAGTAGACTTGAATACAGATTTGGGCCCCAAGGCATCAGAGAGCTTTAGGCTGCTGTGTTTTATGGACAAGATAATGTGTTCCACATCAGAGATGTTCTTTGGTGAAATACAACTGGCTATGCAGCTGCGATGCCTTCTGTGTACCAGTACCTAAGCAGAAACCACATCAGCACATTGCCTGGGCTTTGTCTTTATCAGCAGGTCCCTGTGAAGGCTGCAGGGCTGTTCTTACCCCAGCCCCAACCCCACGCGGCTGTTTGGTGTTACTTCTTGCAGTCCTGTGGTGTGCAAACCAGGCTCCACGTCTGGAGGCCCAGCTGTGTGAATGACCAACTTTTACCTCTACCTCCGAATTCCACTATCTGCCAAAACTGCAGTTTTCCTAGGAGAAAAAAAAACCATTGTGGAAAACCATGTCACAACTTGGCATTGCTCCCCATCCTATATTTAAGACAATCCCCTGAAAGACAATAAGCAACAGAGGATCTCTGAGTTCAGCCCCTGCCAGAGGTGCTGAGAATCAGCCCAGGGAAGAGTTCCCAGTTAGGAAGTGCTCACACAGCTGAGCCTGGCTTGGCTCAGGCTGCTGCATAGAGGCTGTGCTAATTTTGGGAGGGGGCAAGAGGGTCACCCTGTAAATGTCTGGCCTGGAGCACTGAAGACAGTACTGCTCTGTGCGTGAGTTGTTTTGACTTTGCAGCGTGTTTTTAGTATTTTTTTTTTTCTTGTGGTTCTTCAGGGTTTAAGGACTTAGCTGCAAGGAAGAGGACCTGCCAGAAACGAAGATAGGCTTAGGGGAATTCTTGCATCTTTTGCTCTTGTTGTGCATGAGTCACAAATGAGACATCAAAATAAATGTGCAGCATGGCTGAGGGTATGTTCTACCTCTGCTTCACTTGATCCTCCAGTAAAGCAGACTTGTTCTTGTACCATCCTGAGGGTAATCCATGGGGTGCCCCATAAGGTGTCCCCCAAGCATGGACTGCTGAGGGGAGGTGAGCATTGCATGCAGCTTTGCAGTGCTGGATGCTGGAGGAAAAGAAGGGTTTCTTCTTGTCACCAGTGCAGTTTATGGCTGACATGACTGTCCTTGTTGTAGCTTGCATAATTCCTACGTTATTAATGCTTGTACAATAACTTGGTTTATTTGTTAGCTGCAGCATTTGACTCATGACCTTCTGTAGCTGTGAAGCCCATGAAGTGGCTGTCTTGCTGATGTAGCACAGTATTTCCACTCCTTTGAATTCTGTATTCCCTCTGTTTTATTTCCCTTTCTCCCCCCGTGTTGGTCAGAGTTAAATGAAAGCTCAGATCAGCTTTTGCTTTGAGGGTGAGATTGTGGTCAGAGATGGTTTGTAAGGAAAGCTGACTGCTCCCATGAGTCTGTCTCCTTGTTTCCAGCAGATAAATATCTCTAGCCTCGCCTTACAGCCAGAAAGTTGCTCTTCTATGTAAGCAATTGCCCCCGATTTGCAGCAACAAATGCCAGTCTGTAAAGGTTTGAAAAAGGGTGTGGGACACAGTGCTCAAATGCAGTGCAGAGTAGAAGCCAGATGGATTCTAAGGTTTTCTAAAAAATGACATTTCCTTGATGTATAAGTTTACCCTATTCTAGGAGAGTGAAGTGAATGCTACACCCAGTCACTCTGCATCAGATACCCATGGAGACAGAATCACAGAATGGCCAGAATATTCGCATGCCCTTCTCTGCAGCCATAAGGAACACAGGGATTTACCAAATAAAAGTTGGGTGCTTCTCACTGTCGTGTAAGGGATCCCATGCTTCCTAATATCCAACCTGAACACACCCCCAGGTCTGCTTGAACTCAATATTCCCATTTAACACAGGTGAGCAAACTCAGGTGCTGGGGGCACATTTTCCCCAAGTGTGTTTTACCCCTGGCCACCCAACAGGCCGGAGGCAGAGTTTGGAGTGAAGCCACAAAGCCTGACATGCTGCCATTGCTCTTGTTTGACCTGTCAGATGGCTGCAGGAGAAATGCACTCACATGTGCTTCAGGATGCTCTTACCATGCTCCTGTGAACCTTGAAAGATTGCAAGGTCCCGGTGTGACACATCCCTGCGACATTTGGTCTGTGCTTGCAGAAAGTCTCCCTTGCCTTCAAAATGCACTGCTTCCCCCTGAAAGAAGCAAGGAGTCAGCCAGCTGTTCGGGTTCCCCGTACCCTCATTCCTCGAGGAAGACTTTCCCATTTCTGAAAAGGAGTGCTTAAAGAAACAGTTTGTTTGGTTTCACCTCAAATATTTCGCTCGTTTTTCAGCAAGCCAAAGGTCAGAGAGGGATCTGTAAGTCAGAGAAAAGGGAAAGCCCAAGGCGTAATGAGTCCTGAATGAGCAGCCGTTCCTCTGACTGAAGCTTTCTCACATTTAGCAGTTCTGAGGATATCTCCCCCCTTGTGAATGCTGAGGCAGTGAAGGCAGCTGTGCACAGTTGCACTTTTGTTGATTTGGGGGGGCTGTGAAGCAGCGTGCATAAAAGCACTTCTGTCAGCCGGGCCCCATCTCCAGGCACGTCACCCAGAGCTGCATGGCGCAGTGCCGCTCCCAAGTGGCTGCCATTCATGTGGATTACATTCCAGGGAGATGACAAAGCTGTCACCTTTGGGAAGCCCTTATCACTTGGAGAACACATTCAGGGATTGTTCTGGCTGCTCTGTCACTGAGCCTTGGGCTGCTGCTTTCTGGGATAACATTTTCCGTGGCATTTCTGGTGTGAGGTTTGGATCATCTCAGATGCAAGTTAGCTTGTCTCTAGACTGGGTTGGTTCAGCTATTAGAAGGAGGAGAAAAAGAATGAGAAGAGAGGCACAATTGCACATAGTAAAATGTGCTATGGGATTTTTTGATTGACTGATCTCAAAGTTGTCCCATCCTGAGTACAGAAGAGAGAAACAAAACTGATGTATTAGAATTACAGAATCATTTGAGCTGGAAGGGACCCTTAAAGGTCGTCTGGTCCACCTCTCTGCAAAGAATAGGGACACCCACAGCTCCATCAGGTGCTCAGAGCTTCGTCCAGCCTGGCTACCTTCAAAGATGACTGTAAATGATGATAAACATTCTTAGGAGAATCATGATTTCTAGACATGAGTGAGAAAATGAACTAAATCCAAGATAACGTGATAAAAATATAGTGATTAACTGTAGAACTATGAAGCAATTAATTCTTGAATTGCTTCTCCATGGAGAGGAAGCACCGACTGGAGATGGATAGTTCTGCTGGGTGCAATAGGAGAAGCGGAATGAAGGTCAAAGTGGGTTTAATAGAACAAGTGTGTGTAGCTAGGGCACATGATGAGTCATTGGGGTTTGCAGATAGATAAGTGGATTCATGTGGGAGCCTCACTTACACGATGCTGTACTGCTAACAGCTCCCAAGGCGGTGCTGTCCCACACCTTCTGTCCCCCAGCCCAACTCAATGTACCACACTGCATCTTCCTCGTCTGCCAAGAATGTGGGTGGAAGCGTAGATTCACGACTAACCGTGTTGGAACACATCGAGATCAGTTATTTTTACCATTTTTAGGACTACTGCCAGGCTACGCCCTTTTCTCTCCACAGTTACGAGAGCAGTTTAAAATGTCTAGCACAATCCCCAGACATGGTTACAGCAGCCACTGGTGTGCCAGACTGGACTTCCCACTGTCAACTTCATCAGCAGGATGTGGCTGCTTTTCACCAGCATGAGACCACATCGGTCTCTGGGAGCAGGATGGGTTTCTGTTCTTCCTTTGCTCGGATTACACACCACGAGTCTCACTCAATTCAGCGGTAAATCCTCTGTCTTGTATGTCAAGAGCCCGTGTTTTCTCATAATCACATGTTTTAGCACTGGGTAATGGGACCAGATTCTTTCTCTGGTCTTCCCCCCTTTACCAGCCCACTTTTGGTTAAAGCCTTATGATTGCGTTGTGCTTTGGTTTAGGTCTGGAAGAGTCTGCACCAAATTTGGCTGGAGGCACAACGAGTCTCCTAACCAGGAGCTCTTGGTGGGCAGCCCAGCTCCCTACGTTCCAGCTTTCCTCCTGGAAACTCTCCCTGTCAGCTAGGAGTCACCAAACCGTGCCGTTCCTTCCAGCCTAACTCTTTTTAGCCTGCCCCAGGCAATGGCAAAGCACAAATTTCAGCTAACTGCACTGACGTGGGCTATGAGCCAAGCTGCCCTACTCCAAATTTGAATAACAGCTGAATTCCCTCCTCAAATCTAACAGCAGGCAGAATTTATGAACTCTGCTCAGTGCTACCCAGATTATTGCTTATGCATAAGTGCTTTTTAGGAACCCATCTTTTATAGAGACTTTACTGCTCTGGTTTCTGCCACTTGTATTGATTTTCATCCTTATTTAGGACCTGGAAGAATCGAGTTCAAGTGCTTTTGCTACTGCAGGCTTGTACATGAAGCCTCCATCCCACCCAATGAGACCAACAGACAGTGCCATACTTTAGTGGGAAAATGAATTTATTGGAGACCACTTGGTTATAGCACCTGTATGGGTTTTCAAATTACCATTTGATACTCCTTCAGTTTTGTTGAAAATTCACAGCCAGGCTTAAAGGTACGGGGGAATTTCAGGCTGAAAAGTTGGGAGGGAATTAAGAAAGGGACAATGAAAGTATTTGGGTAAAAGATGTCATTTGGAAAGCTGAGCCTCAGCCTTCTGATGGAACAGCTTGTGGAGAGCAGAGCTGCACAGGTTGTGAAACAGCACGGAGCACTCATCAGCTGTCTGTGCCACAAGATACAATAGCTAGACAAAAAAAGCCACTATTTCCTACTAGTGTAGTAAAAATAAAACTCAATAAACATCAGCTCGCTGGTACTCTTCCAAAAGAGGTCAAGAGCTCTGCACTTGGGTGCCAGTTGCATGTTTAATGGCAGTGATCGTCCTTGGACAGCAGACCCTGGAGACCTTGGCCCCACGTCCTCTGAAGTGCCCACTGGGAAGAGCTGAGCTTACTGAGAAAGTGCATGAGCGGCTTTTTGTCCCCCAGCCATCCTCCTCCTAACTGGAGGGACATTACTGTGCTCCTGACGGTGGTGTGAAGCTCACACACAGTCTTGGCAGAACAGAAGCCCTTGGAATTAAGTCTTCAGGTTGTTTCATCTCTCAGGAACGTGTTCAAGAGGACTTAGAATTATTACTACTTCTGCCTGAAAGGTTAACAGAACTTTTGTGCTATATACAATCCTGGGATAAACTATCCTTGGCCGTTTGTTCCAGATAACTCCTTAAATAGCCGTTGGAAAGTATGTAAAGTGCTTTCAAAATGTGATGTAAAAGGAGATGCTGGTGCATGTGTCTAAGGTAGATGCCCTAACGGTGTCATTGCCTTGTAAGAGCTATGCAGAAATACCAATCTAAATGGTATTTATTTTTAAATTGGGTCTTGCCTCCACTCTGCCTGTTTTACCGTCCTGCCATCCATTCTTTCTCCCTCTAAAGACAAAAATCTCTTTTCCTTGTAGGGGAAAAGATTTCATCCTAAATAAATAATGCGCAATTTAAAATTTCCCTTTAGTAACTGCTTCCATCCTCTTTCATTTTTACCCAACAAAGCATCCCCCACCCCCACCCACTTGCACTGCCCTTTGCTCACCTCCTGCCCTTTCTGGGGCTCCTTGCACAGCTTCCCCTCCCCTGACCCCAAGGTATTTCTGTGCCTGGATGGGGGGATATTTAGTGTCACTGAACCATCTCATGGTCATCGGGATGTTGCATTGACAGATAAGTGTTGCCTTCCCGAAGGGTGGGCAGGAGCCGGTGCTGATGAATATTACTGACCCCTCTTGGCTTCATTTTGTGTTTGTTGTGTTTTTTAGGGTCCTCCGGGTCCCCACGGAAACCCTGGTTCACCTGGACCCCCAGGCCTGAAAGTAAGTGTGCACTGATGGGCACGAGGAGCTTTACCTTTGTGTTTCTGATGCTTCCCAGAGGGGCTCTCAGCAGAACAAAGAGTAGCTGAAGGCATTTATCCCCTCCCCTCTGCTTGGACACAGTCAAAGCCTTCTCCTGTGCTTACAGGAGACCCCGCTGTGCACCTCGATTCTCAGCTCTCTCTAATTTCAAACGCTTCCTAATTAGGATCCTGCCTGAGCTATGCCTGCGGCAGGGAGCAAGCTGCTGTGCAGGGAGGAGGGCAGTGGAACCACTCATCCCACCACATCCTCATTTCTTCACTCTATTTCTCACGGATTTCACAGCATCCATCAGCAGCAGGGGCTTAGCAGCACCCACTTCTCTCGCTTCCTCCTCCCTCACCTCCCCTTCCCTCTGCAGAGCTTCTGGGCAGCTGGAACTCTTCCCCATCAGATCCCATGTCTGCCTCCTACATGTCCTCATCTCTCCCATGAGGTCTCCTCTGGGGCCGAAAAGTCATTGAGATTTGAAGGGCAGTGCTTAGCAGAGGTTTGCACAAGCAGGCTGTAGGTGCAAGCAAGAATCCTTTCTTTTTATGATCTCATCAGTAGGCAGGGATATTATGAGCACTATTGATGCTCTGGGAAAAAGATTGTGGAAACTTGGCCCGCTGCCGTTACGCGATTAAAAATTAGGCACTGGAGACCTGCTGGTGAACAGCAGCTGTTTTAAATTCTGCAGTGTAGCTGTATGGCCTGAAAAGTGAGGCTGTAAAAGTTCTATATCTTCAGTGCTCAGCATTTATTCTCCACTGGTGACTTCCAGATCACACTTGCTGAGTTTTACAAGTCAAATCAAAGTCCTTTTTACCTAACTTCTAGTCGTGCAAATTCAGCCTGATCCAATCTGTGCAGCCAAAATGCTTTTCTGTGCTATGGGTGTTTTTTTTAACGTTAGCCCAATTTCAGAAATCATCATATGGCCATAAAGCTGTATTCAGCTGGCTTCTTGTTAGAAATAAAACATTTCTATACGTATTTTTCTCCCATCCAGACTGGCTGCTTAAAAGCCTCTGGTGGATGAATTGCTGTAGCAGTCTGCAGCAGAAATGTGGGGCCACTGGTCTGCACTATGCCACGTAATTTTGCCCTGACACTGTTTGCAGGATTAGGCTGTTCTCCATGATGCTGTGTCACAAGAAGCACTGGGCTTGCAATGGGAGCGGAGAGCTGCAGCTCTGGTGTAACAGAACCAGCTGTAACTCCACTTCTATCAATGAGAGCCTTCTAAGATGTTATTGCAAGACCTTTGCATATGAAGTACTTTTTGTAAGGTTCCCAGAGCTTTGATTTCCCTCATTCCCTTTATTCATTGCTATACCAGTCCCAGAAGCTGGAGTTCACGGAAAATCAAGGTATTTCATGCCCTTACATTTTAAATGCCCTTCACCAGGGTCCACAAATCTGCACCTGGGACCTGCTATCCTCCTAGCATGCCCAGCCCATGGCCAAAGCCTGGCCTGTGCCTGTAGGAAGGGCAACCCCAAGCAGAACCACTGCTGGGTGCCTGCATGGCACTGGAAAAAACAAGCAGCTCAAAAAGGAAGCTGAACTTTCCCAGATAGATAGAGCTTGGAAACAATGACTAACAGCAAGTATTGTCACTGAGGAAGTAACCCAGGGGCATAATTTTTATCAGCTGAATTAACAGAGCACTCATGAGGTCAGACAGTGCATGAGTACAGTGGAGGTGATCCCACACTGAGGATGCCCAGCAGCATCAGGACTGGGAGGTACCCGCCAGCAGGCTGTGTTTTCCAGAGGCATCACAGCAACTGGGTTTGTACCTCTCGTACAGAAGCCTTTGGCCCCAGATGTTAGTGTGTTTTGCTTAGCTGCTCCAGAGGAATCTTCCTCGTTACTGCGGTAGGCAAAGTTGAATTTTCCTTTTAGCGGATGGTTTGGCTGTAGTGCCACTGATGCTTGAAATACTATTAGTGGGATTGCGAAGCGGAGGTGTTTAAATTTCACAGCTGTCGGCTTCTCCCAGATATGGATAAAAACAAAAGAAAGCATTTTCCTTTCCAAGGAAATGTGCTCCATCGGTTGGGATGGGAAGGCTTGTAGGCAGGGGCTGATGGATGAGGTTAGGGTAAATGTCACCGTGTGGCTGCTGCACAGGAGGAGCTGGGCATTCCTCAGCCTCAGCCCTCAACATCAGCCATCTGTCTCACTGGCCCCGATGCACTCTTGTTATTTAATCTTAGGAAAGTGTGATCCCACTGTGGCTGAGCTCCCCACCAGTGTGAGGATCAGAGCAGTGTAAAGCATGGAACACAAGGCACAGACAGCTAACATGATCTGGACCTCACCAGGGAGCAATGTGAGAGGCATCTCACCGAGCCCTTGGGAAGGCTGGTGGAGATGGTGGATGTCTACCTGCAGCATTACAGTAATTTTGCTGAAGCGAGTAGCTGTGATCTCAAGCACCCACAGACAGCTCAGGATGGGAGACTTGCCTGAAAACAGCTGCATGCAAAGCAAGATTGTCTGCATGACTTCATGTAGTGCTTGGAAACCAGGCAGCCTTCATTCAGAAACTCTACAGATTCATCTGCCTTGAGTTGGCAGCGCTCCCTACAGTCCATAGCCAAGCCGTCTCACTCCCCAAGCCTTACAGCTTGTGGTGGATGGTGGGGAGGAGGAGGGGGGGTGCAAGGTGTATCAGATGCAGTGATGCTGCATGGAGAAGCTGCTCAGCTGGCCGTAGCTAGACCTTCATGTTGCTAATGAGATACACCAATTAGCAGATAATAATATTCTTCTGCAAAGTCCAAGTCCTTGAAGTCCTTCCAAGCACTTCCCTTGGCAACCAATACTTATCTCTTCCAAAAGAATCTGGCATACTGCAAATCTCATCCCCTTTTTCCTGCTTCTATCTCTTTTCCCACCTTTCCACCTTTTAAGACTTTAACCTGGGATTTTCCAAGGACTCTCCTGGAATTAGCTGTTGACAAGCTGCTGAAATCCTATCAGAAGATCAGCCTTTGGTTGTACTTTCTCTTGTCACGGCTGTTAAACAGGAAAATAATGCATACTGCCACTTAAGATAAAGTGTGCCTCTTCCTCTGCCAGCCTGAACGCCTCCCAATTGCTCTGGCTGCTGATGGTGTCTAATTAGTGTAACTTTCTCTCCAGTTTCATCTGTTCCCCACAGTTAAAGAAAACAACAGCAGCTAGGAAGTTGTTAAGGATGGTTTATCCACAATAATAGCTTGGTAATTATTTTTGTGATGGTAGTTGTAGGCAAGGAAGAAATCACAGCTGTCTGATCTAATAAGTATCAAAAGTCCTGACATCGCCTTCTTCCAGACATCCTTTTTTAGTCAATTTAATACTGTCAAATGCTATTTAAAACTCAGTGCTTTAGCAGCAGTATTAACTTGTTAAAACCAGCCCTGGCAAAACAGAGCTATTCCTGAGGGCTTTAATGCATTTGAGCTATGGGAAGAAGACACAGGTGAAACCAAATGGTGGGCCTAAGCTGGGGGCTTGATGAAAGCAAGACCACATCTATGAGTCGGGTCTGTGGGTGACGTCATTAATTTAAGTTTCTCATTGCAGGGTCAGAAAGGTGATCCTGGGCTGTCGCCTGGAAAAGCTCGCAGAGGACCAAAGGTGAGGTGGCACTGAGGTCACGTTGTGCTTCAAGCCCTGTGCCTACAAGTGGAGGGGGTCCATGCTGCAGCCATGGGCAGCACAGCTGCTCGTGTAGGCTTGGGACTCTGGATTCAGCACTAAAGTGGGTTAGCTGAGTTAAGGGCCATGTGCTCTGCCAATTCTTCCCAATGAGTGACAAGCCCCGTTTTTGCAGTTTCACAGCTGAGTGAATTTTACAGAGGCCACAAGGCCTCAGAGAGGTCTAGAATGAATAGAAAGGCAATCAGGGCTTCACAGTATCTACCTCAATTAGTTCTATCCGTGGTGGCTGCACAATACTTTATAATTCACATCCAGGATGAGAGGCCTGGTCTTCTTCCTCTCATCATAAGCCTTGCTATAAATGCACCGTTAATAGAAAGCATCAGCCATGAAGAGCTCAGACCCTCCGTTTGAAACCAGATGCCTCAGAGCCCTGTGGGGCTGTGAGCTCAGGGTGACACTCACAAACGTTGAGATGGCTGAGTCTGAAACGACACGTTTAACTTAACAGCACAAGGTGCCTTTGGAAATGTCTGGGGCTGTATCACAATGGCATCACATGGAAACCATCCACCCGCACAATCTGGAACTGTTTTCGTGCAAGCATGCTCATTGCAAGAAGGGGAGAGATCCAGATTGCTTTTAGCTCATGTTAACAAGGCTTTGTTCCTGTTAGCAGTAATAGAAACAAGGAATTTCCAGCAGGAGTTTGGAGTGATGCCTAATTTTCAAGCTAGATACTCCAAGAGTGTTTTCACTAAGCAGGCACGGCACAATGCTGGAATCTTGGAAGGATTTTTTCACTCTAATCAAAGGAGGCCCAAGTGGGCTTGAACTAATGGATCCAATGTTAGCATGCTCACACCAAAGAGCTTCTCACTTCTGTGATGGTTTGGGTACATCAGCTGGAGGTGAGATTTGCAGTACGCCAGATTCTTTTGGAAGAGATAATTATTGGTTGCCAAGGGAAGTGCTTGGAAGGACTTTCCAGAAAGTCACTGACATATCTCTCCCCCCAGCAGCCCACAGAGGTGCAGCTCATGTTCTGTAGGTGAAGTAACTCCACCATCAGAGTCATCTGAACTGAGCTGTGGGCTGAGCCAGTGTGGAGCACAGCCACGGGGTTTGGCAGGAGGTACCTGTTGTTCCAGTTGCATTTAAAAGCTGCATCTTTCCTGCCTTGGCCATTTAAACATCCAACTAAAGGCAAATGAAGCATGTGGCTGAATGAGATCTTTATTTTTTTAAGCATTCATTCTGTTGGTGAAAACTGGACTCCAGCAGCAGCTGTCATTGATTAGCTGGGTCTATTATTTATATCAGCCAGTTAATAGAGGTGGTGTTCAAATATACACTTATCCAGGCAGAGTTGCAATTAGAAATGCCAATAGTTGGGTACTGCTGTAGGCAAAGTAACTCCAGTAACAGTACATTAAGCACAGGGAAAATGTTGCTGAAAACTAATGCAAGTGTCTTGTTTTGTGCAGGGAGATGTGGGTTTACCTGGTCTGACTGGGTTCCCTGGGCCACCTGGTAGAAAGGTAAGCATTTGTCCTTTTCTAGTGAACGAAATCACGATTTTTAATTCAAAATGTCCTCTTGTAACTCTACCACACTGCTGTTTCAACGTTAGCATCACCAGCAATATGCCTACACCTAGAAAAGCACTCACAGGGTTGGAACATGACATCCATCCTCGCATTTATGTTGCAGCAGAGCATGTGCACGTGTTCAAGTGTACAAACCCACATAGCAGCACTCAGCAATCCACACACTGAGTGTGAGAGCATAGCTCTTCTATATCAAGGACGCTTGAGTTGGCCTTCCAGTTCCAGGCTGTGTTGGTAGGTTGGGTTGATTTTCTAGAAGCTATGCAGGTTGTTGTTTGATAGTTGGGCTCACCAGATGTGACTGCCCTCCCCAGGGAGCCGATGCTGACATAGCAAAGCTGAATGGTTAAAACTAGCATCTTGGTTCAAGTACTCCATCAGTAAATGGGTACTCCGTTGGTAAATGAACCGTTGAAGTTGTGCTGCTGTTCCATAGCCCAATTAACTGCATACAAACACCCACTCATGTATGCATTAAGACTCTGGGGAGAGGAAGAAGGTGTGTAGAAGGCTGAAAGAAAACTTCCCTCTCCATGCTCACTGTATGCTTTATATTGGGATGAAATTGGAAGAAGTAGAAGCTAGGGTTGTTTGTTTTCTTCTCTCTTGTGCTTTGAGTGCTGTGTGGAGCTAGGAGCAGTATGGGGATTAATTAGCGTTCTTTTGCAGTCACAAACTCTAACAAACGCAGTGCAAAGAGTATCATTTTCCTGATATAACAGCTCATAAAGCAAAACCTTGTGGTTGCAATCAGCAAAACAATGTCAGGAGAGCAAGGTCCCATGGTGGGAAAAAGTGGAGACGGAATAGGAGATTGAACCAACATTCCTGAGTCTAGCACATGGCCTTCACATTTGATTTTGGCTCCCCCAGGACAGGGCAGAGGCAGGGATATGCTTCTGTTTCTCTCTGTAATGAGCAAGTTGGATGCTGAATTTTTTCCTTTGGTGCAGCTTAAAAAAACACCTCCCAGTAGCTCTAGCCTGGCAGTGGTTTTGGTGTAACCTGGCTTTTATTAGCATCCTGCATTAAGAAAAAAATTACAGCTGTTGGAGAAATGTTTGGAAAAAATCTTTTTTTATCTGGATTCCCTGCTGGCATCCTCCCAGTGAAAATATGCTGGTGTTTGGCTGAAAATAGGCAACACAACTTGGCTACCAGCAAGCAGGAACGCCTTGGAAATGGACGGCCCTCCTGCTCACTGCATGGAAGGGCAGTTCTGAGGGCTTTGATCTGAAAAGTCTCTGTAGAATCTTTCAAAGAGGCAGAAGAAAGAAAACACTTTTCTCACTACATAAAATACACGTCTCAGTAGGATGAGCTGGAGTCACAACCAAGCGGCAGATGGTTTTGGGCAGTGGGACTTGCAGCGCGGAGCCGGCCCTCTGGATGCAAACCTTTTGCTCCTTGTAGGGCTGGAGAGTCTGATCTGCCACGCAGATGCATCTCAGCATCATGCTGCATTGTTGCCATCGGCCACAAGGGCTGCGCAGAGCCCATGGCTGCAGCAAAGCGCCAGACTGTGTGGGACAGCAGCAGGGAGAGAGAGGGTATGGCTAATGGGGTGGATGATGGGCTGGTGGTTGGGCTTGGTGGTCTTAGAGGTCTTTTCTGACCGTAAGGATTCTGTGATTCTTAGAAGCTTTGCTGAAGTCATCTGGGGACTAAAGGCAGAGCTGGGAGGTGCTCAGTGCTTGCAAACACATCCTGTCATGCAGATCTCATTCCCTGCCCTCTTCACTCCTTATTTCCTATCGGAGTGCAGGATGGCCCTTTATAGCTGGGAGAGCGTGGATTATAAATATCATCACAGATGAGCACATCTTTCACTGGAGTGCAATTTCCTTTCTGAATCACAGTCCTTTGTGTCGAACACCCTGTAATCATCAGGAAGTGTTTGGATAAAGGAGCAAACGCTGTTGTTTTCATACCCTCTGCCCTGTCATTTTAGTGCTATTTGAAGAGGATTAACAGGTAAATGCTTTCACATTCCTGCCAACTTTAGCTTATACAAGCTTTTCTGTTTTCTCCTCATTATAATTAACCCGAGACAAAAATAACTGCAGTATACTGTGAAAAAAACCACACATTCAGAGCACTATAAATAGCAAGGAGTGTATTTAATATGATGCAGCAGCAGTAGAGTACGTACCTAACTAGAGTGCAATTCATTTGCCATTGCAGAGAGAGTAATGCAGTGCTTGGAGCTGACATGAGCTCAGGGGATGCTCAGAGTGAGGGAATACCAGAGCCAGGGAGCAGATCAGCAAGGTGGGATCTCAAGGGCCAGGTTCCCATCTCCAGCAGATCCCACCTTGCTGGTCCTGCTCCAGGAGCTGCTGACAAAAACATGCAAACAGCACTCAGAGAAAAGGCCATTCGGAGGTCCAGAGAAGGGACAGCCAGTAGCCCAATGGTCCTCAGGTTAACCAGTGCTTTCTTGGGGGAGTGCAGCTCCATCAGAAGGAGAAGCCGTGATCCTCAGCGAGGTCGAGCAGGGGAGAATGGGTGAAAAGGGAATCGACATTTTTCCAGGCCAAAATGTCTGAAATAACAAGTGAGGAGGAATGCAAAGGGGAGTGGGTAGTAGCCAGGATGGCTGAGAACATTGCATACCTCTGCCAGCAAAGGCTTAGGCTGCAGGTCTAGAATAGCCCAGGGGAAGAATAAAAAAGCAGTTAAGCAGAGGTGTGGAGCTGGGAGCAGAAACAGCCCTGGGTTCATCTGGTGAGGGAAACAGGAGGCCAAGAGCTGACCAAGCCAGAGCCTGGTCAAGGCTTCCAGACATGGGGTGCTCCCAGTGTGTGCGGGATGCTGCGGGCTGGGATGGGGAGAGCAGCAAAGAGCAATTGCAACCCACTGTGAAAGCATTTGGGTTTGTTGGTTCTGGTGGGTTTTTGTTGTTTTTTTTTTTTCTGTAGTATTTGTGCAAGGATTGTTTTGTGTTGATTTTCTCTCTCCATTTGATTCAAGTTTAACGTTCTGCCTTGTTTTAATCTCTCTAGTAGCCCAGCTAATCACCTCTGTAACTGAATGCAATCATAGAATGGGTTGGGTTGGAAGAGACCTTTAGAAGCCATCTGGTCCCACTCCCTGCAGTGAACAGGGACACCCACAGCCCCACCAGGTGCTCAGACACCCATCCAGCTCTGGCCTTGGGTGTCTCTAGAGCTGGGGCATCCCCCACCTCTCTGACCCTATCCCAGTGCCTCACCACTCCTACTGTAATCTCTTCATCTGCTCTGACTCCACCTGATGGAAATGAGTTTTAAATAGCTGAAGCAACAGATTCAGGGAAAGAGCCTGACGTGCCTGCCATGTGCAGAGTTTCCTTGGTGTTTGGAAAGAGACTGTAGGTAGACCCTGGGGAAAGAGGACTCCAAATACACGCTGATCAGTCTGCAGCTGAACAGGCTGCCTTTGTTCTGCGTTAAAAAAAAAAATACAGAAAAACCAAAGCAGATTTATGAAAGACCTGTGAGAGTGATTTGAAGCCTGCAACACCTGCCTGCTAGCACGTTGCATAAAGGAACTCCAATTTGGAAGAGAACGAGTTAAGAGGCAGCTTGCTCACCATTTTAGGTAGCTCCATAAGGAAGGGCTCTGGATCTTGTCACACCTTATAATAATTAGATTAGAAAAGCTGGAAGTGAGACAAGTTCGAGCTGGAAACCAAACTGAAGCTTCCTGTGATAGTAAATGGTTTTGCTGGTGTTTCCTGTGGCATTTCCAGTTTTAAAACAAAAGTGAGGGTTTTCTCCAAAATGCAAGAGACCCGTGATGTGTAGGGCTTGGAGCAAGGATGGCTGGGTGAAACGGTACAGAAATGATCAGTGCTTTCACCATGGCCTTCAGATCTACAGCTGAGATGCAGGCTTTTCTGAAGGCAAACATCTCTGCACCTGCCCAAACCCTCTGCCCTATAAGCCTGTGGTTTCCTAAGGATTAAGGGGAACAGTGTGGGTTACAAACCTGAGTGTAGCTGCAGCCCTCTGACTGTGGATGGAGCAAGTCCTTGCTGAGCAGCCTCCAGCACAGCCTGAGAACATCAGCAAGATTTGGGCAGTGCGTGGTAAAAGCTTGCGGTGGTGTGGTCCCATTCCAGACCCAAAGAACTGCCTCTTCCCTGAACATCAGTCCTACTTGCAAAGAGAACTTCAGACCAAAACCATTCTTTTTTTTCTTATTCATCTTTTCTACCCTATTTCAACAGGGATACAAAGGCTACCCTGGACCACCAGGTCACCCTGGAGACCAGGTGAGTCTTCCCAGCTCCCAGCCCTGATCCTACAGAGAGGGATGGGATGACTGTCGCTGCTTTGGGTGCTGTACAACATCAGTGGGAGCAGGGAGCTCCGTGCACACATGGGAGGCAGAGCACATCAGTCTGCATGTCGGTGGGAGGAGGCTGCCTCGGGGTTTCTAAATTTAATTTCTAATTTTTATTGCTCAACCATGTTAGGTCTGTGTGGTGGAAAAAATACCAGCTTACCCTGCTCCCCCTTCCTTCTCTTACATTAATTTCAGCTGGAGTTTACTAGCTGCATCGGATTAAGTACTAACATGTAATTCCCTCCCAGAGCCCATTCCCCACTCCCCCTTCCCCCCTTTATTTGGTTAGGTCTGATGTTTGCAGTTCAGGGGAAAAAAAAAAAGGGCAATGAATAGCAGGCCCTGTTAGCAATGATGTTAAAGGATATTATACATGAATCCGTTTAGTTCTGAAGAATTTTGGCAGTGCTTCCCCAGCAGCAAAACGGTTCCATATGCCAGATATAGATGCAGCCTTACACCTTCTCTAAGCCTCCTTGTTTCAGACTATCTGCTGCTTTCACTGCAGATGGAGGGAGAAGGGCACAGACCGACACGTGCTGGACGTGTGGATGATGTTGCCTTGCTTTCCTGCTTGCTTTTTGCTCCGTCCGTTTATTCCACCGTTTGCCTTTCACATTTTTGTCTCTATAGATTTACTTCACAGCTTTATGACTAAATCACAGATCTAATCTGTTCCACCCCAGTTCAAAGCAGCTAAAATGCTCCCCAGGTGTGTGGCCATCCCCTTACCCTGTTCTTTTTCTTTTCTTTCCAAAGGGTGAACGAGGACCAGCCGGCAGCCCTGGTGCCAAAGGTTATCCTGGCAGGCAGGTGCAGTAAATCTCATCGTGCTGTGCACAGAGTAGGGCTGTGGGTGTGCAGGCAGTGAACACATGCACTGCTGCATACATGGCCCACAAAAGTCAGTGCAGTGATACCATGACCCCTCACTCACGTGTTAGAAAGGATGTTGTGCGTAGGATGGATACAACTTGAATTTCTGTAGCAAAATCTGCCTGATACAGGAATGGGAGAAAAAAAGAACAGAAATTAAAACATAGCAGAGCAGAAAAGCGTGCCTGAAAGCTGCTGACCCATCACTTTTAGGCAAATCCTTGCACGTATGACATGAACAAGTTAGAAACCTGGGGCAGAAAGCTGCTGATTGAAAAGGTTTGATTGAAATCTCACATTTGCTGGTATGGGTATATATTCATCTGTATAAGGTTATACACAGACCATCAATATATGTGAGTCATTTGCAGCTGCCAAGAAAAAAAGATGAAAGAAAATCAAGTCTTTGTTTTCCATTGAAAAAAGGCTCTAAGAAAACTTCAGGATTGGAGGAATGTGTGAAGGGAAATAGATCGGGGTCAGAGCCTCTATTTTCTTCCTGATGTTAAGAGAGTTCATATGCGAGTTCTTACCCCGATGCACTGAGTGTGGGACTGAGAACAACTGCCCTCCACCCACAGTCTGCAGCGTGATCTGCCCTAAATCCCAAATCAGGCTGATGGTAGGCAGCACGTAGGGGTGGTGGGACCAGGTGGGAGTTGTGTGCACCTGACTGCATGCTGAAGGGCGCTCAGAGATTTGCACGCTAGGTGTGAACGTGCACGAGATGGCTCATGTAGCCTATCATGGACATACAAGGCTAATGAATGCTGCTTAGCAGATCACAGCTGTGTGCTGCCCATCAGATAGGCCGGGTGAAATATTTGCGCTTGACATATGAGGGACAAAAGCACTTTCTTATGATGTGGTTTGGGTCAAGAAAGCAACTCTTTATTTTATTTAAAAAAAAAAAAAGAAAGAAAGAAAGAAAGAAAAAGGAGCTTTTTTTCCAGCGTATCTGAATGCTGTGTGTATCCAGCATCAGGGCTGTTTACTTTAATGAGATTTTACTACTTGTTACTGCTGTCAGCTGTGCTGGCTCTGCTGTGCGATGCGAGTTTGGCTCTGCTCTGATTTGTGCATCATTGGCAGAGCTGCTCACTTCGCCCCGATGGCTGAAACCTCTGACTGGCAACAGTGCATGAGCCAGAAAAGAGCACAACATGACTTTCAGATCCCAGGCTGAGCTTGCAGTGCTGCCAGCTAAGGAAAATACAGGCTTGGCTTTTTTTTAATCGTTACTATTCCTCCTTCCAAAAAAAAAGCCCCAGCAGCATTTGGAACTGGTGAAGTATCGATCTGGAAAGTTGCTGGAGGACAATAAACGTGCAAATTCATTATGCCTTTTTATAGGTTTCCTTTTCACTGCACTTTGAGGGGACAGAAAGGGGAATGGGGAATGTATTTTTAATTCTTTCCATAGCTGTGGATGCTGCAAAAGGGTTGGAGATATGCAGCACCTGCACTGCTACACAGCTCTGTTGGCTGTAGAAATCAGAAGGGCTTTCTCATTGCATCAGGGCTCCTTCAGCCCCAGGGAAGGCTCACAGTGTGCAGAACCACAGCTCCCCAGCTGCAGGAGAATTGATTTTGGTGTCATTTTGTCTCGTTTCCCCTTTGTTGATGAGCATTGGACTCAGAAGCAGAGCCACACAGGGACAGTGCTGGGGACTTGGCAGTGCTTATTAAGCAAATGGAAGCCCGTCCACATTTATCTTTGTTTTCTCCCTTCTGTTCTAGGGCTTACCTGGCCCCATAGGGGAAGCTGGTCCAAAAGGCAGTCGGGTAAGCAGCCTTTGATTTGTGTTTGCTTGGTTTTACTAAGGGCTTCTTAAGAACTTTTACGCTTAACTTTTTAATCCTGAGACAAATTCTTCAAAGTAGTTGGATTTGGGGGATTTGGACTGCACACCTTGTTTACAGAGGCCCTCAAGGAACTTACTTGTTTATTGAGGCACTGTTACATTCTTGAAATGAAGCTCTGAACGTACCAAGACCAAAGATCACTGATAGTGCTGAGGATGTGAAGTCACTACCTTCTATGGTGCAGCAGAGGGAGGAACAGGATCCAAATTCCTACAGAAGCCCAGTGTGAAGTTCCCGCAAGCCCCAGCTCCCTGAGGCCAATTTAATTTCAATAAGTGTGGCTCAGTGGTCTTCCATCATGCTGAATATGGACTCTTCTGGGTACGGCCCCGAGTTTGGGACTGATTTATAACATCATGCAGAACAGCAAGCCAGCGTCTTTAACTCATGTGCAAATATAAATATTGATATTTCTGTTCTCCCCATTTTGCTCGTCAAATTGAATTTCTGGGAGTTCTCCCTCGTTGCTAAAGATTTGGTTCTCTTTCTTTAACAATTACGACTTCCATGAATCAAATTCTGTTTTTTTCCCGCAATTATAAATTCACAACGAGCTTCTGACCCAATAAAATCCTCTCCTTCCCTGACACGTCATACTTCCTCTATAGGCAATAAATTCAACCAGCTGGATTTCATCACTAGAAAAACTGCAAAGCACAAACAACTGCTGACCCTCTAGCTAGCTGTATTGCTGAGCTGGGGAGGGAGGGAGGAAGGCCTGGGGGAGCACAGCTTGCTCACCTCCCTTCTGTACTGTTCTCCCTGGTGCACCCACTACAGTGCAGTCCAGCAGGAGTCAGATGGTTTGTCTTGGTGCTCAGGAGGCAAAGATATCAGCATCCTTTGATACGGTTGTATTTCCCAGCGGGATGTCATCCCCAAAGGAAGCACGACCCGAAGGGAGTGATGGGCCAGTGAAAGAATGTGGTGGGATTGGCCGTAAGAGATTTAGTGATGATGGAGAGAGAAAGATGAGAGAAAGTCACTGTTAGCATTTGGCTCTTGTAACAGCAAGGTGCCACAGAGGGGGCTCCCCGCTGAAATTCGCTTCCTCTCGATTCTGCATGTTTGGCACAAACGGTCCTTTGCAAAGGACCAGCACACAAGGTAACTTTGTGCTAACTGCTGAGCAAAGAGGATTAAACACAAGGCTTCAATTGTTGAGAGGGAAAGGAAATGTAGCATTTTATGCAGTGCGTCCTGTCTGAGCAGGATCCCAAAGCTGGACAGAAACATTGCATGCTTGAAAATGCAGCAATCGCTGGTGACTGTGAAAGGAATGGGTTACTCTTGCTATCACTCTTGCTAACTTTGAACCAAGCTCCGTTTCCCTCAGGTACACTCATAGCCAGCCCAGGTAAGGTCTCTTACTGCTGGCTCTTCCTCCCTGGAATCCTCATGATCCCTGGTGTGAGGGTATGTGCCCTTGGACTACATCGTGGAAGCCAGCACCATGCAGTCCATGGGCATATACACTTGCCTCAAGGTTTATTTCATCACGGCTGCCATTGACCAACGCTGGAGGACGCTCTGCTGTTCAGGGATGATAGATTGACTGGCTGCTAATGGAGAAACGTATTTGACTACTTGTTTCCTCTTTTCTTTAGGGATATATTGGTCTTCCAGGATTATTTGGGCTCCCAGGGGCTGATGGAGAACGAGTGAGTATTTTGTGAAGAAAACCTTGGTGTGTTGCATGAATACAGTTCTTCAGAGCCTGCTGTAACCTCTACCCCTTGTTTCTGAGAAAGGAGGCAAGCATGCCTAATGTTTGAACATGCATTCTTCAGCCTGTCTCTGCCCTTGTAAGAAGACCATTTTCCCTGTATGACACTGGCTCCAGGAAACCAAGTCTTTAGGCAGGATCATCAGACTATGCTTATGCACTGGGGAGCAGTTTTTCTGTATTGTCCTTCACTCCAAGCTTGCCCTCCTCTTCCTTCTAAGTCCATCTTAGCTGAATTGGGAATGGTGAGAACATAAGTGGGAATTCCCTGTGCCCGCATGAGCAACATCCCAGCCACTGTACCCGAGCATTTTGGGTGTCCAGCTGAAGCTGTGTGCCTCTTGGGAAGAGCAGTGCTGGGGTTTTCTGATGGTGGCTTTCATTCCAGTTGCATCAAGTTGGGCAGTCAAGCCCATGGAAGGACAAGTACCTGTGGCTGCTGTCCCCACGTGTCCTCCCTTCCTCCCACCCCTCCCCCCATGTCTTTTCCAAACCTACACGTTCAGAGCTTCACAGAACCTCCCTTGCTGTTTCGCTCTTCTCCCATACGCACTCCCACCTGCCTCATCTCTATGCACCCAAGGACTCCCTCTTCCTACAGCATGAGTTCCTAAGGAAGGGCACTGTAAGACGAAGACCGTTTCATTCTCACTTTTGCCTCCTCAAACGCAAGCTCCAAAAACCAGAGAGGCCCCAGGAGCATGTGGGAGTGAGTGTGCCTGCCTGGGAGGGGACTGCCCTGTGCTCGAGAGTCGCTGATTTAATGCTTGTATAACTAAATAAGAAACATAAACAGAAGTTCTCCAGCGAGTGCCTTGGCGGTGGCCTTCAGTCGGTTCCAGCCCAGTAGCTTAATGACTGCTCCAGCAGGCATTAAGCTTCAGCCTGTAGCCCTGGGTGTGGATGCTGCCTGCGTGTGTCCCCAGGGAGGGCCGTAGTTAGTGGGTGAAGGTTAATTGTCTTCTGCTCTCGCTGCAAGTAGCTGACATTTTGATTCCCGAACAATGCCGCAGTCATTAGCCTGTTTTGCATTCCCCTTTCTCTTCTCGTTTGGTTTTGCATTGTTGGTTGACTGTTTGCTTTCTCAACCAGACCTATTATTCTTTTTTTTCTCTGTGTTTTCCTTGCAGGGGATCCCTGGAGTTCCTGGGAAGAGGGGCAAGATGGGTAGGCCGGTAAAGTTTTTCCTCGTCTATTATGCAGACTTTGCTGAATGAAACTGAAAACAAAACATCTGGCTTCTGGCTGGGCCCCCTGATATCTTCTGCTGGGAACTAAGTGGGGAGATCAAACAAACCTTTCCATGTCTCTTTTTTCGAGCAGGAAGAAAGCCGAAGATACAAATGCTGCTCTCTTCCTTTCTTTCATGCTCTGCCCTTTTGTTCTTTGTTGCACTCTCTCCATGGTCCCCTGGATCCTACACTGCTCAGATTCTCTTCTCCAATACTTTCCCTCCAGACAGCCTCTTCCTTAAATGTGCTTTTTAATTCCCCACTGTGACAGCAGCACCCGGGTCCCTGTTGCTCTGTTACATTTAATTTTTGTGCTCTCACCCATCCCATCATATTTGCCTCTGTTGATTGTGGTTCTCTTCAGCCTTTGTGCCGTCCTGGTTTGTATAATGCCAGTGCATTTTGGTGTAGAGACTTTTCTGCCCTTGGTGGTGGAGCAGAATTAAAGCAATGACAGAAGAGATAAGGAGGTATTTGCTGTGTCCAGGCAAATCCGAGAGCTTGGCCAGGAGGGGGAGGTGACACAGGTAGGACTGAATATGAGGTGGAGCTGAAAGACGCATAGAAGGGGTTTTGTGCTGCCTGTAGTAGGTGGGAAAAGTACAGAAATGAGCAGAGGAAACAGGGAAAGGGCAGAAGGGAAAGTTGTTCCCATTTCATCCTTCTTCCACGCTCTCCTGCATGCTTCCTTTGCCAAACTGCATCAAGCTGTTTCTCCAGGAGGCAGTGCAGAGAGCAAACGTGTGCGTGCTCTGTGCCTCTCATTGCCTTTGCACCTTGTTCTTCATTTTGGCCTGAGTGCCTCTCGGTCTCCTGACATCATTGCACTCAGAGGCTCCTTGTAAAATGTCCTCTCACCCACACACTGAAAAATCCATCACTTTCCCCTTGTCCTTCTTGCATGCAAGTGCGTGCTTTCTAGGATCCCACACCCACTGCTTGGTGTTCCTGCAGTGAAAGCTGTGCAGACAGCTCAGCTCGACAGTGCCACACTCATCTGGGCTGGCAGCTCTCCTCCTGCTGGGAAGGGGCGAGATGGAGCAGATTTTGGAAAGGGGGACAGCAGAGATGGAAATCTATACCGAATCTTACAGCTTTAAATCCACAAATTGTACCAGAAGCCTCTGCGATGAATAAGTGCAGCGAGCCAGGCAATGTAAGGATGACTCATTGACCAGAGTAAAACAAACAAAGCAACTGTCGTTAGGTACAGGCTCTCTGCTTGCTGTGCAGCGCACGCTGTAGGCTCAAAGCCTTCCAGCTGTTGTTTGGCTGCTGCTCGTGGTCTTCCAGGCAAGAAAAGCTTGTGTGTGGTGATCCCCTGGGATCTGTGGGGAATCTCTCACCCAATGAGGCATTTGGGCTGGGATCTTGAGAAGTGAGGGCCTGTGTTCTGCTCAGAGAGTTTTGGCTCCATCCCTGTTTCATGATATCAGGTTTAGCAGGAAACCTTGAATGGAGAGATGCTGTCAATTTGTACTTCCAAGCGTGAGCTAAGAGGTTCTGTGGCATCCAGAGGTACTCAGGAAATCACTGGAAGAATGGAAAGGAGGAAGCAGCTGACGTGGTTCCCTTTCCAGCACTTATCTCCTGCCCTTGCTGTCTCCCAGCCGGGCTGCAGTGTGAGTGAGCCGGCTGTGATTTCTCTGCTAGGTTTGCTGGCTCTGTTCTGCTTCAGTGCTGTCACTGCGATGGAGAGCTCTTGGAAGCCCTTATTAGCTGCCATCCAAGGCTGGTTAAAGCTCTGGGAGTAGGGAAGGAGCTGTTATCAAATACATTTCCGTACCAAGTTTTGCTTGGTATGAGGCAGCAGCGGATTAAGAGGAGGAGGGGGCTGGGGGAGCTTGCATGTGACACCGTGGGCCTCCTGGAATGATGTAAGAGCAAATGATTAAAATAGACGAACTGGACATGAGTCAGATTTTGAAAGCATTCCAGGGAACTTCAGTTCTGCAGAACTATGAGGGACATCGTGGATCTGTCATAGAAGCAGGCAGCTCCAGCTCCCACCCGGCTCTCCTTGCAGCACTGGAGGCAGATGTGCTTCCAGCAGCTGGGCACCGGTGACCCCTGGGCAAGAAATAGCTGCAGTGCAGATTGTATTAAGCCTCAAATAGAATGTAATATATTCAGAAGGTCTCAAGTCCTGCTAGAGAGAGAGACTTACAGGAGAACTTTCAGGAAACGTTTTGGAAGAGGTTTGAGCTCTCTCTGGTTCACCTTTGTTATGGATGGAGCTTGTGTGTCGTCCTTTTCTCTCATATACAGACTATCAACACTCATCCCTGCTTTTAGCTTATAATGTGATTTTTTAGCAGTATTATTTTAAAAGAGAGAGGAAGGCAAGTTTTGTTCCATTACATTCTTAGTAATACTTGGATTTGTTTGAAGCTTGTTTACAGTTGAGCAAAGACATCCGTGGTCTCTTTCTCTCCTCCTATGACTTGCTGCTGCTGCTGGTCCCACGCCTGGACCTCAGTCAACCACATGAAGCCTCCTTGTGTGCTCAGGTCCACTGTGCAGGTGCTGTGCAAAGAGGATCTATGAAGTGACATGTGGGTGTTGAGTGTCAGGGATCAGCACACAGGTGATGCCAGAACTCCCTTCTCTCTGCCTGTTGGCCACAGCATGGAGGTTGTGGGAGCGAGCAGTGATCTGGCAGCCACTGACATGGCCTCAGGATTTGCTGTGAGCATCAGTATGGTGGCAAGCTGCCTAATCTGGCATCCGCTTCCCAAGAGCTGACCACAGCCGAGGTCCCCCTTGCCAGCTCTCAGCTTGTAATGCAGCAGAGCCTTCTTGCCAGGCTATTTTTCATGTCTGCTGTCTTCTTCCATCTTGACTTATGACGTTAATGTCTTAACTTCTGCCTCCAGTGAACACTCATCCTTAAAATACTCTTTTTTCTCCATCTGATGAGTTGTTAGAAGAGCATGCAGTACCCGTGCACTCCCTACTGAAATGAGAAGACTGTTGCATCATCTGAAATAGCAAAAAGCAGGGCAGACTTTGGGAAGGTGTCGCTTTACAGCCTCCTCCAACCTTTTGATATATGGCTGCGATAACTCAGTGGTGAATGCCAAGTTACACAGCCACAGCTGTTGTCCATACAAACAATGGGGGAGATCTGTCTTGCCATGTGTCTAGAAAGACTGGCATAACCCAAATCAGTGAGAAAACAAATTTGGCTCCTCTGTGCAGAGGCTGAGGCTTTAAGCCTCTCCTCTCTTCTTGTTCCAGTCTTTTCTCTTTGGACGCAGCTAAGGTCCTTCCTTGCATTTGGAGAGAACCAAGCGAAAGCATACAAGCTGAGACTTGGGGAAACTGGTGACAGCATTTCCAAGTACCTCTTATTTAACAAATAATTGCCAGGTTGTACTTCACTTGAGTGGGCTCCCAAGGGTGCAGAAAGGCTGCCTGTATGGCTTTCCTTGTAAGAACGTGACTTAGGATTACACCCTAAGAGCTCTTACCTACAGCTCACATGGGCTGCTAATGCTCGAGCCGTGTGTGTTTTGTCACTGTGATCAGTATATATATCCTCAGAAAATACCTGCTCTTCCATAGCTAAGCTGCTCAGGCCTGATGCACCTGAGCCACCAGAGTGCTTGGTGAGCTCTGCAGACCACAAAGGATTCCTCAAACCACTGTCCCAGGTCAGGTTCAGCTGTTTGTTTCCAAGAACATCCATCATCATTCAGAAAGCTTGTGAAGAATTACATCAGTATGTCCTAAGCACAAGAGCATCCTTCTTCCATTAGGGAAATGTTCATTTATAAATCAGTGCAAAGACCAAAAGTGTTTTTCATTAGAAATAAGATAAACTAATGCAACTATCACATTCGACTCTGAAAGCATTTTGATCTTGACTTTCTTAAATAGGAGGCTGCTAGACTTGGAAATCTTGGCCGTAAATAATTAGGAGTGTTGGCAGATTCAGTGCTCTTGAGCATTAGGTAATTGAGTCTGTGTAATCTGTACTCTATCAGAGCCCGACAGAAGCGGGAAGAGAGAGTGTACGTGTGTGAAGGAGTGAGCTGGGAGGTTGGGAGGGTGGAGGGCTGCAAGTTAACCTCAGTGCTGCTTGGCTGAAAGGGCTTCAGTGGACGCTGGCTCTCATTCAGGTGGAACTGAAGGGCAGTTATTCTAAAACTGCCATGAAATCTTAATCCAAAGAGGATGTGACATGGAGATGTGAAGTGGCAAGGCCACCAGCCCCGTCCCCAGCTGTGGGTGGCGCCTCCCCTCTCTGCTGGGATGCAAGCTGCTGCAGTCCCTGCTCCAGACTGAGCAAAAGGCAAAGGCTGTGTAGCTGCGTGGATTAAGCTGGCAAGTGGGCTGGGCATGGGGGCTTTGCCAGGATCCCTGCAGGGCCACTCAAGGAACCATTGCTGGGTGTGAGCCAGCCCTCGTGCCCGCCGGTGCGGGGCTCACGTCTGCGTTCTCCACCAAGAACGCTCTCAGAGGTGGATGCTGCCAACATAAGCTCCATTTGTTTATTTTATTCTCCCTCTTTTTTTTTCTTTTTTTTTTCCCCAGTGAATGCCTTCTCTCACCCTCAGCCCTGCTTCCCCACCATTACCTTTGTTGTTGTTGTTTAAATTGTTTGACTTGCACGCTCCATCCCTGTGGAGGCTCCTGGGCTGAGACTTACCTGGATGGAGCCAATTGGCAGATGCAGCCTTCTGCAGACAAGACAGGAGAGCCGGTTGGTTTGAGCAGTTTCACCTTCAGCCAACAGGAAAATAAAATCCTATTTTTGGAGAAGGATTCTATTGGCACGCAGAGCTGCCAGGATTCCTTGGAGCAGCAGCTGCCAGACTGCCTCCCTTACTCCATCAGGAAAAGTGTTCTAAACTGAATCAGATGTTGTACACATACAACACACCCACCCACGGGCGCACACCTGAGAAGGCCTTGGGAAGCAAAGGACTCGTAGCATCACCTGGCCCTGCTTCCCTGGGGACAGTGGCTTGCAGGGATGAGAGCTGGTGCCATGTGTTCAAACCTGGAGCAGCCCTCTGGCTGACGACAGCAAGCAAGGGCAGGCTGCTCTGTTTGTTTTAAGCAAAGGAAGAAGGAAAGGAGAGGTAAAAGGGGATGTTATCCCCTGCTGCAAAGGATTCCAGTGTCTGTCTGGTGGTGTAGGAGAGGATGCCCTCCTCAACAGGAGTTGAGGCACAGCTATGGGACCTCAAAAGTGTAGATTTAATTACTGGTTCAGCTTCAGGCTTCTTGGTTTTATCTGGGATAAACCAGCTTGCATCTCTTTGTGTTGGCTCCCTCTCCAGCAATGTGAGGACAAACTGCAGCCACTGCATGGGGTTGGGACAGAGGGAAGCACAGAGTTGTTGGGTTTTGCTTCTGCTTGTATGGCTTTTCTCCAACCCCGCTTCAAGAATCACCTTGCTTCTTTCATTGAATTTCTCCTTCAGACAATGTGAAATCCACTCAGCTGGGCTTCTCTCTTATTTTTTTACCTTCTGTATTTCCCAGCTGAGAGATGGAGCCAAAAGTTTTGTCATACCTGACTGCAGCCACTGCGGAGGAGCTGGCTCCCTGCCGGCACAACTTGTTAAGCGTTTCCCTCCAGCTCTGCTGCCCTTTGCTGTCCCTTCCCAGTCCTTGACTTTTTCCATGCATCCCTGGGAGCACTCAGGATGCACAGCTGGATGTTTTCCACTAGGGTGTTATTCTTTGCTATCCCAATTTTTTGAGAAAACAATGGATTATGCTGTACTTAAAAAAAAACAATAACAAAAAAAAAACCAACCCTCTGCACTCAACTTTGGGAAGGTCGGGAGAGCATGGGCTCTGTAATCCCTCGCAAACCTCCTGCAGCAGACAGCCCACCGACCAGTGTGTTCCCAACCAGGTTGGGCTCGGGGCTGTTGGGGCAGAGCTCAGGGGAGGGGGCACAAAGCTGCTCTCCGACGGAAGAGGAGGACGGAACCAAGGGGATAACAAAGTCCTCTTGTACTTCCTAGGCTGTTTGTTTCGGTTGAATAGCACAGCTTTTATTCCCGAGGAACATCTCTGTCCTCAAGGCTGAGGCAGGAGGGTTGAAAAAACAGCTTTTGCAGACATGTGAGAGCCAATGAATTTAGGACACTGTGGTCACTGGAACGGTAATTGTGGTTTAAGCTGCTACTGCTTACCCCATGGAAAGAAAGTGCTTTCTTTTCATTAGGTGCTTAACAGATTGATTGCCTCCTGCTGTGACCAGAACTGTGCTATAATAGCTTTCACAACCCGGATTGAGCCTTTGGAGACTGTAGGGATGCTGAAACATCCTCCTTCATGCCACAGTCACCAGCCTTGGTCTCATTTAATGTGCTAAAGTGCTAATCCTTGTGCTGCCAAGCTCAAAGCCTGGGTGAGGATGTGCGGGGTTTAAAGCTGCTTTTTCCATTGTCTCCTCTTCTGGGTTTATTTTACGTTGTGAGCCAAAAAATATCATGGGACCGAGCACCATCCCAGAGACCTACGGGCTCAGGATGAGAAAAGTTCTCAATTTCGTGCCAGTTTCACCACTTTCCATCTCGAGGATGGGAAGAAAACAGAGCTGCACGATGGGGAACACAGTGCACCATGAAGGGGTTTGGTTGTGGAACCTCTACTGGGCAGGGTTGGCCAAGTGGCCTCATCTGGGTGCACAGCTCTGCCTTGGAGACAGGAATCATCTGCTTGTTTAAATGTCTTTGTCTTTGAGCAGTGAGGTTAGAACAAGAAACTGAGACGTAAAAAAAGATTAGTGGGAAACATGAATTTAAATAGTTTCTTATCTGGATACTTTTTTTTTTTTTTGGCAGAAGAGTGCAATGCTAATATCACTGTGGAAGAGATTTAACCCAAATTTCTTAATCAAGCAAGGATTTCACTAGATGACACTATGCAGCTGTAGCCATATTAATTTAATTCCACTTACAACGAGTGAAACCTTCCCAACTGGACAAGGCCTTGGCTCCATACAGGACACCTCAGCATCCCCAGGGCCTGATGGCATCAGTGGGTCCCTTTGTGCCCAGCTGTGCCCTTTGCAGAAAGAAGGATGAGGGACTGCTGAAGGCTGGCACTGCAGTCTGCAGCAGTGTGAGTACAGTATCAGTCTGTGCCTGCTCATATTTTCCTTGGCCAGCTGTATGACTGTAAACAGCAAAACCTTACAAGGCACTCTTTTTTTTTTTTTGAGCAATGAGTTTTCCTTGCATATATCTCTTCTGATCTGATTGATTCAGCATGTAGCAGTTATTTTTCCTCTCTTTTTTATTAAAGAAGATTTTACCTTCTTCCAACCCTCCCCTTCTTGTTATATTTGACATCTTTGTCTCTAGGTGGCAGAAGGCTGTTGCAGTGGCTGCTTACCACAGCTTCTTGGCTTGTGCACAGGCTTAAGGGATGTAGTGCCCAGCTGGAAAGGTAGACAACTTTTCCATTCGCAGTGATGCTCGTAAAATAGAGTTATGGAATCCAAGCAAATAAGCAATAGCTTGCATCCATTCATGAGGGTGTACTGATTACCACAGGGGAGTGGTATAGAGGTGAAATCCTGGCTCAGAAGCCAGTAACAAAATTTTAGTTGTCTTAAACAGATCTCCCATATTTCACCTGGGTTGTGAGCAGGTATCTTCCTACAGGGTTGTGTTGGCCAGGAGTTGTGAGCCACCAAAGGTGAATGGAGGTCTGGCTCTGACTATAGTCCTTAGTTTTCCATCCTGATGTCCACAGTCAGCATAGTGTAATAAGTTAGGATGGTGACTTTTGGTAAGTGGTGACTTTTTTCATGTAGTAAACGTGGTCGTTGTGGCTCCAGAGTGTGGGCCATCATGAGCTCAGAACTGTTCATTCCTTTGGCAAGCTGCAAGGTCGTGGGTGCACAGGAGAGAATTCTCCATGCATCTTTGATCAGCTCCATTAAGCATTATGGGATCCAACAGGCATTAAGCCATTTATCTGTCCTGTGAGAAGGAGACACTGTTAAAATGATTGTCACCAGTGGGAAATAATTCAGGCTGACAGTCCATTTTTGAGGAGGACAGTCATTGCAGCAAGGTTTATGAACTCTTCCAGAATATAAATGATTCAGGATCGACTTTAAAGGAGGCACTGTGTTTATCAGTAGAACATTTCTTAATCTTTAGATGCAGAGTTTGGTCTTGCAAACGTGTGATTAACACTTCATTTGTCAACCATACAGCATAACCTTCAGGACTGCATATTCCTTGTTGGGACATATTGAAGGACGTGGGTGAACCAGAACAGAAGCACTGATTTTCACCTTTCTCCCCTGTGCACACACTGACTTTCCACATGGCACTGCCAAAGCTTTGCCTGCTGTATGAAGCGTGCTGAGGGCTGACAGACACTGTTAGGAACAGGCAAGGCTGATGTGAACGCATCAGACCCAGCAGCTCAGCAATGGCTGCTTTCCACAGTGTGGCCAAGCAAAAAGCCTTCCTGTTTCCTCGTTGACTTTTCCTCCCCAGGCTCCCACTGGTTAACACACAGCTGATGGCTGAGCCTGGTAAATGATACTTTTCATTACCCTTCATCGGCCCCAGGAGAGGGGAGGGAAGCAGCTCCTGGCCTTGCAGAGCAGCTTGCTGAGTGTGCTGTGGGTGGGGTATGACCAGGGGGCTGTTGGCCTGGGCTTCCTTCTGATCTGCTGGCTACTGAAGTGCTGCACTGAATGCAAGGGGAGCAGTTCTTAAGCTGGTACCAGTAACACTAATATTTTCCTCCTCTTCTCAGGGTTTTCCTGGAGATTTTGGGGAACGAGGACCTCCAGGCATCGACGGGAACCCAGTAAGTTCACAGCTTTTCCTCTTTCCAGTGTGGTAGACAGCATGCTTTGCCATGTGATGCTGGTTAGAGCTGAAAGAAGGTATTCAATGTAGTGGCAGCTGCTGGTATTTTGTTGTCCCTCCTGAAAAGCAAAGGTACGCCCTGCTCGTGCTCCCAGTTCCTGCGTTCAGCCCAGCATCCTGTAACTGCCAGCTCATCCTGTGATGTTCAGCTCTGCCTTGTTCCATCGCCCTCCCTGTGCCTCAGTCTCAATAGATGCTATGTGACTAGAAGAAAAGTTAGATGAGAAAAGGTTGGGATGTTGCTCCTGATGAGCAAGCCATGGCTGGAAGGTGTTGCCCTTATTACAGAGCCACAGGAATCACTTTGTTGGTTCCAGCATGCTCTGGATGGAGCTTTATATGAACGTAGCAGGACAGGGCCCACAAACAGAGGAATGCACTGTCATAGTGCTTCAAGCTCAGTACCTTTCCTAATCAGAAGTGGACATCAGTGGTAGTGCAAGAAGTGCCAAATTGTCTGCTCCAGAGCCTGGGTGCACTGAGGAGCAGACCTGGTGCTCTGGGCTCCTGCTGCCCTTCCTGGATCTCAGCTGGCCCAGCATGGTGCTGGGAGAAATCTCCAGGCCCCTGAGTCCTTGACCTCTCTCCAGTCTCTATCTAACCCCTGCTGACTTTCTAAGAATGAGATGTGTCTCCTGGGAACTGGGTCAGGATGGTCCCAAGGACCGTTTAAGCAGCTGGATGCTGATGAGATTTATTTTGCTTTGCTCTTCTAGCACTTAATACCAAATAGTTGAGTGCGTGCTGTGTTTTCCGCTGCTCACAAAACGTGCTCTTCTGGATTGTATAAGTTCCCACATGTATTAACTATCTGAATTTTCTGAATGGCTTTCTCAGTTCTTCTTCAATTAGCAGATGAGGAGTTCTGATTCATGTTGTAAATTCATACTGTCTTGGTTATTCACACATAATCACTCATGGTGTTCAATGTGTGAGGTAACCCACTCCTTATGTGTCTTTTAAGTTCCCATTCATCATGAATGCAGACAAAAGTTATTTTCCCAAGCAACTCTAACCAGCAAGCCAAGCTCAGCCATGCTACAGCCTTTGTGGGAATTTAGCACAAGAGTTACAATTGCAGTGAACTGAAAGAGCTAGATTCCCAAGGAATACTTCTGCAGGACTTTTCCCATCCTTCAATCAGCATAAGCCATGGGTCAGAGCGGAATCAGTAGTCCCAAAGCAGAAAACTTTCTAGATTGTATTGCTATTTCCAACCAGCCCACCAGGAAGAACAGGGAGGTCAGAAAGAGTCCCTTTTTTTCCAAATAACTTGTTTTGTTTTCATTTAAATTTGCAAATAGTCTTAAGTCCATTCAGAATATGGGCTCAGAGTTAGCTGAATGCCAGTTCCCAGAGCATCGCGGAGAAGCAAATGTCCTTTCCGTTAATTCATCCAGAAGGACCGCTCTTCTTTCATCTTATCAACAGCCTTTAAATATTAATGCGCCTTGGAGATCGTAGAATGAAAACAGACTGTTTGGGCTGACTTAAAGGGAGGTTCACAGGGTCACAAGCGGAGTCACAGACGCAGAAAAATGCCAGAAAGTCTGTTTGTGGAACAGACAAACATGCCGAGTTTGCTAGGTGGGGTATGCAGCTGAATGGTGGGCGGGCTGCCGTGGGTCCCACGCTGCTCCATTCTGCTGCTGCTGCTGCATGGGGATGGCAGAGCCGACAGCCTCTCACCTTCTTTCTATCACCACCAGACAGAGCAAAGACTCACAACCACAGGACGTGGTTCCCCTCCTACCAGCTTGCTGAGAACTGTTGAGCCATCGCATTCCAGATCTCGGTTCCCGGAGCACTTTAGCCACTCCAATTAGTCTCTTACTCACAGGAATTAGAAGTGGACTGTTGATTCATCTTCTTGTCTCTTGTCCCTGTGCCAGACTCATGTGCTGCAAAGGAGGATGGAGCGTGATTCCTCTTGCAAGTCAGGACTCAGCATGTCCTGACTGACCACTGGGAAGGGAACACCTGTAAATCCCCCTTCCCCAGGCTAGGAAACAGCTCAGATAACATCTGGTCCTGCCTGGGTTCCCAGAGGAATCCACCCCCTCCTCTTCCAAGAGGAAATCCTTTTGCATTAGGCACGAGGCCGTGCATTTCCACTTTTACCCCTTCTCTTGAGGAATACCCATGTGAGATAAGTCAGAAATCAAGGCGGTCCCACCTGTGCCTGTTGGGACCAAGAGCTGAGCGTCCACATGCTCTTCATCCCAGCCATCTCCAGAGCCTGCAGAGCTTCCTGGGGAACTGAACAGCTCCTGTGCCATCCCTGGGGATGTTCCCTCTTCCGCCAGCACCAGCCTGTGACTGAATGCTCAAAGCCAACCTTATTACAGTAGCTCTGAGGACACAGAAATCCCACCCGTGAGGAACAATTGCTCCACAGATGTCCCAAGTATGCAGGAAAGGAACTGGCCATAAAAAAGCAATTTTTGGCTGGTTGAGATTATGAAACGCTTTTTGTGTGTGCTTGCCCAACAGTCCTTTACTCCACTTCCCATAAAATAAACACATGTAACCCTTTGCACAAGAAAGCTGAGCACGGTCAGTCACGTTGTGTCCCCTTTTCTTTCATTCTCTCAATAGGCAAAGCTTCCCTTAAAAGGGGAGCCTTACTGCACTGAAGGGGACTCCACCAGATGTGCACTGTAAACTGAGCTGCTCTGTCAGAGTAGCCAGCGTGATCCAGAGCAGGGGAAGGGCTGTCTGAGCCAACAGGAAGTTTAGGATTTCCAATGCGCTTGTTTGGAGAGGCACTGCTGGAGATGGAGGTGTGCAAAGGCAGGGCCTTGCTCTAACAAACCGCTGTCAGGGTGTTGGAAATGTGGCAAGGGAGACGAGGGACTGGCTGAGGATCCCATAGGGATTGCTAAAGTACCTGGGAACTTACTTTGGTGTGGGTCTGACACAGTTTCTCTGCTGCACTCCCCCTAGAATGCCACCAGCACTTGCTGGCACCCTGGGCACCTGCCTGCCCCTGGGAGGCTGGCACAGAAGGGTTTGTGGTGAAGCTGTGAAGTCAGAGCAGCCTGTGCCCAAAATGGGGAGGTCTGAGCCCAGCTGGGTGAGACAGCGTTAAAGGAGGCTGCTGGCTCCCCACCCTGCCCTACCTGTGTGCTCCCAGTGAGGAGCAGCTCACATTACCCCATGTGCAAAATGCGCTTCCAGGCCCCGTCAGCCAGCACAAAAGCCATCATACTCTCTCCCCAAATTGCCCAGTTTAATTTTCATCTGTGCTCTTCCTTTACAACAAGCTTTATGCTTCTTTAACCACCCCCAGCCTCTCACCTTTTCCACTCCAGAGCAGCAGCTTGCCTTTCCATCCCATCCTCACCTTGCTGACCCCTCTCTTCCTGAGCCTTCCCCTTGCCTGGGGCAGCTCCAGTCTCTCCCCTGCCTGCCCCGTGTGTGAAATGCTGCTTTCATCCATCCAGGAGGGGACTGCAGCTGCAAATAGCTGTGGAGCAACAAGCAGCCCAGTGTCTGGAGAGGCCAAGCAGCCGCACGATGGATGCTCTCCATCACTTCAGCTGGAGGAAGGAGTTGCACGGGGTGGGAACAGAAGGAGGAGGGAGGGATGGTGTTTTCCCTGCCCTCAAGCCCTTGAAACACTGAGCTGCCTTTCAGCGTCTGTTTGTCTACAAAGAGTCCATAACCGTGTTGGTCTGTCTTTCCTTTTAGGGAGAATTGGGAGCCCCAGGTCCTCCTGGAGTCCTTGGACTCATTGTAAGTATAAAAACAAATGGAGATCTGGCTTCTCAGGGCTTTAACCCTTTCAGGGTGCATAACTGCACACAGATTTTCTCCTTCCTGTGCAGGGGATGGCTGTGTGTGGGGGAGGTGTGATGGCTGGAGGGTGGGAGGTGGAGAGGAGCAAATACTCTCTAAGCAAAAAGGAAACAGAGTCAATATTTACTGTTTGTGCACTTATTGCTGGATAACTCACCCTTTAATAGCATTTACCAGGGTATTTCTTCAAAGATGCAGTATTAATTCCACACCAGAATCTGTTGTCTTTTACAAAGCAAGGCCCTGTGAGCAGCAACCTAAGGGAGCACAGTTTTTGCTCACTGGGGAGACCACAAGCAGGAACTGTCTGCTCTCTGGGTACACAGGAATGTCATGCATGCTCCCACCATCCCAATACTAATCCAGGTAACCACATGCACAGCCAAATTCCATCCTTTATTCCATCTTTTCCCTGGAGGAAATAAATGTCTATAAGCAAGGGTGGCAGCTCACTGCTGGCAGCTGTGCTGGGGTTAGGGAATGTCCAGCTGAACATGTTAGAGTTTAAATTTAGGGCCTAGAAGTTGGTTTAAGATATTTCATTCCCTGCACAACAACTGGTAGGTCCTGTTAGCTCTACAGCTTTCAGAATTGCTCCTTTTCTGTGATCATGCATGAAAAGCTCACTCGCCATGAAGGTTGAAAACAGCCCTCCTTATGCCTTTCCATAGTCGAGTTACAGGAGCCAGCTGAAAGCAAGGTCCCAGATGCATTCATATAGACATAGAGCACCCAACCCAGGAATTCTAGACTCAGTGCAGGAAAAGCAGAGAAAATCCTAACATCATAGAATCATTAAGCTTGGGAAAGAGCTCTAAGCTCACCAAATCCAACCATCAGCCCATCACCACCATACTCACTGACCACGTCCCTCAAATATGGTGCTCCAGCAGTTTTGATCTAAGGGTGACCCCCTCCATCCTGCTGGGAGATGGGGCCCTTCCCCCCACATTCTTCTCCCCACATCTCCTGTCCCAAGCTTTCTGTAGGGCTTGCAGAGGCGTTGGGTGTTTGCTCCAGACTGGCCCATGCTCAACGCCCTCCTTCCTCCCTGCAGCAGCACCCCAGGGAAGGGCTGTTCCCTCCGCACGCTGCAGGTGTTTGGGTTCACTGTTTGAAAGGGGCTGGAGAGCAGAATTAAGCAAAACTAGAGCCTCTTGCTCCCCTAATTAGCTGTGCGGGCAAAGCTTTAAGTAAATGCCTTTCTACAAGAAGCCTTTATGCTGGGAGGCATGAAAAGGGCATCTGTTGGGGCCCTGACGGCTGGCCAGAGCCAGCCCTGTTTATTGACACGTGGCCATGCATATCACTGCCTCCCTTCATGGGCTGAGGGCAATCAAAGCCCATTTAAATGTCGGCCACTGAAGGCTTTCCTTTATACGTGTGCATGCAGGTACACACAGGCGCTGTGAACTCCAGGGTCCTCCAGGGCTGTAGTTTCTTCTGCAGGTCACAATATATGATGCTGTGCTGTTTGCAGCAGAATGGCCATGCTGCTAGGGCAGCCTTGTCCAATACTCTAATTTTTCAAACAGTGGAAAAGAAAATCAATTCAGAAATCAGGAAGAATTGAGGGATACCGAGGGACTGGATGGGAGAGGTATTTGAACCCATTGGCTTTGAACCTAATGTCTTTGGTCGTTTTCTTTCTCTCACTAGGGTGACATGGGCTCTGTTGGACCTATTGGTTATCCAGGACCAAAGGGCTTAAAGGTGAGAGAATAGTGGTGCCATGGGAGCTCTTGTCCCTCCCTGGCAGCACTGAAGATCATTTTGTTCCTTCCTTGGGTGGCAGTGACCATCCTGAGGGAGAGGATGGGCAGCAGTAGTGCTTGTCTCCTCACCCAGGCACAAGACTGCTGGACCCACATCCTGCTGATGGTCTGCAGTAGCTGTAAGTTACTGGAGGATGCCAGGGGTGTTGTCCCCGTGTGCCTCCAGAGCAAACTATGTGAAGAAGGTTCATAGGAGTGTGCTTAGGGAGCAGCCAGGCATGGGGCCATGGGGCTGTGCTGGGCCAGTGCTGAGGGTCTGAGCAACCAGTACCACCGGGAACATGGACCTAAGCAAGTCTTTGCTATGGCTCGATCTCACTCTGGGCTTTCTTTTTTTTTCAGGGGCTGATGGGAAACCCTGGAGAACATGGACTGAAAGGTGATAAGGTGATCTGAATACTCCCTTATTGCACTGTGTTTTAATTTTGCATGTGAAATCTCCTTTCCAGCTTCCGTTTCTCATTCAGCACCATGGTAGTGCCTCCGCTCTGCCTCTCTTTGCTCCCACCCTTCCATCTTTCCCCTCTCTTGAAAGTGCAGTTTTGATTTCTGTCTATGATATCTGTCCCATCTTCTTTTTCACACTTCTTTTAGAGTAGATCTGTTATGCTGAGCTCTTTGGAGCTTCTCTGTCCCAGTGGGAGTGCTGGTAGCCATACGATCGTCTGATGTTTTGCTGGGCTTTTATGTTTTTATATTGGTTACGTGATGGGATGGAGAGGAAGATGAAAGCCCAACAGCACTGACAGTGGGTTTGCATTAATGCATTTGGGGGAAACATGATATGACAAAGCAGCACAGCTCGCTGGTCCCCAGGATGTGTTCAGTATCTCTGCTCCTGCTCCGAGAGGTTCACCTCACCACTGCTTCCTGCCAAGAGGAAATTGCCTTATGCCAAACTGATATAAATCACTTTAGAAAAAGAGAAGAGGAGAGGGGCATTGATTGCAATGATTTAGTGCTGCTGGCACAAAAACACGCAGCTTGAGCTAAATCAGCATGAATCTGCGTGTGTAAATGTCTCATTGTCATGAGAACCATCCTCCTACAGATATTCAGCTGCAGGATTTATTTGGTCTAAAGGAGTGGGAGGTGCAGCCATCGCTCTGATTGCTTAGGAGGGCGATGCACAATGACCGTTAATTGTATTCTCCTCCTTCTGTGTGACGTTTTTTCTCTTATTAGATGTTTGCTTTTAGAGAATGATTTAGCAGCCCAGAACTGCACATGGAGGAAGTGGTGTCAAGCCAGTTATTTCCACTCTCCTTACATTACAGAAGCTCTTTGCCAGGGCTCCTGTCTGCAGTTCCATTTCTCCTGTGCTGCCTTTTCACTTTTGTAGAGAGGAATGAGAGAGCAAGAGAAAGTCTTCTTCTCTAGGACAAGTTTAAGATGTTGGAGCTGGTTTCTTGGCTCATCACCAGTTCCCAAGCCCACAATCTCTTCATCTCTTCTGTCTGTTCCTTGGAAGAAATGGCTGAATGTAATCAGAACTGGACAGCATTTAAGTCAGCGTTTAGCAAAATCAACCTTCATGGCCAGTGCAGTCTCAATCACTTCACACAGACCACTGTGTTTATCCCTGCTATTTCTCCAGTTCTTCTTATGATGTTACACAAGCAATTTGCATCTCTCACATCCTCGTGACAGCCCCAAGAGCAGAACTATCCACCACCCCCTACAGCCCTGTACTGTCTTGCAGGTTCCCCGCTGGGGTGATGGGAAGCTTTCCTCTCCGTCTTTTGCTCCCTCTCCCATTGCATCTCCCTTGGACAGGACAGTCTCCCTTCTTGGCTTTCACTGACTCCCGTGATTCTTTAGTGAATTGTGCCTTTAAGCCATTTTATTTTCTCTCATTCTGATTTGGCCTTTATGAGCAAAAACACTCATCCCCTCTTAGAGCTTGTTTACACTGTGCTTTAATTGCTTACGCTGTGGTACCACTGAGAAATGCAAACGGCAGCTGCTCTTGCTGCAGTTGCTCAGTCTGTAGCAAGGGAAAATCTCTGCCTTCTGGGGCTCACAGTCTAAATGCAGTTCTGTCACTGATGGTTTCTGCCGCTGCTATTTTTAGGTTGCAAAATCTTGACTGGTTTCCCTAATTGCTTACTATTATTTTTCTGCCTGTTAGATTTTGACTTCACTATAACTCTCCATCATCATCTTCAGACAGAGCTATCTTTCGGCTCTGACCAGAAACATAAACAACCTGCCTGCATCGTGTATTTATTCCCTCTGTCTGTCGGACTGAAAGTCTGCCTCCTGCCATTCTTGATACATTTCCAGACAATGAGTGTTTGCAAATCTGCCTCTGCAGAGATCCTCATTCATAGCCTGGGTACATCCCAAATAACAGTTCCCTTCCCTGTTGGACGTTCAGGGTGCAAGTACCAAGTAGAATTCAGCTAACTAGTCAGAAGTCACAGCCAGCCATTGCACAGCAACTTTCTGTTCCATCGTGGTACCAGGAAGCTGGTAAATGCAGTTAGACTTCAAGCATAAAAAAAAGTGCTAGAAAGGTGAGGGTCAGCCTCTTCTGCCAGGTAACAGCAATAGGATGAGAGATGATGTTGTCATGTTGTGCAGGGAGGTTCGGGTTGGATTTTAGCAAACAATTCTTCTCCAGAGAGTGATGATGCATTGGTACAGCTGCCCAGGGAGTGGTGGGCACACCGTCCTGCAGGTGTTCTAGTAGAGATGTGGCACTGAGGGACATGTCAGTGGGCATGGTGGGATGGGTTGGGGTTGGACTTGGGGATCTTGGAGGTTTTTTCCAACCTGAATGATTGTGTGATTCTATGATCAGCAGACGGGAGATCAACAAATCTCACTCCATGCTGCCATCAGTCATTAACCATCTGTAATTAGCAACTTGAAGCAGATGAGAGCATCCCTGAGGGGCCTCACGCCTTCCATCCACCACCATTCCTGGACTCACCCACACCTGAGGGGCGGTCAGGGTTTTCAGAGTGTCCCACATCCTCCTTGCTAAGGGATGGTCGTTTTCCCATTATATTCCTGCAGAACTCGGCCTGTCCTGCACACCCATGCGGTGCTGCCTGCACTGCAACCAGCACCTCTGGGTATCTGGAGCACAGCCCAGGCCACCACTCATGGATGCTCTTTCTGTGGATGTGCTGATGAAGCTTTAATTAGATGTCGGCAGTCCCCTGCACGGCCCATCTGCCTTGGGCACGTGCTAAGCGTGTGGCCTTGTGCAGATTTGTCTTTTTGTAGCTGAGGAAAACTCCCTTCACTTAAAAGCATCCTGATCAGAAATCTTTAAAACCCAAATGCAGCGTGGGGTGGCTGGGTGGGGTGTGCAGGGTACCGGGGCTCCACAGATGCTCCCCGCAATGCTGCATCCTTCAGGAATGCTGCTGCTGTTGCCATTTGCCATGGTAGGGTTCCTTCATTGTATTTTAGGGTTTATTTCCTGTGTTGTCATGGTCAGTGTTTTGCAGGGTGCCATTCTCTAACCCGAATGCATGCATCACATGCTCAGGTATGAACTAGAATAAGGGGCAGAGTCTCACTCCTGCATAAATCATGTCTATGTACTCAGGCAGGCAAGTGCAGAGCATGTCAGGGCTAGGCAGCCCCTTCTGCATCCTTCATGTAAGTTAATGGTGGGTTTTTCAGCTTAAGCTCTCCCACAAAAAGGGTCTTTCTTATGTTTCCATGTATATTTTTTCATGGAGGTAAGGAGAAGGGGGAGAGAGGGCTGCTCTTAGCGGGAGAGATGAAATTGTATAAGCCTGAAACAGAGTGGTCTTCAGAAACCACACGAGGTGATGAGTACAGAGGAAAGGTGGAAGGATCAGGGGAAATCCCAGCTGCTGGTTCACTGGAAGGTGTTTTATGAATCAGGATGAGTGCAGCTGGTGAAAGGCATGGCTCAGTAAGATGCCTCTTAGAGGCTTGCATTGTTAGCTCCCCTCACAGTGCCAAGTAAATGGCAGAAATGCCCAAACAACAGCAAGATAGGGTTTTTGCACAGAGACCTTTGCATCTTGCATGTTTGCAGTTGGTCTCTCTCCTCTCAGCCTGCTATGTGCAGCATTGCATTAAAAGGGGCCTCGTATCTCTGGAGCTGCCGTAGTTTTATAGGTGAAACACGAAGCACAGGCAGTGTCCCATGGGCAGATCCTCTTTGCAGTTCCAGATTGTGCCTCCTCCCATCCCCACCAACAGAGTCCTTTGGTGTCTCACACTGTCCGTGTAGAAGATTAAAGATTTGTATTTTCATCCTCAGTAGAGGTGATAAAGACTGTGATTTCAGAGCAAAGATTTCACTTTCAAAAAAAAAACCCTGTTTTCCTGCTGTTTTCTGGCAGATTTGGTTGCCTGCTGATTTTGGTGTTTTAAGCCATGGAATAGGTAAAATAAGTGGAAAATTCAGAGAAGATGAGAGAAATCATGCAATGGCTGTAAAATGAGCTGGATTGTACAGTATTCTGTTGGCCATCTCTACTGCTTCTGATACTTGCAGTTCATCCGAACAGGAGCTGTGTAAATAGCTGATTTTTTTCCATTTGCATGCTTTGCCAAAAGAAAAGGAAGAGATGGAAAGTAGCTTGGATGAAGCAGAATGTCGGTTGTTTGACTCAAATTAAAATACTTCAGGCTTAAAAACAAACAAAAAAAAAGGATTAAAATTCATTTAACGTTTTTTAGAAGAGCGTTTCAATTTTGCTGTATAAAAGACTTGTTTTGAAGATGGCTCAGTGAAATGTTCTCAGAACATTTACCAAAACATCTAATTTAGCATGAAGCCATGAAATGTTTCCGCTGTTGAATCTGCACACTGCTTTAGTATTTTCCTTCTGGAAAAGTTGCATCCAACAAATCTTTCCCAATTGAAGTAGAAACCATCCACAATTTCATTATCCCCAGCAAGTTACCACAGTAGTTACAATTATTTCAACTCTTTGATAACACGTGGGTGGTTTTTGCTGGGGTAGAAGCAGACTTCCTCTGTCATCTCTCTGTAGACTTTGGCTCTGTCGCACATCCATATGTCTTCCATGTGAAGCACATTTAACCATACAGCACTGTGCTCTTGCATGGCTTGTTCCCCTACTGGGGAGCCAAGTTCAGAGCATGTGCTGTGCATGGGGCAGAGTTCCTCCAGCAGTTATTTTGGTTGGGTAGTGTCAGTGTACCAAGTTTTTATTGTCATTCCTCCTATGACTTCCCCTGCAGAATTTTCCTTAGTCTGCCCCATCCTTGACTTACCCTTCACTTAAGTAAACCACTCAATAAATGAGGTTGGAAGTGCTCTCCAGAGGTTATCTGATACACAGAGCAAGGCAAAGGGTTAACACAAGATAGCCTACTGTCTCCAGAAATCCTTCCCGAAGGAATAGGAATACATACTTCTGCCTAGGAAGTCAGAATGTGTTAGAATGTCCTGAAGAGGGGAAAGAGAGCTCAGCTAGAAAGTACTGTGCCTGGTGCTATGCTCGAAGTTAGGGAGCCCATCCCAAAGTACAGCAGCCTGCAGTCCTGGAAATCTCAGCCTAGATACTGGCAGTGGGGTGGTTCTAAAGCATTAGTGCAAGTTACTATTGTTTGCTTTTGGAAGAGGACTGATCTGTGGTGCCAACAGTAGGACTCCTGAGTATTGTTTCTCTTGCTGTAGAACCTTATGAGAGAAAAGGTCAATTTCTCAAAAACGTAGCTAACTCTTCCGCTCAGCTCAATCTAAACATTTCACCACCTTCATGGTTGCTGTTAGCCAGAGGAACGTGCTGCTCTTCTTGCAGCTTGCATGGAAACACAAGGTTTGCACGATCATATTTTTCTTTCCCTGCAATTTCATTTTCCAGTTCAGAAGCAGTGTTGGGAAATGCCTGCAGTGCTTAGGATTATTGTTAGAGTGAATATGATCTACAGTTTGTCACCAGTTTTGAATGGAACTAGGGATGAGACTTTTGCTATACAATGCACCATCTATCATCGAGCTGGGCATTTTGGCCATTGCTGTTGTCTGTTTTAACTCTCTTTGGTGGTGTGTATCCAGGGTGATCAGGGAGGAGCAGGTCTTCCAGGAGATATTGGCTTCCAAGGAGACAAGGTAATTGTTTTCCCTTTCTTCATCAGTTTTTTTTTTCCTTGCCTGAGTAGTTTGTGTGGCCATCAGCTTTTTTGGTTCCTCAAGCCAAAAGGTCCTCCTCTTCAGAGAGCTCTCATTTGGAGTACTCTGCTACAACTCATGAATTTTGTTGTTATTCATAATTTTAAAAAGATATAATAAAAATAAGTGATAATAAAAATAATGGAACAGGACCAGAGGTGGGAAAATTGGTATTTTCTGGTGCTTCGTTGTGTTTTCTGAAAAATCCTCTGTCTTTCTATTTCAGGGTAGCCATGGTTTGCCTGGGGTCCCTGGGGCACGAGGGAAACCAGGCCCTGTGGTAGGTAACCAAATGTCCTCTGCTCCCCAGTGTCCCTTTCCAAAGGTCCAGCACCCAACTGGGCAGAGCTGTGTTCTTCTAAACAAAGAAGAGCCAGCAGCCACGAGTTCACTTCTCTCTGTGTTTGTTTCTGATTTCTGCAGGGAAAAGTTGGTGACATAGGTCCGATGGGGTTTCCAGGACCACCTGGCCCTGAGGTATGTCCCACCACCTCCTCTTCCACCTTTCCTATGCTATTTTCTTCAGCAAGCCCATGTACTCCCCTCTTTGGTTCAGATTGGGAAATTGGACAAACTGTATTTTGTGCCCTCCTCTCAGTTCACCTGTCCTCCAGTCACTATTCCAAGCTTTTTTTTGTTATTGTTGCTTTCAAGTCCCATATGTAACAGCTTTTTCTGTTTCAGAAAAATCAATCCCCAAAGTTTGCCTTTCCCCCAGCAAACAGCATACCACAATCTATCACCTCTCTTCATTTATCACTTCTAACACCTTGGCAGATAGACACTCAGTACAAAGCAGAACATCCCGTCATTTTGTGGAAGGAAGACTCAAGTAAAGGGAAATTCCAGTACGCATGAGAAGAGCCAGTGGTGCACTGGAACAGAGCCCCAGGCTGTCTGCCAGTCCCCAGTCCGTCCTCATGGACTCTGCTCTATCTAACTACCATGGTGTTCTCTTGACTCTTCAACTGCTTTCTGGGGCAGAACATTCATTTATTGATTTTTTGCCCTCACTTTCCACCTACCTTCCTCTTTCAAGTTGGATATTAGGAAACATTTCTTCTCCAAAGAGCAGTGATGCAGTGGCACAGCTGCCCAGGGAGCACTGGGGTCACCATCCCGGAGGTGTTCCAGTGCAGATGTGACACAGGGAGTGTAGTGGGATGGGTTGGGGATCTGGAAGATCTTTCCAACCTTCATGATTCCGTGATTCTTTTCAGCCTGGGGCTCTCCACTCCTCTTCCAGGATATGAATGGAAGATGTGTGGCTGTGGAGAGGCGAGGACCAAAATAGGTTTATGACCCATCCTGCATCTCATGTTTTCCTTTTTTCTCCTTCCTCTATTTGACATGGATATCCTGAAGGCTTTTTTCAGCAAAATCCCATTTCAAGCAGACAACCCCTACTGCCCTAACCAAAAATAATTGTGATACCTTACACTCAGGATCAGCTTCTCCTGGCGTATCTCCTTCTTTCTCTCACGTAAGCAACCAAATCACATCCACGTAATGCTGGAGAGCCTCTTCCAGCGCGGCGGCTGCTCTGTTTTCCCTTCATCAGCGCTCTGGTATTTTGCTGGATCTGGAAGGGCTCTCGGTCAAGTGCTGCCACTTAGCAATCCTCGCTGGGATGCTATTGGAAATAACCACAGATTCCTTTGTGTCCTCAGCAAAGGGCAGGAGCCGCCCAGCTAATGAGCGTGTCAGCACCTTTCCTAATTCCCCGCCTGCCGCCCTTTGTCGCCGAGGCACGCAGTTCCTTTCTGGGAGCAGTGAGATTATGTGCTGACTCGTAAAGATTAATTAAAACCCAAATTGCTGTTTTTAGCCGCACGATGACAGGAAGGCCTCGTAGCAATAAATCTTTCTGAGGATGGACCGAGAGGGAGCGGCAGGGAGGGCTGCGGTGCCGATAGCTGCTCCATTGTGTCCCGGCCTTCCCTGGGGATGGCCCACACACGGACCGATGTCTGAGCGCTCAGCCTTTCCTGCAGGCTCTCACAAAGGCTGCTGGTTGCAGCCATCCTCAACGTGTGACCCAGTGGTTTCTCGTTTTCTTCAGGGCTTCCCAGGGGACATCGGCCCACCGGGAGAAAACGGCCCCGAAGGCCCAAAGGTGAGCAGAGCTCTGTGCAGGCTGGGAGGCAGCCAGGAAAACACAGGGCTGGGAAGGGAGGGCAGAGAGCCCCGCAGGTCCCCCCGGGTTGCTCTGGCCAGTTTGGGCTGTTTGACTTGAGGTCCCTCCAAGAGTGGGGCATACTTTCTTTTTCATATTTCTTTTTTTTTTTTTTTAAGATTTTTTTTTTTTTTTTTCTGAAACAAAGTTGACATTGGATGATGTCCTGTGGCTGTAAAAGAGAATTTCTTCTTCTAATGGCCTTTCTGGGCTTATGTTACTGTTTTTCTGAGTGTCTTTTCCTTTGGCCTTTCTCAGGGGAAGCCGGGAGCGCGGGGTTTACCTGGGCCAAGAGGGCTGCCTGGACAAGAGGTGAGCATCCTCAGACCAAAAGCATGTGGGATTCAGAGAATAACGTTGCATATTGAAGATTAATGCACTCTGCAGTGGTGCCTGCGATCCGAAATCCTACGTTCCTTCTGAATCTGGAACTAAATGCTTATATTCGCCACTCAGAACCACACAGAGGAGCTTCCAATGGCTGCAGCCCTTTGCTTCCAGTCCCGGCTGACATCTTTTGACCTGAATCACTGCGTTGGCTTTTCTCCTTCAGTCTGTTCCCCCACACCCACACGCACTTCAAACGGATGTTAATGCCCCTTTCCCTGCACACCCCTTTGCAGGGCATGCCCTGACCTGGCTTTTGCTTTCTGCTCCTTTTAAGTATGTTTTCTTTCAACTGTGAGACCTGCAGGCTCCTCTCTCTTGATGGAGCAATAAGATTTGTAAAAAGAGCACATCAGCTGAAACTGCTGTGCTGCAAAGATTTGTTTGCCCTAGCACCTCTGAGCCTGCAGCTTTCACCTCTCATTGCTTGGGAAAACCTGAAACTTCCTTCCAATCATTAAAACAGGACAATTGCCACTGACTTAATTGTCCTGGAACTGCACATACTATATAGCAGCTTCTACGGCTATAGTGGGGTGGCTTCAGCATGGTTTCTTCTCAGACCACTGTCTGGAGTCATGAAACGTTTTGTAACACATACTCCGTGCACACATGGGCTGGAGCTCGGTGTAATAGCACTTACCATCCTTGCTTTTTCTGGGAATTCTTTTGCTTGCCTTCTGAATGCAATTAATGCAAATTAGCTCATTTGTTTGCACTGAAATAGGAAAAAGAAAAAATCCTAGGCAATTTACGAAGGGAATGAAAGCTTTGCATTCCAGGTTCAGGCAGGCATGACCAAGCTGCCTTCAATTTACTCCAGTTAGCAAGCATAAAAGTAAGACTGAAGACATGGACATGGACTTCAACGTGAACTGAGCTGAAGGGCTGTGGATGTGCAGCAGAGCACAGCAGTGCTGCTGTTAGCCCAGGTCGAGGCTGTGAGTTCCACCTGTAGCAGTGTGGGTGTACGTCTGAGCCTGCTGAGCTGGGTGCCTGACTTCCAGCCCCAACCTCAGCCCGCCAGCTCATGCCACTTCATTACCACGGCTTGACCACCAAAATGAGAGCAACGAGAACTGCGGCAGCCAAGGGCGCTTTTAATTTCTCTCTTGGCAGTTGGTTTTGAACACTTGAGATAATTTTTGTGAAGCTTAATTGAAGGTCTCCTAGAAGCTGTAGATCTGATTCTATCACAGTTGGTGTAGAGCCAAGGGAGAAAGCTGAGTCCAATTGCTGTGTGAGATTTTGAGATAGCTCCGTCCTGCAGCATGTGTAGTCCCATTTGAAGGCAAAAGGGAAACCTCCATACTGTTGCCAAGTGGTTCTGTGGGAAATTTTGCAACGCTTTTTTTGTGGAAAATAAAAGAAGAAGAGTAGATAGCTCTGCAGCATCCATATCACTGCCAAATCAGATGAAGCAGAGTTCAGTGAGCATGTCCAGTGTATCCCATGGGCTAAATCCAGCCATGAGAAGCTCACCCTACTGATGTTGACTTCGGTCAAATTTTGGGTGGCCTTTTCCAGCAGGTCTTGACTTCAGATTTTATTTCTGAAATGAGGAAAGATGAGCTTCAGAGATGCTGAGCTGCCTGCTCTAGGATTCAGAGGGACTCCGTTGTTAAAATGTGACAGCTGAGCACACAGCCTGTGTTTAACCATTGTTCATCCCGCAGACCTTTCATTCTCACTGCATGATGAGTCCAGACTTTGTCACTACTTTGCTCATTATTTTAATTTCTTTTCACCTCAGGGAGATGAAGGACCCTTAGGACCATCGGGAGTCCCTGGTTCAGAGGTGGGTTTCAGTGGTTTACTCAATTGCTATAAACTCCATTCACTTTGCAATGAAATTGTAGTTAAAACAACGTAAAGCTTCAGACCTTCTGGTTCGGGAAGTTGTCTGCCCCTCTAGAAAATAATGTGTTGTCCATAGCTTGGTTCAGTTTCTTGATCCAGGGTGGCTGAAAGTCAAGGAATAGTATTTCACAAGGTGTTGAGCGTGACTCTGATTTTATAACTTGTTTAAGGTCTCAGACCTTGAAAAACCCTCTACTGTTCACTCTCTAGATAAAGCGCTTTAACTGGGATCCATTTCTCTAAGCAGCCCTGATTGGTTCCTTGATTTATAGTATTTTTCAATGAGAGTAAAAAGAAAAGGAAGGAAAAAGACAGGATATTGAAGCAGAGTCCTTTTTTGTCATCTACATCACGAAGAACACAGTGATGTATTGCAGAAACACGGTTAGGAGAAGCAACAAGAGTATTGTCGTATCTCTGAGCCTGCCAGCTCAGGGTTTTATAGTGGCTGTGTTCGTGGTTGTCATTGCATGACAGTGAAATATCTTGTAAATTGGAAGCTGTGCTGAGAGCTTCTGGGTGGATCAGGAAATAAATATTTTATTTTGTATTTCTCCTGCCTTGCTAGTAGATGTTTCTGTTCCTTTCTTGGAGCAACACAGCAAATACAGTTACAACAGTGCCTGGAAGAACATAAGTGTTGTCCTAGCTAGAGGGAAGGATCGATAAGAAGGGTCATTATGAAGGCCCTTGGCTTGGTGGATTATAGTCCATGCCTAATGTTTCTGGTGTGATGTTTAAGCAATGGAGTTGACCCACAGGAGCATTGCTCGTAAGCTGCACGTTGTCGTATGGGTTTATAGGCACACTGCTGTAATCCAGGGAAGCTACAGGAGTGTTATTATTTCGCTTTTTGTATTTATTATTCTTATGTGTATTTCAGGGTCGACCTGGCCGGAAGGGATTTCCAGGAAGACCTGGTCCTGACGGTCCCAAGGTGAGCAACGTGTTTGTTCATGATCAGAGAAGCAGTGAGTGGAAGAAAGGACAGATAGAGGGATGCCTCTGTTCTCAACCTCACCATTCCCCAAGCCTAGGGTATTCGGTTCAGAGAGCGCAAGGGAAACTCAGGTTTTTCTTTTTCACTGAATTTTGGGATCTCAGTTCTCACTTGAGATTTTCAGCAAAAACTATGATGGTGCATTTTTTAAGCCATGTGCTTTATTATAAATAAGAGCGTTCCTCTTTCGATATTAACATCTTCCCCCCCATCACTTCATCTTATTTTCCATTGTTTCTCCACGTTTTTGTTCTAAAACAATGCACATCATTCCTATCTCTGCTGCCTAATTAGCAGCAGGAGGTACCCCAGAGCAGCCTGCTCTACAAACCCACACTCGAAAGGAAAGAGAAAACCCAACAAAAACAACCTCTTCAAACAGTAAATACCAAAAATGTGGTCTGGCAGCACATCTGGAGTATCTGCCTACTGAGAAAATACAGCTGCCATCACCCAGAGACAATAGTGCTTAGTGGTGAGTGGCCTCTGGATGGCCCATCCAGGGCACGGTGCTGGCTTTCAGCGCTGTCCCTCTATCCTCGGCAGATCTGAAATGCTCCCCTTTCTCCTGTTTTCCACTTCACCCCTCATTTTTCTCATTCTCTGAATTTCTCTGATCCTACACTATGATTTAGCTCATGTGAGTCGTTCTTGTGGTTTTCATGCTTCGTGTGACAGTAATGTGCCTATGGCTGAGATTTTGCAAGAGCAAGAGCAAGGTCATCACTGCCTGGGAATATTCGAGTTGCTTTTTGTTATTTTTGTTTCTTCCATTAGCAGGAGAGTTTCCTACATCCCTTATGTCACTCAGGAACTGCTCCTCCCTGCAGTGTCGCATATTCTTGCTTTCATCAGATTCTGCTCAGATCCTTGGGCTAATCATGGTCCTTTCCTTCTCTCTTCCCTTAGCTGATGTGTTTGGGCTGTTGCTTTACTCAGTTGTTCTGATAGAAATGGTATGGGAGAAACACCCCAGCTACAACAGGATCCCCAACAAGAACTCACACCTTGTTAACCATGGGGATAAGTCACCCAGAACTAGGCTGTGCTACAGGAAGGCAGGCAGTTTGTGTTTCAATGGCCGAGCTTGACTTTGTGTCAGTTATTTAGATAACTGAGTTATTGGGCCAGCTGCTTTTATGGGAATCTCACTCCAGAACTGTGAATGTTTCCTCCGTGTTCATGTCAGCTGTGTTTCTTGCTTTGGATGATCCTTGAAAGCTAAGGGAGCTTCTTGCTCACAGAATCACATTGTACCGAAGGACTGACTGGGAGCACTGAGTAACCATGTCCCTCCTTTCTCTTTCTGACACAGGGCGAGCCAGGAAACCACGGCCGGCCAGGGAAAGTTGGTGAGCAGGTAAACTCCTTGTTTTCATGTCTATTTGATGATCTCCTGTGTTCAGCATCTCTTGGATGATGGGGGTGCAGGCAGAGGATTGCGGCCAGGGGTTTCTGGCTACCTGAAACTGGCTGTGGTCCTGGTACTCCAGATGTGCTGTGAGAAACAAGTCATGTGTAGTGAGGCTGAAGCTCTTGGTGAACAGCACTGACAGTTGCCATGGGGTCTGTGTTAAATTGGATGTTTTCCCCTAGGTGGTCTGATAAAGTTACAGTTTATCAGCACACAGGAATGGCTGTGCTTCTGAAGATGAAGCCATGGAAACTGACGAGATTACGGATTTCTGCCTATTCTTCTTATTTCCAAAAGGGAAATTCCCAGCTTTGCTTATATAGGTTTGAAGCACCTCTGCCCTGATGTGCTGTGCTGCTTTCAGAGGAGGTAGTGCTAGGTAAGAGAGGCACATTGTACTTCTGCATTGTACCACAAGAGAGAACGTTCTGCTGGATTACCAGGGGACATTCATCATCCCTGTAGGCTTCAGGGTAACCACAGGCATCAAGGAAAAAGAAACAACCATCCCCATGCCTCTATGATTGAAACCGACCAGCTTGTCCACCACCAACCCTGAAATTGCAGCCATGGAGTCTCCAGTGTGTTCTCTGCATTCCTACATGACCGCACCACGCTGGAGGCAGCAGCTGGCCCTGGCAAGGACAGTGGTGCTGCTCAGCACAGCACTTTCCCTGCTTATGGCTGGTATCTTTGGCTGGGCTTAACTTGTCCAATTCCCCTGAATCAGCAGCTCGGGGATTGCTTATCCATGGGTCTCCAACCAGGCATGTCCAACAAGCCATGATGGATCCTACGCTTTTCAGTACCAAAGCTTCAGTATAAGTCAAGGATGATTGTTTCTGTCTGGAAATGAGCACTGTTTCTATATTCTGGTTAATAATTTATTCCACAAAGAGCAACAACTGGAAAAATGAAGATGCTCCTCACACCTGAAGTTGGGGCCCAAGTGCTGTTTGCAGCACCTTTTCTTGGGTAGTGCCTTCCTCTGCTCCATGCCTCGGTTTCCCCTCCTGTGGAAGACACAACACAGAGCTACTGTCTGGTTCAGGGCCCAGTGAGGGGAGAAAACACCTGGCTCTGGCAGTGCTTACCACGATGCCTCCTGTTCTCAGGAGGCACCTATTGTATCACAGTTAAAAAAGGAATGTTTAGAAGTGCTTTGAGAACTTAAACAAGACGTTGAAAGACAAGCCATGGTTGGGATTGTTATGCTTTAATGTCCCTCAGGACTGACCTTGGATGAAAACTGTAGGCAGCGTTCACTGAAAAGAAAACACAGCTGGCCTCTGCTGACACTGAGACCAGCACGGTGGTATGAAAGCTGCCTGTTTTATTCTTAGTCAATTAGTCTCTGTCTAGAAATATCACCCAGAAAGAATTTCCATTTCCATACCAGTTAAGTCATTAGAACAAAAATGTCATGCCAGATTAGTGAGAAATAACTTCCCATCACACCTTGGCTGGACAATGCTGGAGTGTTGCCTTCTCGTTCCTTCCTCCACCTGAACTCCAGCGTTTGGTGGTAAGGCAGGGCTGGTTTTTGCAGAGCTCTGAGGGTTGAGCTAACAAGGTCACTCAGTGCTGAAACCTTCAGCTTATCCCTATTTTCTCCTCGGAGATCTTGGTGCTCAGATGCTCCAGACTTGCTGCACAGACCTCCCTGCAGTCCCATCTGGCTGGAAACGCTCAGCAGGGCAGCATGCAGAAAGATCTGCCATGCATCCCAGTGGAGCTCCCTTCTCCCATGGACACCTCTTGAGGCAAACACAGGAATTTCTGTAAGGTTTCCAGTGGCAGTTGAGCTCTGTTTAAGAAGAGCAGTATGTAAGCCACAGGGCAGTCTCTGGTACGTTGTTTTTCCATTGCAAGGACGCTGACTTGGAATTGCATTCATAAGATGCTTGTTGCCTTCAGATGCTGGAGGGACTCCAGCTGCTGAGTTCTTCTGCACCTTGAAAATGTGTGATTTAACCCTTCCTTGCCAGCGAATAGAGACAGAATAATATGATGAAGAGTCACCAGCTGCCCTGAAGTTTGGAACACCAAGCAGGTCAATCTCACCTGAGACAGCACACTGGGGAAGGGTCTCACCAACCCATGGACTCACCAGCTCTGCACTAGAGAGTGAGAATATCAACAGAGATCTGTGCCAGCTCAAAAAGGCTAAGGATGACCCACTTCCTTCATGGGAATGAGTTTTTATCACGGCAGAACAGCTTTTGGAGTCCTACCTCCTGTAACAGAAGCTCCCATGGCAATGTTATGGCCGCGTCCCCATCACACCCCTCTGAGAAGGACAGTCAACAGCAGTCCCATGGGGCATCTCTTCCTTGGAGGGAGCATATTGCCCTGATAGCCAAGGTTACTCTGAAATAATTTGTCAAAGGAAACCAGCACCATCACTTCACTCTGCAACGCGTTTTCCTCGCAGTGCTCTCACAAAGGAGGGAGGTGCATCAGTTCTGAAGGTGGGATCTGACACAGAGGTAGGGGTGGATGGGTCACAGAGCAGAGAATTGCACCTCTCTGAGCAGTGCCTTCCCAAAGCATCCGCCTCTCCCTCCGACATCTTTCCAAGCTGCAGCCCTCTCTGGAATCCCCGTTGAGGGATCCAGAGGTGCTCAAGGGCACACGTTCCCTTCACCCACATCCCAGAGTGGAGCAGACGCAGCCCCGCATCATGGCTGAGCTCCAGCATGCAGGGGGTTAAAGCACATGGCTCCTCTGTGCGGGTCAGAGCGTTCTCCCTTAAATGCAATATTTACTGTTTTACTTTCCCTTTCTTTCATCTGAATGGGAGGATTGTACATTTACTCCCTCCCGCCCTTTGTCCCTGCTTTGTTTTGTTTTGAGTTCTGGCGAACCAGTAAAACAGAAAGGCCACGAGCAGATCCTGCTGGGAGCAACTGGCGGTGCCGTCCCCGGGAGACCCCGCTCACGCTGCGCTGCCGTTCCGTCCTTTCTCTCAAATGGGCAATGATTTATGCAGGGCTTCAGTGCCGACTTGCTCTCTGTTGATGAGAGCAAGGGGCGAGGGGGGCTTAATTATGACAGCGTTGGAGAATAAACGGGGAAAACCAGACGGGAGTTAGGAATTGCAGCCCACCACTTTCCCCCTTTCCATCCCCCAAAGCCCCAAGCAATGTTTTAACAATCTCCATCCCTTTTCTGCCGTGCCCTTGGCTGGGGAGTGCAGCCAGAATCACAGCGATATGCTGAACCTTCCGTCTCATATACATCTTTTACATTTTTGCCTGTGTGCTGCGCAGCCACCGCTGCTGGGACTTCACGTGCACCGTTACACGGCACTGCCTGGAGCTGTGTGTGGTGTAGGGCTTTTTTCCAGTCCCAGGAACCTGGGAAAATACATTACGCTGCAGCCATTTTAGTGTAATGTCCACTGTTCATCTATGCTTTGGTTTAATGTTGGCCAGCAATGACTCCTCTGGCCTTTAGATCTAAACATTCTGCTGCATGCGCTCCCTCTGTGTCTCTACCACTTTGGCTGGTGAAGAACGTCATTACCCTATCTCCCCCAGTTGTTTCAGGTACTTCAGTAACTTACCTTGGCATGTCCATTTGGTGTTCTGGCTGCCTGCAAACTTGATGTAGCCCAGAGCAGACAGCGTTGGCTGCAAACACTGCAGAGCTCCTGTGCTGGAAGCCCATCTGCACTGCAGGGTCCCAGCTCAGTACTGTTCTGAATGGTGACAACACTTGCTGCAAAAGCAGCGAGTCCCCATTCTTCTGAAGGTCACTGAAGAAACCCTGAGATACCTTCCCAGGGAGAGGGATTCTGCAGGTTTTTGAGAAACTGGAAATGAATGGACTCTTTCTTAATTCTTTTTCTCTGTCATCCCCTTCTTGTTCAGCATACATTTCTTTGTTTCATCTCATTGCTATGCCATTCTGATTCAGCATTTGCTTTCTTCATGGCCTTGGGCTACTGGAAAACTTCAGTGATCTGCAGCAGTTATCAGCTAAGTATGTGCACTTGTGCCTAATTGGATGGGTAATTGATTCATCAGCCTTCAGCAATGCCACCCAGTGGCAACCTTGCTTATGCAGATGCTGAGCATTTGCCTGCTGTCCCAGTGGTTCCTGCATTGGGTCTCCATTGTCCTCCTGTCAGTGCAGCCTGTGCTGATGTTGGAAGGGTTGGTGGCATTGGGATAGCAAAGCTATCCTGATAGTGGATGTCTTCTCAAAGTTAACTGATATTTCCATCACGGCACAGTGGCATGGCAGGTGCCTAGGACATCTCCCCTGGATGAATTTCTAGTGCAAGCACCTCATTCCAGGCTCTGAGCTCTCCGGAGTTTTTCCAAACACTCCTCACCTGGACATTGCTCCCATGAGCATGACAAGGGCTCTGCAGCTCCAGAGCCATGTGTGGCTGCTCAGTGCTTCTGCTGAGCCCATCAGTGCCTCAATGAGGAGCTCCCATCTTCAGTGATGCTCATAGGATGGCATTTAATTGTACCACGGGAAGAACATTAACGCGTGAAGTCTCTTGGCATTTGGAGTTCTCATCCAGGCAATACCAATGGAGAATCCATCCCGTCCATGCCTTGCTCAGCAGCCACCTCCCAGCAGCACTCAGGCTCCCTCCCAGAACCAAACAAGCTGGAGCATGGCTGAACTGGCACCGCCCTGCCAGCCGTGGGCAGGTTGTGAGGTGTTCCAGCAGATGGATCCCCTCCATTACAGACTCACTGGATTAACTACCTAAATATATCTGTTTCCCAACAAGCCTTGCTGAGACTGGGGACAAAATCATGAGGGCTGCATAGTGAGAGCTGACGGTGGCACAGAGGACAATGCTTTAAATCTCCAGAGCCAGAAACCTGCTAAGTTAGTAGGAAGGATGCTGTACGTCAATGCTCCAGAACCTTATCTTGAAATGGCATGTTTCCATCTCCCTGTTTAACAGCAGGTCTGTGTTTTCTTCATTAGCCCAAATGCTGTTAAATGCTGACAAATGATGTTAAAAGATAGTTTGTGAGTACTGGGACAGACCTGCTGCCCTGCTGACCCCTCAGACCTTTATTTCCTGCCGACATCCCAATAATGTGACACTATCCAAGGCGAAATGAGTTTGCACAAAGGTCCAATTAACCCAGAGGAAATCTAGCCAGTGCAGCAGTGAAAATAATGGTGACTCCTAGTGTGTGCAACCCGGGAGCTCCCACTATCAATGCTCTTGGGGAAGCTGTGCTGACGTTTAGGGAAATGCTTGCAAAACAAAGCCACGCTACAAGCTCAGCCTCTCTAGGAAATGTTCTTAACTCATCCCCTGTAGTGTGCACTGTGGCTCTCACAGATCCCAGTGCTGCTGTCCCAGCTGGCCCAAAGCAAAACCAGCTGTGGAGTTCAATGCTGCTATGACTGGGAGCACCCTGTCTGCTCTGGTAGCCAGTAGGAATTGCTGAGCAGCACACAGGGGATGCTGGACTGCCTTAACCAGCAAGGCAAACCAAAGAAATTGTTTACTTTCCAGCAAGTGGAACCGAGAATTAATTGTGCTTTTCTTTTCTCATGCCTCAGGGTCTAATGGGATTCATTGGTCCAGTAGGGGAGCCTGGAATAGTGGGAGAAAAGGTAAGATTGCTGGCAATGAATCAGTTGCTCTAACTTTGCAGGATGAGGGAGACTGGGATGGGGGAGTATTGAAGAGGTTTAATTTTCTGTGCAACACCCAGCTGGGAATGCAGCATGTCCAGGATGTCTGAGCTAGTCTTGGGCCAGGCAAATTAGCGTGCATTTACCCGCCAAGGAGAGGTTGTTAAATATTCTCTGAGAACACCGATTCTTTTAAGTTTTATTCATTGATAATCTGCCAGAAATCTCGTGTCTGACAGTTAGTTCTGCCTTTTCTTCTGGGAATGAAGGAGCTGAATGAAAGGAACTATCAGCCCTGGTTCCTGGTCAGGGGGTGAGTCCAAGGAGAGCAGATTGCAGATGTGTGCAGAGATGTACTTGCTGTCTTGTCATTAGGGGCACACAGAACCGGGGCTGAGCCTGTGCTCAGCAGGGAGGCTCACCAAATTCTAGAGTGAGAATGCAGACCCATGCCCAAGCAGAGGCTGCTCCAGACCCCCTCCCCTTTTCGTTTGACCAGCCCCACGCTGTCTGCCTGTCTGGTGGTTGCATTGGGCATGCTGCTAAGGGCTGGTGCCCTCTGCTGTGCAGTACTGATACCTGCTTCTTTTAGGAGGAAAAACGACTTTATTTTCTATAAAAAAGAAGTAAATGCCCATTAATTCATTTTTTCCATTAGAGTGCCATATGATGCATTCCACACTTCAGCTCTCTCTCTTCTGTCCTTCCAAGCACTGTCCTCTGAGTAATGATGTCACACCTCTGTGACATGATGTGTTTGCTGTAGGTGCATTTCATTGCTGCCTGCAGCAGCCCTGGGAGCCCTGTGCCCTCTCTGCTGTGTCAGGGCAGTAGCAGAAGCAGGCTGAGTCCAAAGTCTCAAAGCGTGCAAGGAGTAAAAGGGAGGATGTGAAAAAAAGTGGTGTGAGCTGTGTTTTACAGAAGGAAAACAGGAATAAAGCCGTGGAGCATCCGAGTCGCTGTCTCTCAGTGACTGAGAGCTATATCTGCTGCTCTGAATTAAGTGAGGAATGAGGAGGCTGCCATGCAGGAGATGTGGGAAGTAAATTCCCATCTGGCCCTACTGACTCCTAAGCCAATGACCACGTGAGCTATCCTTCTGCTACAGATTGACTCTGTACATGGCCATGTTACGTTTGTGTCAAGGCAAACCCTTTGAAAATCTGCCCTAGGAGATCCTCAGCACAGCTGCGATTTCTATCAGACTTCTCCTTCTCTACCAACACAAACTTAGGGATGACAAAAATAGCTATCATCAAATCAAAACCTCAACCAGGCCTCCAGTTGGCATAGCGTCCTGCAGCTTACTATGTTGCTGCGAGCTAAATGAAGTGGGAAATGTGCTTTCGTTAGACAGAGCTGAGTCAGCAATCCCTACCCTGAGAGCTGCAAAACTTAAGGCTGAAGCCAGTAGGATCCAAAGATTATCAAAGAGAACAATACAGTTAATACATACTTAATAAAATCCATACATTCACAGGAAAGAAAAAAAAAAAAAAAAGTATGTTGGTTTACAAGGGCCAACTGGTGACAACACACACTCTGGAGCTTGTTTTTAATAAGATGCTTAGAGCCCAGAAAATATTTCCCCTTACAGTATAACTGCTGGAAGGTAGGTCAGAATTTGGGCGTAAACTGCTTGGCAGCGTTTGCTGACTCCTCCTTCCTCATCCCCCTGAGCACACAGGCATTACACACCTAATTCCCTGTGCATTGCCAGGGCTGTGGGGGCAGTGGTGGTGGGAATTGCTGCTGTCCCCAAAAAAGAAGCAATTCAGATCCCATGGCCAGAGCCACACACCAATGGTCATGGTGATGCTCACAGTCTTGTGCCTCATCCCCTGTCCTTGGCCAAGGGTGTGCTTGGAGAAGTGACACGTTCTGCAGGTGGGGTATGTTATTTATTTTAATGCCAAATGTTGGCTTGTTTTAAAAGAGCTGATACCTTCATCTGGCTCCCCAAAAACACAGGTCTGCAGATGGCTGCTGTTTGTGCTGTGGTCTCAGTGTGTGCCCTGCAGGACAAGGGGTCCCCCAAAAATGCCTGCGGTCTCTTGAAAGCAAAGCCACCCATTCCAGACAGTCTCTTTGTGTTTTATGGCTGTGATTCTCAGCCCTCAAGTCCATAGCTCTCCAATCCACGTCCCTGAAATCATCAGAACGTGGTGGTGGTGGTGTAGGACACAGTCATGTGGTGCCATGGTTGGGATCCAGCCTCAGCCCTGTGGGTACTCAAAGGTGGGCTTGGTTGCTTAATTCTTATCCCTCAGTGTTTGAAGATACATCTCCTCAGATACAGAAGGTCAGCTCGTACTTGTTGTTGTCCATTAGCTGCTCTGATGAAATGGAAACCTGAAAGACGATGACTTGTGTTCTGTGCCAGAAGCCTTCCTGGCAGAAATCTGGTAGCACAGACTGCAATGGGGGGATCTTTCAGTTATTTCATTGCTGTAGATCATTATGTGTAAATCATAATTCCTCACTTTCACTTCCAAACCTTTGTCTCTCCCAGGGTGACCGTGGCTCAGTGGGACCTCCAGGCCCTCCTGGAGTCAAGGGGTCGATGGTAAGGAGTAAGTCTGCATTCTCTTGCTCTTGCTGCTGCCTCTCTCTCTGTCCTAGGGAATTGGGTCTTTGGGTTTGCATGAGAATAGCTAAATCCTTCCTGTCTCTATTGGATGGGGATGCCATTTGATTGTTTATTGAGGAACCACCACTCCCCAGCCTTAGTCTCTCTTGCAGAGAAACATTGGGTTCCTACGTGTGTTCTGCATCTCCACAGCTGAGGACCTGTGTCAAATAGAGACAACTAGGAGGCTCAAGCTGTGGCACCTGAAGGATTACCTGCAGGCCTCAAGTTGTGCCAGGGGACATTGAGATTGCATATTAGGGAAATTTCTTCTCAGAAAGTCTGGCACAGACTGCTGGGGAGTGGTGGGTACACCATCCCTGGAGGTGTTCCAGAACCATGGAGATGTGGCTCTGAGGGACGTGTCAGTGGGCATGGTGGGGTGGGTTGATGGTTAGGCTTGATCCTAGAGATCTTTTCCAACCTTAAGGATTCTGTTGTTCCATGATGACCTTTTCCCAAGCAGCCTGGCTTTTGAACAGATCGGTTTGGGAGCAGGGATTCCCAAACCTCTGTTGTTCACATCCTGCTGTGTTGTCAGAGGCAGCTGGAGATGAGGAGCTGCTTGGGCAGCTTTACACCGTGCTGCTTTACTGTGCTGTTTGCTTCTCTTTGGGGATGCTTGTTTGGGAAGGATGATGAATTCCTGTCTCACTCTGATATGCACCCCCTATGTACCTTAGTGCAGGACCCAAAGATTGTTGCAGTAATTCAGCCCACTGTGTTCTGGTTTGTTCAGAAAACCTAGCTGCTTCAGTTGCTAGCAAAGCTGGGGCTGGGCTGACAGCCTGGCCTGGGCCATCTGCTCATAAGCTCTTTTACCTCAGCAAATAACAGCCCTGCCTGACCTGCAAGCAGCAGCAGTGCCTCATTTTCTGTCTTTTCACTTGGAGGTGAAAAGGGCTGGGCACGTTCCAGAGACTCACACCAGCTGTTCTTCCTTCCCTTGCAGGGGCACCCTGGGATACCAGGAGCAGTGGGTTTTCCCGGAATTCCTGGACCAGCAGTAAGTAAAACTTATAATCCCTGTAACAGTGCACACCAGCAGTCAGCATCCCGTGTCTTGGGTGTTCATGTGTTGAATCAAACAACTGCCTCAGCTGATTCGAGTTTGAAGGACAGTTTATGAACCAATTTTGCTCAGCATGTGAATTGCCACGTTGTGGTGAATCAGGAGGAAGATTACAGGAGTGGAGTGGGGAGTGCCAAAGGTTTGGCCTTCAGCTTCATGGCAGCTTTGCCTGGTGTGGGAGCGTGGGGATGCTCAGCGCCCACCAGAGGCAGCGGTCCTTCCATTTCCTTCAGTGCCCTGTTCTCCTGCAGGCAAATGACCAACAGGTTCATCCAAGCAAAATGTTTCCTACAAGGTTGCATTTTAAAAAGTCGTAATTCAATAAGACAAACTTCCCAGCAAAGCCAGCAAATCAAATAATCCGCTAATATTAAATCCCTGCTCTTATTAGCTCCAGCTGTTTCTTCCTGTTTCTCCACCAAACAACCTTCATTATTCACTTCTGCAGCCAGACCTGTGGCGTGTTGTTGTTATTTGTCTTCGGCTGTTATGCTCCTCAAGAGGAAGCTAGCCAGTGAGCCTGATTAATTCAGCAGAGGGTGAATGGGAAGCAAAGGTGTAGTCAATAGTAGGAGACTCTGCCCTTGATTTCAGCTCACTGAGGTTTCTGAATTCCTTTTCCCCCTTCCTGCTCACCATCATGGTATACTTTTTGTGTTAGTTTGTGGTTTCGAAGATGAGGTATATACACAAAGGTAACTAAAGGTTACTCATCTTCTGTAATACTTTCTTCACATTCCCAGCATGGTATCTAATTTCTGCCCTCCAAATTTTGCCACCTCAATTAATCTTTTAATGAGCTATTTGGGATAGCCCAAGACTTTCAGTAGGATATTCCAAGTACCAACAAAGAATTTCATTTCAGTATGTGTTTATCATAAAAATCTCTATAAAGCAGGCATCTGACACATCTACTGCTTGCCGTGCCACTCACTACTGACCTCATCAGCCAAAGTTTTACTGTGATTACAAGTAGAGTTGCCATAAACCAACCTTTCCATTTTCACTGCAGACAGCTCAGTGTTCGTGTTCTGGACATGCATGCCATGCAGAATAACTCAGCTCCAAAAGTGAGATCTTTATGAGCAGCAGTGGTACAAGCAGTAGGGAGATTCACAAGCCCAGCTTGCAGCATTGGCAGTTGGCAGAAATTATTAATATATAAATAGCAAACTTGATGTGGAATTTTTGAGAAAGTGAGTGTGTCAGTCTGAGGTTTTCTTTTCTGACAGCAGAAAGGTACCAAATTCATATATTGGTTTCTAAAGTTGTAATATAGTCATAAGTCCTATTGATTGAACACATCCCTCATATCTGAATCTGATACGCACTTTGACCAAAGAAAGCTCTTACATTTTCTTCTGTATTTCACATATGCACTCACTGAATCAAGAGAGAACAAAGAAGACCCAAAGCTTTTCTGTAAAGGTGAGAGGGACACCAATAGTCTGAATGAAAGCAGCATCTGTCTGCCAGCACAGATATTATATTTGTGCAGCATTCACAGGGCAACAATTGCCCAAAAATAAAATCAGAGTTAGGTTGAAAAAAGCAAACTTGGATACCTAAGATGAGGTGTCTGATTTTGTATTTGGGTAAGTGAAGAAAACGTCCTGGTTATTATTATGTTTTGTGCTGATACGGCGCAACAGCTGCTTTTAATAGTTGTGGAGGGAATTCTGGATGCTCAACTGGATGCTCAAACGGTACCACTTACACAGACAGCTCAAGCATACAGACCTCAGCCAGAAAGCCTTGCTTAAATGTTGATAACCGAGAGACAATCAGTGCGTTCGGAAAAAGACTGTTTGCAGCCAAGTAGACGTGGCTGTGGGTTGGCAGGAGCTCGGGAGCCCACCTGCTGGTAGGGGCTCTATGGCTGATGAGGGGACATGGGGTATCATCTGCCCACCTCCCACATCCTCACTGTGCTCCCTCTCCCTGCAGGGTCCGGCAGGAGCCCGTGGTGCACCAGGGATCAGAGGGGTGAAGGGCCGCCGGGTAAGTGCTCCCTGCAGGCTGTAATGCCTTTTCTCTTCTGGCCTTTGGAAGAGGGATCAAGAAAGGCAAGAAAGACGTTGAAACCCTGGAGAGTGTCCAGAGAAGGGCAACCGAGCTGTGGGAGGTCTGAGCACAGCACTGTGGGGAGCAGCTGAGAGAGCTGGGATGGCTCAGTGTGGAGCAGAGGAGGCTCAGAGGAGACCTCATCGCTCCCTGCAATCCCTGAAAGGAGTTGTGGTGAGGTGGGTCAGCCTCTGCTCCTGGGGAGCAGCAATAGGATGAGAGGTGTTGGCCCCACGTCGTGCTGGGGGGTTCAGGCTGGGTATTGGGGAACATTCCTTCTCACAAGGAGCGGTGCTGCACTGACGCAGCTGCCAAGGCAGTGCTGGGGTCACCATCCATGGAAGTGTTCCAGACCTGTGGAGATGTGGCACTGAGGGACGTGTCGGTGGGCATGGGGGTGGGCTGGGACTGAACATCATCTTTCCAACTTTAACAATTCTACGATTCTGTGAATCTGGCTGATGGGTTTTGGGGTGCAAATCTTCACAGAGGTTGGGGCAGCACCTCTGCAGGCCCATTTCTGAGATGCTGTGAAACAAGTGATATGCAAGTGATGGGGGTGAGCAGAAGGTTATCGGAGTGTGCTGTTGTGAAAGGAGTTCAGCCTTGTCCCAACCTCCCACAGTGTCAGACAGGGTTTGTGGCTGCTTCTGGTAAGGATGTGAAGATTTGGTCATCTGAGGGTGGGTCACAGCTGGGGAAAGGAATGCTTGTAAAGGACTGGGAAAGGCACCTGTGCTACCCGTGTTCTGCAGGGCTGTCAGAAAGGTGTGTTTGGCACTGTCATTTACAAGCACAGCCTGTGCTTTCCTGTGTGTTTTTCCAACCCATAACACAAGGCCCTGACTTCATCCATGTGTATCTAACAGCACCAGCGTGAAGCACGTGTGAACCTTTGCCCTGCCTGGGGAGAGCTGGCCCCCAGCCTGGCACTGGGGCACGGCGCTGCCGAGCACTGCTGACAGCGCTGAGTGCGCGTTGCACTGGGTGAATACTTCACAAACACTCAGTGTCAACTCGTTGTGGTTCTTCCTGCTCCATTTGGGTGACAGCCGACAGCAGAATGACCTCCAGACCTGCCAAAGCTGCTTGTTTTCCTGGCTGTGTCCTCCAGCCCTCGTCCCACTGAGCTCCTCAGTCTTTCTTCTTCCTCAACGGGACATTCATTGCAGGAGCATCTCTGCTGTGGGTTGTTTCCCCTTATCCAGCTGCTTTACAAAGTATTAATAACAAGCACACGTGTATTCTGCTGAAGGCCCCAGTAACAACATATTTTGCATTTCTCCCTCCAAGGACCTTATGATATCTGTTTGCATGTTTCATTTTCAAAGACGTAGGCTGAAGTAAACTAAACATTTTGCCCACCCCCAGACTCTGCTTCTACTGCAACTCCTGCCTGGGGAATTCGGGACATCCCAGGGCTGCATATGTTTCTGTACACCAGAGCTAATACTCCATTTGAATAGCTGGGACTGGCAAAAGGAAATGGAAAACCAGCTAGAAAGCACTATAACCACAGTTATGTACCCTGGAACATCTCTATGCTTTAGAAGCATAGCTAGAAGGGCACCAATGACATCCAAGCCAAGCAGATGTGTATGGGGATTCATCTTTGAGTTCAGGGCTGGGCAGAACATCTTCATCTCTGCTCCCATCAGAGGAAGCTCTCTGTGTCCTTGCTCTCAGAGCACCTCTGGGATCCTGGTTTCTGTGTGCTACACAGTGATTAATTGAGCTGTCCAGGCTGTCCGTGAGCAGACAGATGAGAAAGTGGAGGCATTCCGCTGCGGGAGGCATTGAGTGGACGGCGGAAAATGTCTCAAGGTAAAAGTGCAGCAGGGAGCTGAACGGGAAATGCCTTCTGAATGAATCCCAGGCTGCCGGCTGTGAGGGCTCTGGGAGAGGTGGGAGCACACTGGGTATGTCTGCCAGAGGCTCTGATGTGCGCTGGGATGGGATTGCCCTGCTGCCAGCACTGAGCCTGTCCTCATGGCAGCAGCTGCATCGCCGCAGTGTTGGGCTTCTGACTTGTGCAAGGCTCACTCCTGTCATGCAATCGTAGAACAACCCAAGCTGGAAGGGACCCATAACGTTCATCAAGTCCAATCCTCTTCAGCTTCTTACATCTCTTGGCCTGAAGTCCTCGAGCCACCAGGAAGGTATGCCTGACCGGGCCGTTTTGGTACAAGCTCCACTTATACCAGCAGGAGGGATGAAGGGGATATTTATTATCACGCTCGTAAAAGCAAGAGCCAAACTGGATCCAGTTCCCAAAACAAAGGTCGGCTGGCACAGGTTTGGATTTATGGTTTTGGATATAGCTGGATGCAGAGGTGGGGTGCCAAGCCCTCAGGAGCAGTCCTGCAGCACACCACTCCCGCCAGCAATGTCCATCCCCAGAGTGATGTACAACATGTCAGAGATGTTCAGCTTGGCAGCCATGGGCTGTGTTTCCTCTCCAGAACCACAGTAATACAATCCCTATGGAATTTGCAAGACGGGCACCCTTTCTAAGAACACTAGCAGAGAAAGGCAATTTGGATCCTACAGATTTCAGTGAATATGATGCAGGAAAGTTGCTGTTGTAAGGACCAGCAGATCTCCTGCCTGGAGGATTTCTGGTTTGTATCTCTGTCTCTCACGTTTTCTTTCTCTTCGTACTCTCAGAAGATATTCCAGGCACACAGTATTCTGTGTTTGCCTGCTTTGTCTTGCTCTTGGTTTTCTCAGGATGGGGAAATGGTCCCCAATTGTAATTTCAGACGTTACCCTCTGTCTGTCCCCGCTTACAGAAGGGATGTAATTCAATTCAGAGTGGAAACATGAAGGCAGCCTCTGCCAGATGTTTGTGGATTCCATGAGCTCTGTTTGTGGAGACTTCATTAAAGCAATTTCACTTTTGAAGAAAACGTAAATAGCAAATATGGTTTTGATTGTCAAGAACAATGGAGCCTTTTTGGGGTCTGTATTTATGTTGTGATAGCTTTTGAGTTGTCAGGATAGAAGTACAACTTTTGAAAAGAATATCCTTAAAGAACTGTGACTTTCTTTTCAGTCATGACAAGGCATTGTTCCTCCCCATCTCTTTGCTTTGTACATCCAACCAAAACTGAGCAGTCTTCCACAGACATGACATTCCCTCTTTGATTCCCAAAGGATGAGGAATTGGGACCTGAAAGTCCAGCCTTCCTTCCTTTCATCCCTCTTCAGTGTAGCTCTTGGACACATGCCTAACCTTCTGTGAAGTGGCCGTGCTCCATTCTTCTAGTCAAAAATAGCCATATTTGTGGAGTTTTCTCCTCTTGCTGGATGGGATGCTGGCTTTCCAAGTCCCAAGCAACATTTCTCTTTTCTAGCTTGCTACCACGTCTTGCAGTCACTATTGCCCAGGTGCAGCCTGCAGAGAGGAGATAGGACTTGTGCACCTGGTGGAGGACTGCTGTCTCCCTGCCAGCCATCCCCACATCACAAACTGCAGGAATTCATAAGCACAAGGAATTTGTGGTGTTATGTAAGCACCCTGGAAGTGGTTGTTTATTCCAGGCCCAGCTGAAAAATTGCCTATGGAGAAATAGCAGAGGTGTTTTTGGTTTGCTCCCAGGGATCTTGCTAGCTGGCTGAAAAATCATTGAGCATGTTTGAGGGAGAGTTAGTTATGGATCTGTGGCTGGTGATGTCTCCAATCTTCAGTGAGGGCATCTGCTTGCTTTTCATTTGGCTGGACCATGGTAGTGAAATATCAGTAGGTGGATAAAAGGTGTCATCTGGTCTGGTGGCACTGCCCCAGACCAGATTTTGGATGTGCTCTTTGGGATGGACATAGCAATGCCACTGAGCGTTGACCCCAGCAGGTTAACAGGTTCTCAGATCTCCCTCAGCTGTGAACCTGCATCTCTCTGCACAGCCCAAAGGAGCAGACAGGTCTCCATCCAACCCCGTTTTTTTTTCCTCTTTGCTTTGTAAAGCTGCTCAGAGTTCACACTGTGTGTGCAGCTGTGGCCCAGCAGAACCTCCCCTGAACTGTGCACTGCCATACAAATGTTCACATGGACCAAAGCAAAGCTTCCTTCACTGTTCCATGGGCTCCTGGAGATCACAGAATCAGTAAAGCTGGAAAAGACCACTGAGGTCATCAAGTCTGACCATCAACCCATCACCACTTTGCCCACTAACCTATCCCTCACATGCTGACACCAGCAAGAAAACCATTCTCACTGCATCTCCTACCCCATTCTCAAGATGAGTCCGTGCCCTGCGTGCCCTCGTGTGCCCGGGAAGGCAGCGTGCCGTGCGCTGCAGCATTGGCACAGGATGGGCTGGAGAGCTGCCAGGACCTCGCTCACCCCTCTCTAACCAGCGCTGTCAGGAGAAGAGAGATTTGAAGATTTCACTAATTGGCTGAATGCAGCCTTCCCTGTCAGGGCGAATTAGGGGAAGCCTTCATCCTGGGTCGGAGCACAGGAGGCTTGGGGAAGACGAAGCTTGCCACATGCATTTTCGAACACGGGGTCACTTTCTCCTCTTTTGGGTCAGGCGCTGATGAGATGTGTTGTGATGGGATTAGCCAGGTGACTGCTGCGAAGGGAGATTGCCCTGGCAGGTCCTGCCATGCTGCTGACAGGGCTCTGCTGGAGGAAACGTGGATACGGCAAACAGCCCTGGCTGCAGCGCTGTGCTGAGGCACTGTCCCTCCGTCCGTCCGTCCCGCAGCCCAGGCAGAGCTGTGTTTTACTGACATGCAGTGCAGGCTTTTGGTTAGTTTGTCTCTGGTGTGCTTGGCGGCACGAGGTTTTGCCAAGCACGGTGGAAGTTTTTGCATTATTTTATATTGACAGCATTTGTCTGCTGTAACAATTTGGCCAAGTTTCCTGCGCATCTTCGGCTGTTACACTGCCGTTCTTTGTGAGTCTCTCCCTGTGCCTGTCATTTTGGAGTTGCTTTTCTAACATGTTGGCTCCCTGATGCTCTTATTACTTTTGGCACTGGGCTCGCATCCCGATTAAGCACATTGGCTCCTGTTTTCTCTATTTCCGCGTTGGCCCACTCTCAGAATTCCTCTTACCATTACATTCTAGCACCGCTCTGTGTTATTATTTATTATTTATATTGCAGTAGCGCCTGAGAGTCCCAGCTGAGATCACAGCCTGATTGTGAACATGACATGCATTAATACAGTCTCTCAGTATTCCCTTTTTATTCCGTTTTATTTTGCCTGACCACAGCTCTGTTTATTCTCCATCAGTGTGACATGTGGGTTTCTGGGGTTCGAGCGGTGCAGAGGGCTGTGCATTCTCTGCTGCAGCTCGAAGCTCAGTCATGGGTCCTCTTTGCAAGACCAGGGCTCTCACAGCTGAGACCCTCTGGAAGAACACCTTCCCCTCCTGCAGCACACCTGAGCTCACCGGGATCCCTTGGCACCTGGGCTCCTGTAGGTTCCACCAGCACATTGGGTGTCCCGTGCATCTCAGGTCTCCCCTGCCTCTTGGACCCACCCAGGTACAGATGCTGGCCCCAAGACCAGAGATGACAAAGCAGGCATGGCCAGCTGCTCTTCTTCTGGCATGCACATGCACAAGCACTGCCTGATTCCTGACAGCAGCCCCTTCCTTAAAGAGCAGGGAGCTGTAACTTCAGCTGGGAACTCATGTACCTGTCCGTGTGTTTCGTCATAGAATCATGGAATCACTAAGCTTGGAAAAAAGACCACTAAGATCACCAAGTCCAACCCCAACCCAGCCCTATCATGCCCACTGACCTTGTCCCTCAGTGCCTCATCTCCATGGTTCTTGAAAAGCTCTAATGGTGGTGACCCCACCATTTTGTAGGCTTTATTGTCCCAGTTGTGACCACGAAGCAGTGTGATATGCCAAGGAGCAGCTGGAAAAGCAGCGTTTATAGGAAGGAAGGGATCTGATATCAATAAGGCTAGAACTGTGAGCCTGTGCACTGCAAAGCCGTCATTGTGTAAGCATTGCCTGAAAGTAAGGCTGTTCCTCACACGCCTTTCTCCTCTGGCTTTGGTTTGCAGCTGGTAATTAAGTTTAAAAGGGAATAAAAATGTTCTGGTGCTGTGTGTTGGCAAATGGTTGGAAATGAAACAGAACAAAGCACAGAAGGGATCTTTTGAGTCCTGGACTGCCCTGCTCAGCCTCCATACACGATTGGCTTCCCCAGACCACAGCTAGGGTGCTACTGTACTTCCCAGTGAGTCAAACCTTCATTTTTTCTTCTCTCTTTTGCCTTTTTGCAGGGTGCCAGAGGGCCTGATGGACCAGTAGGCGAGCCAGGGTCACGAGGTGCCAAGGTGAGCACCAGCCTGGCTGAGACTGCTCTAGGCTGTGTTGTGGACAGACCAAGGTCACAATGGCACCGTGAGCACCAGCCAGCAGGAACGAGTCCTTTATGCAGCAAAAGCAAACCTTCCTCCAAAGCAGTGTTTGCTCAAAGAAACTTGGGTCATGTCGCTCATTGCCCAAACTGCCTGCTGGTTGGGGTGCTCCTCAGGGCAGGGTGCTGGGCAATCAGACTTTCAAGAGCTGCAGGGATCTGGAGGGGATATCTGGTGGAGAAAAATGCAAGAGCAGGTAGGCTGGTGCAGAAGAGCATCACCGATACCATTTGTGCTCCTGCCAACGTGTGTTTGTCTTTTTGCTTTGCAGGGCCGTCCAGGGGAGCCAGGCAAGCTGGGGCCAGATGGGCTGCAGGTACGTCCTGCAGCCAGCACCTGCCCAATGTGGCAAGGTGTCAAACCCCTCCGGGGATGCACACAGTGCCCAGGGACCTGCAGCTTCTTCTGGCCAAAACACCACAGGTGTCTGAGCACAGATCCAGCTGCTAACATCTGTCACTGTGTGTTCACAGGGGAAGATGGGTGAGACTGGGGAGACAGGATCCCGTGGCTTTCCAGTAAGTGTCCATGAGAGTGCTTCCTTTTAGAAATTCATTTTCACTCCAGTTCCTAAGTTCTGGGTCCTGGTCCTGGAGGAAAGACTCGGACATCTCATACTTACAGGACCACCTCTCCACTCTTTGTTGGAGCTTTTGAGATACATGTTACTGCCACGAGGTTGCCGTGGGGTTGGAGCTGACCTTGGTGTGTTTCTTTTTCCTAGGGTATCCAAGGGCCTTCTGGACCTCCAGGAGCAAAAGGGGCACCAGGCGACCCGGCAAGTGCCTTATGACTCTCTCTACATCTGTCACACACAGACACCTCATTGCTTTCTCTGTCCCTACTCCTTCCCACTCCCAATTTCTCTGTCTCTGCCAGTTGCAGTGAGGTCAGAGATGTGAAAGACTTGACTAGAGCCCTACAAGGCACGAGAAAAGATGAGGTCAGATCCCTGAAAAGCATAAAAGAGGCATGGGTCAGCATGGAGAGTGTTGGAGCAGGCTGGATTTTGGGAGGAAATGGAGGCAAGAAAGGCAAGGTTGGGTCTGAGATGGAGTCAGATGTAATGAGAGTTGGGATGGGTGGAGACCAGGAGGGAGGCTGCAGTGCCAGAAGTGAGACCCCAGCCTTGGGGGAGGCACTGGGAGATGTCAGATGAAGACACAGACCTGGGGAAGGGCACGGCCCCATTAAAGCAGGCTGAGAGTTATCTCCTGCCGTCTGTGTCTATGGGACGGACCAGGACAGAGACAGGAAAGCATACCAGACACTTCCAGGTTACCAACTGCAGTTGTTAGAGGTGAGAGAGAGATGGTGAAGGGCCTTCTGAACTGTTATGGTGACTCAGTACACCCACTGTGGTCTTTCCATCTTGCTGCCCATAGCTCTGCTGTGATGTGGGAGGGAACCGGTGTTTTACCTTACAGGAAATGGTGCCCTTCAGAAATAAAAACAGTTGTATGAGAAGGACCTTGTGTCTCCGTTTTCCAGGGTCCACAAGGACCACAGGGACCACCTGGACCTTTGGGAGAAATGGGCCATAAGGTAGGTCTGGTCTTGGCTCTTATTTCTTTTTCCTTCACCTAGAGAGAGGCACCTTCTGACAGAGGTGACAGAGGTGCAAACTTCCACACCCAGGGACGTGAGCAGGAAAGACTTCACTCAAGTCTGAATTTCAACTTCCAAAGCAAACAGTGAGAGACAGAAATTCAAACATCATTCTCATCTCGAGCCATAGACACACAGCTGGTATCTGGGTGTCCCCATCTTCACAACAAGGGCAACATTTCAAAGCTCTCACAAACACATCCCAGGCATGGCTTTACCACCACACCATACCACAATACAGAGCCAGGGACAAACTGTAGCCTTCAAACTGAGAAGTGTTATTTTCTGTCCTGCTCACTGGCGAGGCACAGTTGTGGAGGGCCAAGGCAGTCCCTGCTCAAGTCACTGCAGGCAGTGAAAGGAGCTCTGAGAAACACCTTTGCTGCTGACAGTGCTTTTTGGGTTCTTGTTGCCATGAAGCAATGGCACAAACACACCATAACCAAAGCAGCAGCAGCAGCTGCTGAACAGTGTCCTGATGGATTGCAGGAGATGCCCCATGCCTTCCCCCTGGCTCATCTACAGACTGTGCTCTATTTGATTCTCCATGAAATATCAGCATTTTTGTCTGAGTGTACCAGTTCCCCTTGGTAGCTCCTTTCCATACATCCCTGTATGGAAACTGTAAAGCAGCCATGATGTTTCACTTGGTTGTGAAAACAGCAGCAAAGGTACCTTTTAATACAGCCTACTGCAAAGTGTATGAGTCATGAAAGTTTCCATTCTCATGGCTGCTAGACTGGATGGAGCGGGCTCTGAGCATGGTAAACCACACTGGGGAGCTGGAAAGCTGCTACCAAGCCACTATGGATACTGCCAACCAAGAAAGTACAGAGCTTTATTCAAATCTGTGCCTCTTCCAGGAGCCTTTCTCTGCACTGGCACCTCTGGAGAAACCAAAGCAGGATTTTTGCTTTCATTGGAGCTCGAATTTTCTCATTGCGTGACTTGACCATTCGTTAATAAACCCAACACTCACCCTGCTCCCTCCTCTGCCTGAATCCATTGCAGCAAGCCAGGAACTGGCTGCCTTCCCTGGGCAGCCGAGTGCTCTCTTTGACTATGTGCTCTTTTTTCCTTTATTCCGTACTGCAAAGAGTAAGGAGAGTGCTGCCTGGAAAGCAAATATCCTAAGTAAATAACTCCCTGGAATCCTTTAAAGACAGGCTTTGGTCTTGTCTTACGGATTGTCATTCTTCCCAGGGTAGTAGAAAATGTAGAAAGATTCAAGCTCTCAATTGGCATTGGTGCCAAAGATGTTGAGTGGCCCCACTGTTGCAAAGCTGTGACATCAAGGAAGAATACCTTCCCTCTATCTGCATGCCTTCCCATAGGTTTTGGCTGTCAGTGGGGTGCCAGCCCCTCTGCCAGGATCAGCAGCCTTAGCAAGCAGAGGGCTGGAAGGAGTTACAGGGGAGAATGGGGGCGTGGGAGATGAACAGAGCCCTCGCAGGAGCCAGGCTGTGCCTCTTTGATGCTGCATACCCTGAGCCAGCTCCGGGCGGTGATTGCATTGCAACCAGGGCTGTGCTGTCCCGGGAGGTCTCTGCTAAAGGAATTATGTCTTTGATCTTGTTTTCTGCTTGGTTACAAAGGTTTTTTTCATTGTCTGTCTTCTTTTTTTTTTTCACAGGGACCGCCTGGCCCAATGGGACAACCTGGCCTCCCAGGTGAACCTGGCATGAAGGTAAGAAAAACCCTTTGTGCGATTTCCCTATCAGAGCTTGAGAAGGAGCTTGGCAATGAATTTCAGCTCTGTCATAAGCCCCAAGTCTGAGTGGAGAAGGAAGTGCTTGAGACCAGAGATGTAGGCAGCTTCCAACACGGAACAAGAAGAGCCGAGGTCTCAAGTGTAAAAATACCCTCAGACAAAGTCCCACCAGTTCCCAAACCTCAGCTCTGTGGGGACTGAGCTCCTCCAGTGGTTATGAGGGAGGGTGCTCTGCTTCAGGGCCATGAATGCACCTTCTTGTCTACACGGAAAGGCTTTCAGAAAACATCTCTTTATGTGACAAAGGTCCCTGTGCAGATCAGCTCACAGGGAGGTTAATTTTATTTTGTCCCCCCCTAGTGCTTGGTTTGAAAGTTTGCTCCTACATAGAGAGCTTGTGAGCAGACTCTGTGGGGATTAAATACGATTTCTTCTATGCTGTTCCTCAGTCCCTACCCCCTGCCTCTTTTTCCTTGGCAAATCCTCCAAGGCTTCACCAGAGCTAGCATGTCTATGACATCCTGACCTGGCTGTCCCTCCACACCATCAGTGGAACAGGTCACAATGGTTTGCATAAAGCATCTCTTTACCCCTGCCCTGCAGCCTCTATCAGCCTCAGTGCCCCGACAGGCATTCAGTGCCCTATGCTCACCATCAATAAGCAGCTCGTCTCCTTGTCTGTGATGCCTTCTTTCTAGGGTGATCCTGGCCAGCTGGGAGTTCCTGGAGAGCAAGGCCTCATTGGTCAAAGAGTGAGTACCCACCTTCTGGTGGCACTTCTCCACCTCATCAGCTCCTCAGAGGCTCTTGTCCCTCCTCACCCACAGCCTGTGGACATAGGCCCCTCTCCCAGGCATCCCATAGCCCTCCCAGCCCTGCTTGAGTCTCTGCCTTCCCCATGGAGCCCATTGGCTTGAGCTGAGCTCACGATGCTCCACCAAGTAGGGAGACACTGGCTGCTCTGTGGGAGGGAGTGGGGATGAATGCAGAGCCTGAAGCTGGCTGTGGCTCTTGTCCCTTCTCAGGCTAAGATCAAGAGTCACCTGATGAAAGCATGGGGGAAAAGTGTGTTTGGGCACAGCTTAATGTGACTTGCTTCTGTCTTGCAGGGAGAAATGGGGCTGGAAGGGGACAGTGGGCCAGCTGGTCCAGATGGAGCCAAGGTAAATTTTGGGATGTATAGGTTCTGCAGCAGGAAGGGTATTCTGGTGCAGTGTTCCCTTACCCCCTTGCCTCTTTGATGGCTTAATTTATTTAGAAATCAGAAGTCAGGATATTTTTTTCTGCAGACACATATAATGGACTCCTCGTGTTTCACTCCTCTACCCACATTTTTGGCATATGATCAAATCTCCAAAAAGGTCAACTTCTTTAATATATAGTTTCCAACAATTCATCTGTTTTATTTGAGTTTTTACAGATCAACTTTCCAACTAACTAGGAATTCCTGGGCCTGGCAGGGGAAATCAGAAAAATTATCCATCACTGCCCCCTGTACTGCTGACCAGAGCATTGTTTGCAAGAAATTGGATCCCATTCCTCCTGGCTAAGTCCCAGGTGCTCAGAGCTTGCGTTGCTCTCTTTATCTAACTGCTCTGAGTTGCTACCTTGCCTTTGGAACAGCATTCCATTTCTGTCCTTGCACAGCCAGCCTTTCCAAACAGGCCAACTGTTTTGTTCCATGGAAAGAAAAAGCAGCCGGTCCCACAACAATGCACTTTATTGCTTTGTTCTGATTAAGCTGTTTGCCATATGTCTTCATTTCTGCTTATCTCTGAACATTGGACCAAAAGATTTGCCTTTAAAGACAATCAAATCCTCTGACTTCTCTTGCCATCTTAAGAGCTCTTGAACCACACCAGGTTTCACAGAACCACAAGCACTGGAAAGGATATCTGGAGATGATCAGTCCAACCTGAACGTGTCTCTGGGCAGCAGAAGAGCCACTGCTTGCTGCAGAGGTGTTGGTGTGACCATTAGAGATGTGGCTCTGCTCTAGCACAGTGGGTGACAAAGCCACCACGACCAGTTGGCTGTCAGTGCTGGCATCAAGGCTGAATTGGCCCTTTTGATCATCTCCATGAGATGTGCCATCAGCTGTAAAAGCAGAGAAGCAGAGGTTTGCCATAATCCACTGCTCCAACCACGAGACCCTCTCAGGGCAAGGTGACAGTTTCATGACTTCGATCCCAGCCCTTGCAAGAGCCAGGTGCCCCTCCAGACAAGCCCATCACACCCATTCAGTCTTTAGCATCTGGAATGTGGGGCTCCTGGGTGAGGCAGGGGACTCTTTCAGATCTTGTTCACTGCCTCATTCATGTAGGAGGTTCAGGCCTCACTGCAGGAGAAGCAGTTCACATTTCCCTATGTAATGGGGGAGTTCCTCCTCCTCCAGCCAAGAGATTTTTCAAAAAAAACATGGTTTTGCTCATTTTGTTAAATGTCAAGTGTATTATGACTCATCCTCATTCATCCTTTTGCTTGCAGTCTCTTTTCCTCCCAGACTCCTGAAATATTAATTATGGAGTGTGTTTTTTTTCCTCTCAAGAGCCATGTATGGTGACCCATGTGTTGTGTGGGTATGCAAACTCCCACCTCTTCTCTTCCACAGGGAGACAAAGGAGAGCAAGGCCTGGATGGAGAGAAAGGAGAAAAAGGCACTGAAGGGATGAAGGGAAAAGAAGGGCCTCCTGGATATCCCGGCATCACAGGTGTCCGAGTGAGTCTGAGAAAGCATCCTGCTCACCTCTGCCAGCCAGTCTGTGGGGTTCCTGGAGCAACTAGAGCTCTCCTCCTGGCTGCACAGGCAGCCTGTGTGTATTGCAGGTAGCTGGGTGGGTGCATGAGCCCAGCACAGCTCCTGCACCTCTCCATAGGGCCATCTGAGTGATCCCAAACTGGGGGTGATCCCCCAGGGGGGTCAGCAACGAGTGCTTTGTGCTCTTGTCTCTAGCCGTTGTGTGTAGGGTGAGCTTCACCTTCGTGGCTGGAGCATGGCCTAGATGTGCAGTGTGGGCTCTCTGTTGTGTCCCCCTGCTCAGATGTGGGGCACACAGTGAGCCCTGGGTTGCAGAAGGCATCCAGCTCCTACAAAGGGCTGAGAGCCTTCTGCAGCCATGGCACAAATGAAAGCATGCAGTGTTGTGTCTGGGAAGCTGGAATGCACTGAAACCCTAGCAAAAGCAAAATATGCTTTTTCTTAAGTCATCATTTTATTTATTATTGCAAGGATAGCCATTACCACTGATATTAATACTCTGTGACAAGACATGCCATCTTGCAGCAAAACATGTGGGGGCAGGTTGAGTGGGAGATGCAGGCAGTGAACCAGGACACTGCTTGGGACAGGATGTTGTCCAAGATATGACTCGATGTAAGTGTTGGCACACAGTAAACTGTTTTTGCAAAAAAAAGAACATGCAAATAGGAGGAGGGTGGTCATCAAAATGTGGATCACTCATTCGTTCCTGAATTGCCCTCACTCGTTTCTGTTTGGAGGAGTAGGGCAGGATCCAGCCTGGGGCTCTTTTAGTGGTACCAGGTGTGGAGCAACGCTGCCCAGTGCCAGCAGGCTGCTCTGCAGCAAAGCCAGATCCTTCTACCCAAAGTGGGGGGCCTATCAGTGATTTGTTTCTCGTAATTCCTGCAGTGCCCTTGAGCATGGGGTGGGTGCTCAATGCTAGAGCACATCATTTGTGCCTTTGGTGATGTTGGGGCTGGCTAAAAGGAAGGCAAGGAGAAAAGTGTGAGGCAGCAAAGGGGCTGAATTTGTGTTGTTTTGGGGCTGAGATGGGGAATTGGAGCACTGACTTGACTAGAAGGTGGAAACTCCATAGATATGCAGAACAAGGCTGTAATCCTGCCCCAAATGCATCCACAGCCCGCAGGGAGCCCTTAGCAGGGTGGGTACAGCTTCTGGCAGCTCCACGTGTTTATGTTGTGCACAGTTAAGAACCAATAAAAGTGCTAAAATCATGCAAAAGTCATATTAAGTTATAGCACATAAAATATAGATTCTCGCAGACTGTTTGCCAGCATGTCCCTGGGAACATGATGCCGTTCTGTTTTATTTAAAAAAAAGTCCACGGAGCCAAGATTCCCTCTCATAATCACTCCTTTTTTTCTTTTTTTTTACTGCAAAGTGCTGTATTTCCATCTACTATTTTAATATGTTCCTTTGTATATCCGTATGTCTGAACTCGAGCAGACTTTCAGAGACCACAGGGCTCCAGATAGCGCTGCCTGCTGCCAAGCGTCGGGCCATTACCTAATGCACAGGCTGCTGTTCCATGCTTGCTGAGGTAATCTAGAGATGGAAGTCCTCTGACAGAAGTACAAATAATTTTTCTCCTTTTTTTTTTTTTCCTTTCTTGGAGTTTTTCATCCTCGCTTCCCATGGAGGAAGTCATAGAATCAGGGAATTGTTAAGATTGGAAAAGACCACTGAGATCATTGAGTCCAACTGTTGATCCATCACCACCAAAGTGTAAAAGTGTTAGTGGGATCTTCCTTAAATTTCTGCCAAGTTCATGGATCAGAGATGCAAACCACTAGTGATACCTACAACCCACTCCTTTCCAAGTGAGGAATGGAAGCTGTAATGAAAAATCAAACCAATCTCTTCAAGGCACACCACAACCACCATCCAGGCATGGATGGACGTTCTCAAGGCTGATAGAGAAAGAGAAGAAAAGTCTAACCAGGGGAAAAACCTGAACGTGTTCACACAAGGGCAAATGCGAAGGTTGCACAGTGACCAGTTCCTGACCAGAATTTGCAAGGAGCTGCTCCAGTATTGCTGAGATACCCTGCTCATCTACTGAGGTGATAGTGGAGATGTTAATGCTTCCGTGCTGTTAGTGGCAGGGACGCCAGGATCCAGCTGGTTCACTGTGCCAACCAACTGATCTGCATGTGGGGCTGTGCAGCTCACCTTCTGCTGCTGGAAGAGGTTCATATTGGCTCAAGGAAGATGATGCTCATGCACAGCTATAGACAAACTTCTCCAGCACCTTGGCTTGGCTCTCGCTCTGCAAACCACTACAGCTAAACCACTTCCTGAAGAATTTTCCTTAACACCAAGGGCATGTTTAGTCTTCATCTTGATCTTGCTTATGTCTAAAGGAAAAAGGCTCTCCAGCATTGTATGCTCTGGACACATGTAGGAAATGAGGATCTGGCCGTACATTTTCAGCCTGCTTTGCACATACTGGCCCGGGGGAAAGACCTGGTGCTGGCAGTTCCTCATGTGGCCCCAGAGCAGGTAGGACTTGGCTGGGCTTGTAGGAACTCACACACCACTTGGCGACGGAGCAGCAAGAGAAATGGGAAGAGGCAGAGAGCTTGCTTTGAGCCATGCAGTTCTACTGGGTCGTGCAGAAAGAGGCTTTCACCCAGCAATTGGTCCTACAGGTCTGGCTTTGTGAGCAAGGTTGTGTTTTCCAGGAAGCCATGCCAAAGCTGGTACATTATTGACCAACTTCACCCAAGCCTCTCTGGGTGCTCAGGAAACGTTTTTCAAAGATCATTAGCTTGAACTTGGCTCAGCCATCCCCCGTGTTAGCAAACCGGTTTTTAAATCCCAAACAAAAGCAGCAGGGAGGCCCCAACTGAGTCTCCAGGGATAGTTTGTGCACAATTCAAAGCCAGTGGATTTCAGCAAACAAATGGAGATGGCCTGTGAGTCTCCCAGCTGTGGCTGGCAGGGCTCGAGGCAGCTGGAGCTGTGACACACAAGTATCCTCTATCTTTTGGTCACGCTGTCCAAGTTCACACTGCTCCATTCAGCTCTAGGTCCTGCTTCTGCCAGTTGTCCCTCTGGTAGGGAGGGAGGAATCAAAGCATCTGAAGCACCAACATACAGCTAAGTGCAGGATCCAGCTGAGCTTTCAGAATTTCCATCAGAGATGTGCATCCCTTCTGAGCTCCTGTCCCACCTGATATCTCTTTGCAGTGGTTTCCCACTTCCTCTAATGCCTACTCTTTGTTGTCACTTCATCTTGATTCTTCCAGACTTGTCCGCTTGACCTCTGATTGACCAAGTGAGAACAACAAGGAGGTGGTAATCTCTTCCCCTTGCAGAGCAGCAGGTTGGGCATCCCCCATTGGAGACTGGAGATGTAGGTCCAGGTCAGCAGTGAGGGGAGCAGGTGTTGTCCCCTGCAGTGTCAGCAAGGCAGGATGGGGATGCATGAAAGATGGAGCAGCTCTTCGAGCTCCAGCAAGGTGTTCATCAGCAGTGCAAGCACCCATGTAGTTCACCAAAATGAAAAGCTAATTCATCATAGCTGGTAATCGTATAAGGGGAACAGTGCCATGCAGTCCAAAATACCCAACCAATGTTGGGCGTGTTGAGCGTTGTTGAAGAATAATGTGCATTTCCAAAGGATCTGACTGCCTGTCAATCGCATGCTTTACAATAAAGCATGAAAGGAAGCAGAGGCTGCAGCCAGCAGTGCAGGCTGACCCGCTGCTGGCTGCATGAAGGGCCCAGGCCAGTTGGCAGGAGGCAGGCGGTGGGTTTCCAGCTGCTCCGTGGCTGCGCTCTGTGGTTTTCATAATGTGCTGGTTGTCATACAAAGCCGACATCTGATAGCAAGGTTTTTACAGTTCCAGGAAAGCAATTGGAGAGCCTGTAGGTAATGAAATGCAACATGCTCTGAAACAAGAAAATCCCTCATTGTTCAGCAAAATTAGGAGCTGAGCTCTTTTCTTTTTCCACTTCCTTTTTAACCTGAAATTCTATCTGCAGTGTCATTCAAGCCACATCAGGACGCAGAGAGCTTTGAGCCAGATGCTCCAGTGGTAAAAATGGCCATAAACAATTACATCAGAGCAGATCTGGCTGTGTGTGCTGTATGGTGCAGATGTGTATCAACAAACCGGAGGAGCTCCAAGGGCTGGTAAATCCCTCTGCTCGGGTGTGACATGGTCAAAGTGCTTTTGTTTGCTCTTCCAGAATGTTGAGTGACAGAACTGGACCAGAGTGGAGATCTGAGAAGGCTTTTTGAGGGAACTCAGAGTGCTTTGAAAAGGGCAAAGCCACTCTCCAGCTGAGAAGCACTGGGAACATGCGTGGCTCCTGGCTGCAGCCCCGTGGGTTCTGCTGTGTCACTCCCCACGCACAGCCCTGGGTGGTGTCCTGAGGACAGTATCTCTCCCATTGGCTTACACATGCTCCTCTTCTTGTTTCCCCATCATCTACAAGCTAAAATCCTGAAGTGGAAGGAAGATGTGCTGCTCAGGATGGACCTTCTGCTCTGAATTCATGCTTTTTCTCCAGAAACGCCGCACTGTGGACACTGCTGAGATGAACTGGTTTCTGAGTGAGCTGGGCAGAAGCTAATTCTCATCCAACACACTGCTCTAGTATAAAGCTGTCCAAACAGCACTTACAGCCGAATTCGTCCCAGAGTGGTTTTTTGCTCTTTGTTCTTTTCTGTTTCCTGCCACTGAAAACATGATTCAAAGATTTTCTGCAGCAAAGCTCCTTGCTCTGCTCTCATGGAGTCCAGCCATTCACTGTGAACACATGAGCTCAGCCACAGATGGCAGCACCACTGCAGTGACATGGCACTCAGCTTTCTGAAAATACTGGGTCCTGGAATCACTTCTGGCTTCAGCTTCAGTTGTCCACACAGGAAGCTGTGGGGTTTTTCTGATAATGTGCTGAGCTGTTGTTTCCTGGTAAAGTCAAGGTTTGTGCACTGGTCCATGGAGCCTCTACTGGAAGAAGCCCCTTAAACTCGTGGACATGGGGTTGTCCTTGGCTGAGCTGCATCAAAAATCAAAGGAGAATGGGGCAGCTCTGGGGTGAAGTAAACGTGCTTAAGCCCTTTGCTCTGAATCGGGCTGGAGCGAGGGTTGGTGAAGAGGTCCCCCCAGGTTCTCCTTCTCCTTCTGGGAACAGTGCTGCAATCCCAGGGCAACACTGCCCTCATCTGCAGTCCTTTAGCTCTAGTAACAGCTGCTTCTCCAATGGCCCCAGGTTTGTCTTCTGTGGAAATCTAAACATCCCTTTTGATGGGGAGGTACGTGGATTTTGCTGTTTGGAAGATTTATAGTTAGGTGCTATGGCTGAGCCCACCCGATGCTCTGAGCCCCCCAGAGTGTGCCACAGCCATCCCTGCATCCCATCGGTCCTGGATGCGTGCTGGTCGGCGCTGCATGGCCTCTGCCGCTTGGGAAGGAGGCTGCTCCCAGCTGGTCCTCATTTAGAGTTAATAGGAGTTGAAATGAGCCAGAATTTGAAATAAATCCCATTGACTTGGCACGGTTTCTTTCCTGACTCAGACGAAGGAGACGCGCTTTTTGTGCAGTTACTCCAAGATTCCCCTCCTTATTGCAAGAGAGAGGATTTCATTCCCCTCCTCTTCCACAACCCCAGGGCGTTTGTGTCCTTCAGAAGGAAGATGTTAACCCCTGTTGTTTGAGGAAGGAAAAATGACCTGAGTAGTGCTCGTTGTCATAAATAGGAGTTATGCTGACCGAGTGCTCTCTCCGTTGCTTTCTTCCCAGTTGTCAGCTTCCAAAATGGCCAATTCTTTGGGGCATTTTGGTAACATCTTTTATGGGAGCTTCCAAGCTCGGTGGTTGAGGGCTTGCACTTCTCCTGCACCGCCCATCCATCCATCAAGGCACCATCTTTGTCTCATGGGCTGCCTTAGGGATGTGGAAATAGAGGAAGAAAGGGGAAAAAAGGCTCTTCCAGAGACAACAAATGAGTAGGAGTTCAGAGCTATTGGCCCAAACCAGAGCAACTCAGAGCACAGCTCTGTGCACAGTCTTCTCTGCTACCTTATGCTACGACTGCTTAGAAAAGAATGAGTCAAATAAATGTTCCCATCCAGAAAATCAAAAATTGAATATTTCGGAGCAATGTCTGCATACAGATTAGGACTCGCTCTGAAGCAGGGAGGTTGGCATACAAGGTTTTTGTTTGCTTTCCATATTCTAAGTTGAGGAACTCAGCTGAAAAGAAGATCGTGGCAGTGCTAAGAATAGTTTCTCCATCCAACGTCTTGTAGGGTTTCTCCATCTCACTTTCTCTTTGAAGACAACCAGCCAGCTGTACCTGCACTCACCACTCGAGTTTCCACAAGCAAGCCAATGGCCCATTGCTTCCCAGTGCTCCCAGCAAAGCCCTCTGAACCTTCCAATACAATCAGGTCTTTCTTCTCAGGAATAGTTGAGTCTTTCTTCTTTCCCCATACCCATTCAGGAGCTGCTTCTTGTGTTTCCTCCGCTTTCAAACTACGGCTAGGCAAAGAGATTAGGAAATGTGTTTCTTATAAATCCAAAACATTTATGTCTTCAAATGCCTGGCCCCAATAATCCCACTAATTTCCTGAGTGCTTGTGAACTGTCCTATACGGGGCAGGCTTCGCTCGATCAAAGTTTATTAAGTAGAGGTTCTCATATGGAGACATTGCTGAGCAGTAGGAAATGATACGGGGCTTTTTCATTTCCCTTTAAATGAGCTGGCTGGCTGGGCCTTGAACAATATGGGCATGGTTGTCCTATGTTTCATGCTTACTACCTTCACTGCTTTAGCTTTTCTGCCCTTCCTGCTTCCAGTGCCTCCAACTATCACCATCTTTCCCATCACCATTGGCACTTTCTTTTCTTTACTCACTGGCTGTGTTCTGGTTCTTCTATTTCTTCCTGCCTCACATTTGGTAGGAAGGAGTGACCTCAGACCTCCACTTCCTGACACGCAAAACATCTGGAAGCATTCTGCATAACAGCATCAAGTAACGCTGAACCCATCCGAGATGGGATTTGGGAAGGTGTCTTTCCAGGCACCATGCTCTCTTCCAGTTGTGATCTGCAAGAAAAAAAGGAAAGTTGCCCTCTGAAGAGCCAAGAGTCGTAGTGCTCCTTGGCTCCAACCAGGCTGGTGAGCGCTGTCCTTGAGATTCACTTCCTGACATCCCTGCGTATGTGCGGAGCATCGCAAAGCGTAGGGGAAGTTGGGTCTGCAGCAGAGCCCTGCTTGGCTCTGTTTGGGGCATATCTCTCTGCAGTTCATTCAACTTCCTTATTTTGTTTTTCTCTGTGCTGTTGTTGTAACATAGATTTCAACTGTTGATGACTTGAGAATTTAAAGCTGGGCTGCGCATCTGTTTGCTCGCATTAACACTGTGCTGTGTGAGAGAGCCGACATTGCTGCCAAGGCCATCAGCAGCCCAGAGCCTCTTTTTTTTTTGTCCTTAAAACTCATCAATTTGCATTGAAAAATAAATCATTCGGCTTCTGCCACAGGCGATCATCTCATGCTGTACTACAAGATCTTAAAGAATTGGGTCCTTATTGAAGCTGGCAATGGAATTTTGCTTCCCTGGGATATTTTAGCATACCTTAAGGCACGTGAATTTGTTACAACTGCTGCTTTCTGCTGTTCCTCGTCACTAATACCATTATCTTCAGATGGAACTAACATGCTTCTCTAATGAGGAGCGCAGTACACAAAATCACCATTTAGAAGTAATCTTGCTCACGGAAGAAGCCTGGAAGGAAGATTTGCTTTTTCATACAACAAAATGTCTACAAACCTCAAAAATAAAAGCATCAAGTGTTTAGTGCCTTGGCACGCTAACCCAGCTGATCTGAATCTAGCAAAAAGAACCTGGAATGAATCATTCTGATGTATAAACTCCTCTCCATCTTCCGCCCCTCATTGCTCAGGACAGTGGGAAGCCTGGAAACTTCACGTTGCAATGAAATAGGCACCAAAAGGTGCCAGATCCCTGAGGGGCTATGGAGACCCTGCACGAATCACAGAATGCATTCAGAACAAATTCTGTCCTACGGAATTTGATTTATCAGTGTTGGGTTTTTTTCCCTTCTTCTGGCCCCAGTTTTTCCATTCCTGGATAAATGAGTCAGAAGAATGGGAAAAAGGGAAATCTGACCTTTTTTGAAGGCGACCAAATGGTTTTTGGGCTGGCCATGGCCTGTGTGTCCCTGCCATGTGTCAGTGCAGTGATTTCTTGGAACTGTGCAAACCAAGACATATCTGCGATTGCAACAAACATCCACAGCATCAGGAACGACACAAGGAAAGATACCACATCTCTGGGAACCCCAGGCAAATGTTGAGCTGTCTCTACATTCATCTGGGCTAAATTCCTGTGCAGCTGGAGAAAGCACATCCAGGAATATCAGCCACATGGTAGGCTTCCCGCTCACCAGCAGAGCTCCTCTGGCCAAAGTCCTAGAAAGCAGTGCTGGTGGAGCATGGAAATATCCCTAGCTGATAGAGCTTGCTCCATTTGAGGAGGTGGCTGAGACTGCAGGATCTGCAAGCCATGTCTCTGCTGCCAGTGTTGCCAGCGTGGTTGAACCCATTTATTCATACTAGCAAAGCTTTTAACAAGAGCTGGCTCAGTGGGAGAGCCTCACAGGATGATTTCTGGTTGACCACAAGTGACAGCTGGGCTCACGGCTATCGCTGACCAGAGGCAGAGCTATTGCCAAGATTTCATTCCCAGCCGTGAAGAAGGAGCACATCCCAGCTGGAGGAGTCAGGAGGACATTCTGGAGATGGTGAACATCCCTGCTCAGTGAGGTCACTGCAGCACCAGGCAGTTTATCAGAGCCCATACCTGTGCTGAGACCCCACCAACATGGAAAGGTGATCTGGAACAACTAGGGACAGCAAGACCCTGTCTGATCACAGCACAGTCTCCTGTGGACGAGTTTAATGCTGTGGACAGGACTTGGGCTGTTGAAGATGGGATTCGTTTTGCTTTTCCCTTCTCCCATGTGACTCTAGTCCTATATCTGCACTTCAAGATTCAAGCGTGAAGTTGAATGCAGATTTTAGGAGCAATTTGGAAATGTCTCTTAGGAGGAAGAGTGAAGGTCCAAACCTGCCTTCCCAGAAAGCAAAGACATTCTGGGTGCAGGGCAGAAGCGAATTTCAGTCATGGCTTCTATGGGAGATGCATCAGGAGTGGGAACCAGGCTGTACAAACAACCCCTTCAATTTGGCTGTGGGATCCCTGTGACCTCCTGCAGGAACAAAGGGCCCATCTGCCCTGCACGTTTATAAGGGGTTCATCCAATCCATGCACTGCTGCCTGCATTTGTTCAACGTGTAACACACCCTGATCCTGGGGAGGCAAGTACAAGTAACGTGGAAGTCTTTGATTCAAGGGCCTTTGCAGCACAGAGTGTCAAGAGCACATCTCAGTGTGCAGGATTATTCTGCTGGAGAAGATTGGCAACTCAGCCATCACCAGGGCCAGGAACAGATTTAGCTTAAAATGGGCTTTCTCCAATTCACAAGAAATAGCCATTGCCTGTAATTCCAAAAAATCTTACTGCGCAGTCCATGAAGAAAAAATATGATGCAACCAATTAGAAATCTCAGTTGCATCATTACTCTTCACGGCTTGTTTTGTGAGTGATACTGCTACTTAGTCTCCAAATTTTCAGGCCAATAAGCATCTCAGTATTGGTGCAGAGAAGGTCAGCTGTGCAATGACATATATATACCCAAAAAATATAATATCCAATAGCTATCTGATATATCCAGTGATGTATACATGGCACAGTTGGGTGTCTGGTTCCTCGTCCCGTGTCGGGTTGGCTGCACAATGAGCTAGGGGCGGCCCAGTTGGATGCTGCCATTGGTGAGGATGCTTTGTGCTCATCAGTGTACAGCACGTGGGTGACCCTCACTTCTGGGTGACCCTCACTTCATCGCCTGTGGGAAACTAATTGCAAAAGTGTCCTCTTGGAAGAGGGCAGCACGAAAACAGCAAACAAAGCCTCAAGCAAACTGGAAGAGAAGAACAGGACCTGTAGAGTCCTCAGAGGGACCCATCCTTTGTGAAGCTCTGGAGGTGTTGGCAAGGTGTGCACTTGAGGTGTTTGACTTACCGAAAGTGGAGCTATTCCCTCTGGGGAGGTGAAGGAGTGATACGATTCTTCAGGGCTATTAGAAGCCTGAATTGCTCCTTTGTGTTAAGAGCAGGCACTCAAGAGGCCCATGTTTCAGATCGGAGTAGAACCCCTGAGGCATGGTCGCATTTATAAGTTGCTTTTGTTCACCTGAGAGACCAATAGCTCTCTGCAACATCAGCAGAGGTGGGCACTACACCTTCTTACCCCACCCTGCGGAGGGAGAGATGCTGCACTGGTGTGTAGATGCTGTTGAAATGTTCGTCACGATTGCCAAAAATTATGAGTTATTTTCTTCAGTGGTGCTTTTGCTTCATTCAGCCAGATCCAAAATATGTTGTCTGCATTGCAGCCAGCGGGGCCAAACATTGAAAAAATAAATTCCCTGGGCTCCCTCAGGAGAGTGTGCTGAACTTTGTGCTTGCCACAGCTCATGTCATCTGCAAGGATGGCTGGCAGCGTCTGCTGCATGGAGGCACAAAGCAGGCTGGCATCTCTCAGCACTGTGGCTCCTACCTGAAGTTTCCCATCCAAACCTATTTCTAGCTGAGATCAGGATGTTGTGATTTCTGTGTGCTGTCTATTGCAATAATAATAGCATAAAAGGAGAGCTTTTGCATTGTAATCAAAAAGTTGTGGATGACAGCTAGACAATGAAACAACTGTCTGTTTTTGCAGATAGAAGATAAAGAATTGCTGCTGAAGCAGTATTTGCATTGCCATTATTCTAGAGCCATATCAGAGTACTGACATCCAATTCAGTGCATCAGTTGGTGGTGAGCAGTGCTCATGGGCCAGAGGAAGAGTTGTGTAGGGGTCAGAGGAAACGTGGCTCCCATGTTTTGAACACTACTGAAATTCCCCTTTTGCATCCTCAAGGACAGACGTGATGGCTTTCCATCACCCGCAGGTCCTTGATATGAGCAGATGAAAAACATCTCCTTGCAGCAATGTTCTGTAGTCACTGGACACAGAGATCTTTCCTCCTCTAAGCCATGAGGTTTCCTTTTCATCCATGTGGTGGAGCAACTCAAAGATGAACTTGGCCATGCTGTAGTACCTGGGAACTGTGTCCTTGCCTGCATTGCTGCCAACCCACCCTGTTGGCTCCCTTGGGAGTAGAACAGGATGGGTGAGGATGCTGTTAGGGTTGCGTGCACCAGCAAAGTGAACGGCGTGCTGGTTGGGATTGGATTTATTTGCTTTCTCATTCCAATAGCTTTTTTTTTTTTTTTTTTTTTTTTTTTTTGTACTCCCTAGGGACCAGAAGGGAAACCAGGAAAACAGGGGGAAAAGGGCAAGCCTGGCCAGAAGGTAAGAACATCTGCCACTGATAACAATTCCTCCTCTGGATCTCATTTTCTTTGCTCATCATTGATCATAGAATCATATAATGGTGTGAGTTGGAAGGGACTTTAAGGATCATTTAGTTCCAAGCCCCCTGCAATGAACAGAACACCAACCTCCACCAGGTGAGGTTGCCAAGGCCCATCCAGCCTGGCCATGAGCACCTCGAAGAATGGGGCATCCATAACTCCTCTGGATGTGCCAGCATCTCACCACCCTCACACTGGTGCCTCAGCACCCTTGTAGTTGTCTGTAGAAGCTGTGTTGTCCTGTGTTAACCTCTGTGCTTTCATTATGCAGGGCAGCAAGGGCTACCAGGGGCAGCTTGGAGAGACAGGACCTCCAGGGAAGGAGGGGCCGAAGGGGAACCAAGGCCCTAAAGGATCCCGAGGTACCCTGGGACCTATGGTGAGAAGAGCTCTGCAAATGGTTGAACACAAGACCAGAAATGTGGTTAGCTGTGCTGGGCATGGGCCTAGAGAGCAGAGAGCCCAACAGGGCCAACAGATCAGAGGGAGTGAAATGATGGCAGATGTTAAATAGACCAAAAGAGCATAACACTTGCACTGAGCAGCAGAGGAGAGGCTCCATGATGGTGGCAATGATGCCCCGTGACCCCAGCTCACACTGCATTGTGGTGGTTCTGTACAATTCCCCAGACAGGATGAAATATTGGGGATTTTTGCTTGTAAATGGAGTGGTCTGACAGCTATTTTTGCTAGGATCTTTCCCTTTGAGACTGCACAGCCAGTGCACTTTTAAGTCAAACTGTGTTGATAGAAAGAACTCTGCCTTGGATTTCTGCCCTGTTTCTACACCCACTCTTGATCTACTTATCTAAAATAATTGCAACAAGAGGAAATACAGCATGGGAAAGAGTTTGAGCTGGGGCCTGAAGGTGAGGTTTTCAGCAACAGTAGTATGACAGGGAGGGAAGAAAGTTAATTTATGTGAGACAAATGAATTCATTACGCAGCAGTAAGTAACAAGAACCTCCTCATGTATTGCAGGCTGGTAAGGAAACTTTTTGCACTTTGTTTGGTTGAACTCAGTGTAAATCGGGAGTTACTTATGAACTAGGAATGGTGGTGATGTTTCAGAACAGTAGCAAATGAATGATGGAATAAGGGTTCTGCTGATAGTGTTTTCTTGCATCAGAAATTATGTCCACCCCATATGTCTTCACTACTCATTGGCAACATCTCCATGGATTATTTCACAGCAAGTCGAGCAGTGTCTGAGCAGCAGTGCGTTGGACTGAGCACGTCTCTGCAGCCTGTCTTGAGGAAAGGGTTTTCTTCCACACTAAATGGGTTTATCTGGAAAGGTTGCAATCCATTTTAATCTGGTGATCTGGCTTAAACCTTTTTGTGCAGATTGATAGAGATGCAACAAAGAGCTTTTGCAACGCCCTCATCACAACCCAGAAAACTCCCTTCCTGCCCTCAGAACCCACACTGAAAGGTTTCCTCCCTGCAGTTCAGGATTAGGTCACGCATGGGATTGGTCTCACTGGCGGACTCCCTAGCACAATGCTAATCTGAATATAAAGATGTCCAAAAGGGCAGATGAAGAATTCATACCCAGTGCATCCCACGCCTGTGGGTTATGCCTGCAGGCTGCTCTCATGGTGCTTCCTTTGCTTGCTTCTGCAGGGTGCTCCAGGAAGGATGGGTGCTCAGGGGGAGCCTGGCTTGAAAGGTTACCAGGTGAGAGCTTCATTTTCATCCTCCATCTCCTAACAGTTCTTAGCTGTAACAAATGTACCACTCCAGCATGTGGCTATGTCAGAAATCCAAGCAGGACTTTGGCTCAGACTGCTCCTTCCTGTCTCCTCACGCACTGTCTGCTCTCTGCAGGGACACGCAGGACCACCAGGGCCAATTGGACCACCGGGGCCGAAGGGTGAGAAGGTAAGGCAGCAAAGCAGCTCTGCAGTGCATGCAAACCAGCACTGCTCAGCTCTGCAGCGTCACCATTACAGCATCAGCACCAAAGCTTGGCCCCTGGAGGCTTGCACAGCCTGGGCAAGGGTAGAAATGGTTGTATCCCACAGCAAAAAAAAACATGTGCCAGTGTTGGTCTTGAAAGAGGGTCTTGCCCCAGCCATCTTCAGCACTAGATTTCCCACGTCTCCAAGTTCGTGTGTGCTTGAGTCGCTGCCATCGGCGCTACAGCCAGCCGGGGAGGTTCTCAAAGCAGAGCTGGTCCCCATCGCCTTTGCCCCGCGTTCCTCCTCGCTGCTGTGACTCAGCCCAGCTGCAGCGAGGGGCTCGCCGGGGGGCGCTGGGCTGACTCAGAGCTCTCTCTGCACACCGGCTTTCCCCTTGCGTTTTTCCCCTTTTGCTGAGTCAGCGCGGCCGTAACCAGTTCAGGCTGGAGCAGTGACTCACGCTGTAATGGTTTCCTGTCGGCAGGGCTGGATGCTCCCAGGCCAACCGACCCAGCTGGCCGCGCGGTGCTGCTGGAGCCCCTCACGTGCCGCGGTAGCAGCAGCAATGCTCCTTCCCCCATTAGGGGCAGGGAGGTGGTGGGGATTGGGAACGGTCAGTGCCGGGGTCCCAGGGGAACGGAAAGATGTGTGAATTCATTTTGCTCATTTTCCACCTCCCCAGCACTGCAGCTGAGAGTTTTTGCGGGTGGTTGCAGACGGACGTGCGCAAACAGCAGCTTTGCTGCTTGCAAAAGGAGACAGTGAGACGCAGAGATCCCGAGGGCGCGTCTCTGCCGGGGCTCCGCGTGCATCGTGTCTGTGTCAGGACACCCTGCCTTCAGGGTGTCGCACTGCTCTGCCTTCAGACTCCTCGTGCTGGTGGCCAGGGGGCGATGTGGCAGGGCGAGCTGTTGTGCTCCACTATCACACATCCCCTGCCTCGGCAATTTTGCTTAAGGCACAAGCACATGCTGCTTTTTCTCTCGTTTCCTGCTGCTTCATCCACGTCTCTATCACTGCCTTGCTGGATTTCTACCCCCAGCTCCTCTCATGCTGCCCTCCCCAGTAGCACTGCTGCCTCCTGCAGCAGCGTGTCCGTGTACACTCATGGGAGCCAAGCACAGCCCGGGGTGATGCAAGGGCTCACAGCCAAGCACGTTGTCCAGCTGACAGCCTGGCCAGAGGCTTCTCACAGCCCCACTGCTGACGCTTGAGCATCTTGCAAAAGTTGAGAGCTGTGACTACCAAAAGCATAGTCACCATTGGCTTTAGAGCAGGAAGAGATGTGCAGATATGTATCTGTTGCTTAAATTTTGACTACTGCTTTTCTTTTCTTGATCTCTGCACATTTTTAAATGTGCCATCTTCTTGAAAGCCATCGTCCCAAACATGAGACTTGTGTTATTACCATCATTGTGGATCTTTTATTGTCAGAGCTCAGCAGCAGCATGTAACAGCTTATCCAAGAATGAGTAAACAAACTCTAATTGTCAGTTTCCAATCTGAAGCCTGGCAAAGACTCCAGAGCATCCTGCTGAGAGCAGTCAGAGCTGTTTGTGGCCATTGATAGCCAAATCTCACCCTGGCCCTGCAGGATGGGAGGGCTGCAGGCTGCCCCCTGCAGCCAAACCAGAAGAGCCCAGTGCCACCTGCTCAGCCTCCAGCAACACCTGCTGCACCACCCAACTGCTCCACAAAACTTGCACCTAGAAGTTTTCTTAGCCATCCTTCCTTCTTATCTCCTAAGGCTGATCCCAGCCCAAGGACAGATTTCTTCCCTTCGGACATCTCTGACCTCACACAAGCGTCTGAACGTTAAAATGGAAGCCTGAATCTGAGAACAGGAGCAGAAATGGAAATAGGACTGTGGCCGCTCTGTGAGCTTCAAACTATGCTTTAAGTGTAGCTTTTGTGAAGAAGGAGAATACGTAATGTGGGGAAGGTCTTCTCTTTTCCAGAGCAGCAAATGGGGTGGAGAAAGGCACTGTTGCAAACGCAGCTCCATTGTGCCATCCCGACCAGCTACCAGGCCACATTTAGTACATTTACAGCTCCTCAAAGAGGCCTTGCTCTGAGCAGACGCCTGCACTTGGCAGCTGCTTAAAGCAGTCCAGATGGGATCCTTTTAAAAATTACAAACTGGCGTATCTCACTTTGGGACGAGAGCCAACAATAACAAGCCTTCCCTTCTTCTCCATGCATTTTCCATTTGTATCTCAACATGTTTACTTTGCTGCCCTTTACTCTAACTTTTTTTCACTGCAACTTTCCAAAGAATTAGTGCAGACCTTTCATCTCCCTCTCGAGCAGCTGAGGCATCAGGAAGTCGTGGAGGAGCTCTGTCTCACAGCCCTAGAGCTGACCACTGCCCCAGGATTTTCTCTGAAGACAAAGCACAGAGTGGCAATTAGACTCAAGGAGACACAGAACTGCCACTCGGATTTTGGGGAGAGAGTCTGTGAGTTTTGGCACTGCCCAGAATTGTGAGCCTTCCTTGAGTTCATCACAGCCACCACGGCTCTGCATGGCAAGGTGTTCACATCCTGCTGGTGCCGAGGCTGCTGTACCATAACACGTCTGCTGGGATTGGTTTGGTTTCTTTTCTGAGACCTGAGAAATGGTGTCCTTGTTTCCCCTCTCTCCTGCACTCCTTTGATAGTGGCTTGAAAGCGAACCAGTTGCCAGGACTTCTGCTGCCAACTTCACCCAGCAAGTTCTTTAGCACTTGAAACCGTTGGCAGAAGTCTTTAGGCATTGCTTTGCTTTTCCTCTATTCTGCCCCCAAATCTCTCCATCCATATTGCTCAGCAGTATATTTTCAAGCCATTCTGGCACAGTTTCTTCCCGCATATTTCATTTACCAACTGTATGGCAACTGCTGAGTCACGGCCTGAACCTCTGATTGATCACCTGAGGTGAGCCATGAGTCAGCCAGAGGAGCACAGGTGAAGGCAATTCACCTGTGCTACCGGAAGGGGTGGAGCCTGGCTCCACCCCTCCTGGACCTATTTAAGAGCTGGCTACCAGAGGGGAAGGATCTCTTCTGGAGATCCTCCTCTTTGATATCTTCTAGTGAGCTCAACCCAAGGGTAAGCTCTTCTACTTATTCTCTTTTGTGATCCCTGTTTGCTTTGCCTTACTCTTTTGATTATATTGCAATTATAACATCTTGGTTA